>NC_143400.1:1323950-1654937 GCF_052110815.1 Crocodylus siamensis
CAGGGAGGTGAAGGCTGCTGTTCAATCCCCTCCATCTTCTCTTCTGCAGACTAAATCAGCCCAGTTCCCTCAGCCACTCCTCACCAGTCTCATGCTCCAGCCCCCAAATCATTTTCATTGCCCTCCAACGGACTCTCTCCAATGTGCCCACATCCCTTCTGTAGTGGGGGGACCCAAAACTGGATACAGGACTTCAGATGTGGCCTCATCAGTGACAATTAGGAAGAGGAAGAACCACTTCCCTCCATCTGCTGGCAACAATCCTGCCAATGCAGCCCAGTAAGCTGTTTGCCTTCCTGGCAACAGGGGCACACATGACTGGATTGTCATGAAGGTCACCAGGGTCCTTACAAGCAGTGGTTTCCAACTTTTTTAGACCGTGGACTAGCATACTGCAGTCCAGAAGTGACTGGCAACAAACACTTTTTTATTCTCAATATAAAAAAGGGTTGGCTGCTGGCCCAGTGTACTGGTCACTTCCGAACTGGCAGCCAACCCTCCTGTGGACCAGTACCGGGCCACAGCCCGGGGGTTGGAAACCTCTGCTTACGGGGACAGAACTGCAGAGCTCAACACTTCAGCTAGCCCAGCACATATCAAGGAGATGCACTAAGCCATGCCAAATCTTTTGGCACTGAATCAAGGGCTACAACCCCCCCCCCCCCCCGACTGGTGGCAGCAAGATCTACAGCTGATTTTGTAATCAAAGAAAGGAATTTTTAACAGAAAAAAAAAAAAAAAAAAAAGTATCCTTCCTCCAGGGCAGAGGGAAGCATGGTCATTTGGGAAACTGTGTGGCAAAAATCTGGATGTTTCCTCCATGGCTGAAATTCAGCCATCGTTGCAGAAGAAGCTAGTGGCTTCAGGGTGGGGGTACGGGAGCACCCATGCATTTAATGTTGCCTCTCCCTGCAGTTCTGCTCCCCACACCGACATCCAGACAGCGGTAGGATTAACGCTTCCTGAATAAATTGGTTGCTGGGACTTGGTCTCTCCAGCAGCCCATCTCCTCCTAGCACCAACTGATGGCACTAGCTCAATACTGACCATGAGAAGGAGCCTCCCACCAAACCCCAAAATGTCCCACCACAGCATCTGGCCCTTGGAAGCTCTCAAGCCAGAGACGGACCCCCATCGAGCCTGCACAATTCCAAGAGGACCACCTGGCCAACCTATTCTGGCTTTGGAAAGGACTCGTTTCAGCATCTGCACCCAGCATTCACCAGACCTCTCAGCCTCATCAGACTCTCAACACCTCTGGGATGGGCCGGAAGCAAAGCAGCCCAGTCCTGGCCCCACGAGGGTGATGGGCCGCTTACCTTTTTGGAATGCACCAGCTTGCCTCCGACTGACACTTCAAACCATCCTGTGGCCTCACGAGTCCCCTCACTGCTCTGAGAAGACAGGAAGAGAGTCACCTTGAGACTTCAGAACCCCCAAGGCAAGACTGGGTTTTTCTTAAGCCAGACACAAATCCCCACCCCCTCTTTAGCTGGCTCCCTTTTCTGGACATCCATGATCAGAAAGCAGCGTCACCTATGTCTCTCATTAGAAAGACTAGGACATTCCCACGCAACATTCAGCTGCATCTCATGCGGCGACCAAAATGTCATTAGGAATGACTGTCCCCCCCACTTATCTACTATTAAAATCACCCAAGGCCAAGAACAGCAGCTTCCTGCTTCGCTGGCGATTGTAGCGGTTCTTGCACCTCTGCAGAAGCACAAAGCCGACTTCAGCAGCTCTTTTTTCCCCCCATTGCTTGGAGATGGGGGATACGGGGCACATCTACACAAGACACTCAGGCACCACTGTGGCCAAAAATGGCTGTGCACAGGTGGCATGGCACGGCATGGACTGTTACTGTGCCATATTTGAGTATTTCCAAAAGGAAGTACTAAGCAATGGTGCAGTAACAAAGGCACCGTACCCACAATTAGCATGAGAACAACTAGTAAAGACTGGCCAAGAATAAAGTATCAGCTGGAAATCAGGAGGCTTCTAACGATCAGTGCTGTGAGGTTCTGCCTGCACTGGACAAACTGGGTCAGATGGATAAACACTTGAGAGCGATGTTCAGGACTGATCCTCGAGACACAGCGAGGTGAGTCTCAACAAGCTCCCACAACGGGGGGGGAGCATGAGAGCTGCCTCCGGTCTCCTTTCAGCAGCCCAGAACAAGCTTTTTGCCATCGCAGAGAACCAAAACCCCAGGGGGGTTTCCTGCCCCAAGCTGTGCCTGTGAAGCCAACGAAGCAGCAGGCAGCCAGGGGAGCCACCCTGCCATGGCCCTGCCAGCCCCAAGGTACTCACTATCTCCAGCTTGCCCGGGAACCGGCTTTCGAGTTCCAACCTGAGCCGTCGATACTGGAGCGGAGAAAAAGAGGGCAGAGCAGTGTTAACATTTGGCAGGCCCCTGTCAGCGCACGCCCGAGCCGCATCTACAGGACTTGGGGAGGCTGTGAGGAATTCACATGTCTTGGCTGGCGGGTTAGGACTTGGTGCTCCTGCCCCGGCAGCCACCTCGAAACGCAAGGCCGATGCCTCCAGCCTGGGCTCACTGGATCGACTAAAGGTACAAAAGCCCCTTCTGCTGCATATCTAGGGCCAGGTTCCTTCAACACCCGGTTCCTCACCAGGGTAGCTCCACTTACGCCTCCCGGTCACAGGTCAGGAAGGCGCCACGTGCAGCGGAGTGGGCAACGCAGCCCTTCACCCAGCCCCGAGCCCTGGATGAGGTCAGGCAGCTGCGGCAGCAATTTGCTGCTACCCCACAGCCCCACGTTACAAGGGAAGGAGCATGTTCTTGCCCATCCGTACCCACCAGATTGACCAGACCCCATGCCAGGAATAAGGCACGAGCCTGGGAAGTCATCTTACCTTGGACCCATAGCCTCAGCTCCCGCTGCAAGGTAGACAAGAGAACTAGGTCAGCTTTCCACATCCTTAACCAAGCAGACCTCCCACCCGGCCAGCTCCGCATTCCCCCCCCACGCTGCCAGCTGGATCCGACTCATCTGCTCTCCGCAGGCCTCCCCCGAAGGCAGCGCGCCATCTTCGGCAGCAACGGTGCCAACGCCAGCCTGGAGAGGCTGCAGGAGCCCCGCAAAACCAGCACAGCTTGGCTAGTTGTTTTAATTAGTGCAACTAGGAGAGCCGAATCTAGTCCTTTTCAACCAGCTGCAATGCTGCTTTTAGACAGCAAAGCCAAACCAGTTTTTAAAGTCAGCAGCTGACGAGCAGCGAGGGCGCACGCGCACCTTCCACACCTTGTCACCCTCGTCACCTCTCCCACGCGCGGGCAATCCCGCCAGGAAGGTCACGGGGACGCCTCACAGCTGTTCTAGCCTTGCCCGCCTCCCAACGCTTGCTTCCCCTTGGCAAGAGCGGGGAGGTTGGTCTGTCAAGCAAAGAAGCCTCTTGGCAACGGGCTGGGCAGCGCTGCCCAATGGCAATGCACCAAGCGCAAGGCAGTTTCGTTAGCAACTGTGGCTCCATTTCATTGCACGCTCCTTCTCCCTGCCATTAAGGGGACAGCGTGGCTACTTCCCTCTGACCCACAGCCCCAGAGGAGCCCCAGGCCCCACAACCACGTCAGACGCGATAAGGCCACGCATGTGCACGAGAGCATGCACCTGCAGCCAGGAGCGGGACAACACACGTCCTACTACCAGCCGCTTCGCAGCGCAGCAGGGGACTGGCGTGGAGGGGCACAAAAATGAAGACACGCCACACAAGGCATATCCCCATCTACTCGGGAAGCAACAGGCCTCTCACGAGCGCTGGTTGTTTTGGGTGGTAATTAGTGAGAGACACAACAGCACCAGAGGGTCGAGGAGCGTGGCCAGAGGGGTCATTTGAGGACGGAAAGACTTTCGTTATTTCTATACCGGCTGCGGGAAGGACAGGGGCAAACCCGGTCCCCCCAGGTCCCTGCGCCCGGGCAGGGGATCCCGGGGGGGCACGAAGCACCGGGGTCCCTGGCTCCAGGGGCAAGGGACTGGGGCACCTGTACTCCACCTGCCAGCCTCCAGAGCCCGACACAGGCAGGCGACACCCCAGGATCGGCCCCCGCCCCCATTCGCACCACGCCTTCATTGCAAAGAAAATGAGTTCATTAGCTAGTTAACTAAGAAGCGTTAATCAAGCCCGCAAGAAGGAGAGAGAAGGAGCGACCCTCTCCCCGCTTACCAATACAGCACCTTGACCTTGACAACCATGGCTGCCCCAGCCCCGCGGATGGAACGCTGGGGCGCGAGCACCGAGCTTTAAGGCCCCAACCTTCCAAGGCCCGAATATCGCGGCCGCGAACGTTCCACCGGGGCTTTTAAGGCCGCCTTCCGGCCGGCCCATGCACCGGAGGGGGGTGGATCCGGCTCTGCCCCATTCCCCCCCACTCCGGCCGCTTCTCTAGGGTTAGCCCGCCCCCTGCCCCGCTTGGCCTGGCCCACGGGGGAGCTGGGGGCAGGCGGCATTGCCCCGGCCCGGCTGAGCCCCCCTGCCTCCAACCCCCCCCCCCCCCGGTGCAATGGTATCGCCCAGCTCTGTCCGCCGAACAATGGGCATTGCTCGTGAATGGGGCAAGGATCAATGCAGCAGCACTGGGGGGGGGGGCTGAGCTAAGCACGTGGATAAATGCCAGCCCATAATTGAATAGTAAGGAGGCCCCATACCCCCCCCACCTCCCGTGCCAGGCGCTGGACATGGCAGTAGCAAGAGACCACCCTGGTCCCCAGAGCCTATAAGAGAGCCAGGGCTGGTTGGCAGCAAGGGGGGGCTGAGGCATGGGGCCAGCACCGAGACCCAACGCAGGCCACCGCAGCGGGGGTTGGTGCCCCCCCCCGCGGTCCGACATTTCCCTGCCCTCCTACCCAGTGGCGACTCGGAACAGTGCCCTAAGGGGGGTGGCTCCTGCCCCCCCATGGCCCCCCCCGGCGCTTCTCACCGGGCCACAGGCGGCAGCAAGGATCCTTCTGCAGAGGGAAACTGAGGCACCAAGGGATGCACCCGAAGTCAGGGGGAGCCCCAGCCCTGGGACCCGCGCGCCCTCTCTCTGCTGCCTGGGGCCGTGGATGGGGTCAGACGCAGGGGCCGTCCTGCCCGTGGCACCGGGAGAGCGACGGGGTCCGAGCCGGTTTCCCCGTCCCTCTCCCCCTCGCAGCCATCGAGGGCCCAGGCCGTGGGGACCCCCCTGCTGCCCCTTCCCCCAGCACGGGCCCAGCCCCCGGGAGCATGTGGATGAACTCTGCACCGCCCTCGCACCCGGTGCCCACGAGCTCCCCCCTTCACCCCGCGCGGGGGGAAGCGACCGTCCTGGTGTTGATGTTACGCTGCCGGCCTGCTCGTTTCATGCCCGGACCCCTCGTCCTTGTCTGGCGAGGGGTCCTGGCATGACGGCCAGGAATCGATCCCCGGGACCGTCTCTGCCACTTCGTATGGATAAACCCTTGTCTGTCCCCCTCCAGCACCTCTCTCCTAGTCCCCCCAGGCCTGGCCTTGTTAGTCTGCCCCATAGCACGGACCCCCTCGCTGCACTTCCCCATCCCCTTGGAGGTGCGAGGACCTCAGTGCTGCTGCCCCGGTCAGGCAACTGGGTTTCAGGTTTGGATGGGGCAGAAGTCAAAGCAGGGTAACTGCCCAGTTGCCCCCACCCCTGGCCTGGGGCCCACAGTACCCGGCCAGCACACAACCACCCAGTTTCCCCTAATCCCGGCGTCCAGCTGCTCCGCTCCCCCAGGACCCGTCTCCCTCCTCCAGCCGCTGTGGCTGGGAAATCGAAGGCCCCTCCCTGCCCCTGGAGTGGCGTCTGCTGACCGTCGTCCCTGATAAGGTGCCGGCCCCAGATGAAAGCCCAGACGCTACCGTCACCCCTGCGCAGACCCAACCTGAAGGTGCCTCCGGTCCAGGTGCCTCTCCGGGCCTCCCCATGGAGGCTCCCAGCCTGGAAGACTTTGGCCAGTTCGTGCCCTTCAGCCCCCAGCCCTGCCTGGGACACCCCGGCTTCCCTGTCCCCCACTGCCTCCCGCCGGGCTCCGTGCGGGGCTACCAGAGCGGGGGTTTTGCCAGCCCCGGGGATCTGCCTAGCTACCACCAGGACAGCTACCACGGCCCAGACTGGTACGGGACAGTCCAGGAGGGGCCCTATCCGGCAAGTAAGTACTTGACCGCCATGGCCCAAGGGTGCTAGGCTAGGTGGGTTTGCTCTAGGTGGCAGGGGGGCCCGGTGCCCGGGGAGAAGAGGGGTGAGCTGTTGTTGGCACCCACGAGGGTATCTCCGGCTGCCCGGGAGCGAGCAGGGGCACCGAAATGCAGCCTAAACACCAGCCAAGCTCCAAACAACCACTCCCCACACCGGCACCGCCTGTTTTGGGCACCAAAAAAAAATCACACTGGGATTTTTTCCCCGTAGCCAAAACCCACCCAGTGCAAGCATCGGGCATTAACAAGGTGGGGGCTTGAGGCTAACGAGAAGGTCCTGAAGTCTTATACCCAACACGACCTCTTCTCACACATGAAAAATCTCTGGAATTAGCATTTCCCTTAATAAGAAAAGCGCCTAATACGTACAACGCCACCATCCAAGCTGCACCCAGCGTGGCTGTGGCAGGAGCCGGGTTGTCTCCGGACATCCCTGCAGGTACCGAGAAAGGTCCCGCTCCTGCCTGCTGGATGCGGGGGCTGGCTTTAGGGAGGGGGCTTCAGAGGAACGACAGCAGGATCGGGGCCTGACGCAGCCTTTCCGGTCCCCCCGCAGTCTCCCGCTACGCGGGCCCCGCAGGCTTCGGGGCGCCCAACCCGGGCTGCCTGGGCTACCTGGGTGAGATGGCAAAGCCGCCGGGGCTCATGCTGGCGCCTGGGGGCCGGAGGAAGCGCCGGGTGCTGTTCTCCCAGGCGCAGGTTTGCGAGCTGGAGAAACGCTTCGAGCGGCAGAAGTACCTGACAGCGGCGGAGCGGGAGTGCCTGGCCCAGCTCACTCGCCTCACGCCCACGCAGGTGAAGATCTGGTTCCAGAACCACCGCTACAAGGCCAAGCGCCAGGCCAAGCGGCAGGACGTGTGCGACGGGCCCCCCGCCGAGCCCCCACCGGAGCCCAGACCCACGCTCAAGCCCTGCTGCCCGCTCTCCGGGCTAGCACCCGGCAGCCAAAACAGCCCTGGGGGGAAGGCCTGGTAGCCGAACAAGCTCCAGCTCCCAGAGTCCCGGGATTCCAGTTTTGTCCACCCCTGCTTTGCATGGTCACCCTCGCCCAGGCCCAGCTTGCTTGGCACCCGTGCCCGCTGAGCCCAGCAAAGAGCTCACCAAGAACCTGAGGAATCGCACGGAGCCTCTGATGTGTGCCCCTGGGGCCCCCAAACTCCTGCCCCCCACTCCAATTGGCTCAAGGGGCAGCTCCTTTCAGCACCGGAGGCCTCAAACGCTCCACGACCAAGAACACCAACCCAGAGACAGGCACGGAGCACGCAGGAGAGACTCGACAGAGGAGCAGGGACAGGACAGAGGCCAAACGCACCCATTTCTCACCTTTCTGCCCCCAAAACAATCTCCTTCCTTCTGTGGGGAGGGGAAAACCGACAATTCCCCTCGCCAAGAAAAACCATGCGGTGATTCAAAAGCCACGGGCAGCAGCCTTTAAAAAAAGCCAAAAACTGACTTTTGTTTCCTTAGAGAGAAAAATATAACCTTTAATTTACTGAGCGAGAAAGAGAAGAAAAAGGGCTGATTTTTGGCCTCAAAACAGGCATTTTTTGCCAGCCGATCGGGGCTGTGGAAGAGTCACCGCGAAGTGCCCACGGGGGAAGGCTACGAGGTGCTGACGACTTCCCGAGCGGGGACAGCGCCGGCTGCTTGCAGCTCTGTGCTTTCCTCCAAAAAAATAATTAAAAAGCCCCAAAACAATTCTTTCCCCTCCGCTTCCCCATTCAGCTCCTAGCGCAGGCACCGGGGTGCTGCACAGAGGCTTCGCAGAGATTTTTCAGCCTGTTTCTATATATTCATAACATTAATGTGCATAGTCACAAGTGTTTCTACACGCACAAATATATGAATACACACAGAAATTTTGCATGTTTATATAGATGTGCATATACCTATTTGTACATGCATATGTGCGCATGTGCATGTTTGTGCATTTCTGTATGCATGTGTTTGTCCATGTGCGCACACAAGTTTATCTATAATCACAGTATATTTTGTATGTCTATATGTACATGAGAGATCAATTTGTATATAGAAATACAAAAAAAATGCACATATGCATGTATACACACAAATACACATATATTAGATATACGAAGATTGTGAGATTATAGATACACACATACAAAATACATACACATACAAAAATACATGCAGACACATATATGCATGTGATTAAATATACACTGGTATCTACCCACACACCACACATGCAATGTGTATGCATATCTACTTGTATGTGTGGCTATAAGTATGTTCACATGTATGCACTATATACACATACATATATACATGTGCATATATGTACATGAATATACATGTGCGTGCACAAGCACACATCACAGACGTGCAGTAGAGCAGGTGCTCCATCCAAGAGCAGCGGGGATATACTCCCACCTATTCACAACATTCATATGCCTGCACGCAACACACATACATACACACAGCCACACACACGTGCACGAATAAGCATGGGGACACCTCCCTGCAGCATCTGAATGGAGCCTGAAGCCGCCGCAGGGGAGCGGAAAAACCACCCAGGCACTGGAGCCGCCAGGCAGGTGGGAGCTGCGGGTGCCCTGGATTTTCTCCCATCCTCAGGGACCATTAGAAGGCAAAGAAAAAAAGCCGATTTAAATCCAGGCCCTGCTCTGGAGTGAGGTTTCTGCTCTGGCAGTTCCGGGTTGGGGGGGGTAGGAAATATTCCCCTCGGCCTGCAAAACCCAGAGGAAGAGAATGCAGGAGTCTGGCCCTCCCTGCTCCTCTCCCCTCCCAGCACAACCCCAGGCTCTGTGGCTACACATGCCCCACATCTACCCCCCCGCCTTATCACCCCCCCAGCCCCTTCAAGCTCCCCATGACATCACTAGCTTAATTGCCTGGGTCAATATTGACTCCTGGCAGCTGATCTCCACTTCACCGGCGCCACCAAGATTACGGCCGCAGCAGGAGGAGGGGGCTGAAGTTGTCCCCCCTTCTCCCCCGCAGCAAAGCCCCAATCCCGAGCACGGAGGCTGGTGCCTGAGACGTGACCTGGAGCCTTGTCCCTCCACCAACACACGTGTGTGCTGTGCTATGGCAGCATGTGCTGGGCAGGGGTGGGGTGTGCATCACTGCAAAGAAGTGTGTGTGGGTGCATGTGTGTGTGTGTGTCACTGCCTTTAGTGCAGTGGGGTGGGGTGTGTGGTAGGACACCTGGGTTCTTCTCCCAGCTCCCCAAGAGGATGGGGCTGGGGGGGAAGAGATGCAGAACCAGGACTCCTGGGTTAGAGAAGTGGGTATTTGGGGTGGGGGCAGGACACCTGGGCTCTCCCCCTGCCGTCTTAGCAAAGGAGACCCTCCCCCATCACATGGGGACTTTGGGACCAGGCCTCCTGGCATTTATCCATGCCCCTCCCCCAGAACCCAGGGGTCCAGAACTCAGGCATACGGGTTGCCCCCGCCCCAGGCCCTGTGCTGCATGCAGCCGTGCGGCGATGCTGGAGCTGTGCGCCCCCCACCCTGGGTAAGCCGCACACTGTGCGTCATAGCCGTGGTTGTGGCCACGCAGGGTGACCCCAGCTGTAACCCCTCTAGGAGACCCCTACACCTGAGCCCCCTAGCCTTGGGGGGAGGGGGGCTACAAATGTTCAGTACTGCACCCCCCACCCCAAGAAGGTGCCAGGCCAAGCTGGGGGCACTGTCCCATGGAAAGGGGGTGGGGGCAGAACCCAGGTGTCCGGCTCCAGCATAGATGGAGGCACAGGAGGACCAAACAGGTGAGGGTGGGGGCGGGTGAGGGGCCTGTTCAGAGCAGCCGCTGCAGGACAGATCCATGGCCTGGGACAACTGCCCCCCCCGCCCCACCCCCACCTCCCGGGGGTGTTAGTGGGCTCTGGCCCCCATCCCAGGCGAGGGCCAGACGCAGGGAAGGACACAGCCAGGCAGCAGGGGGCAAAGGAGCTTTATTGTGGGGTGGCTACAACCTGTAAGGGAAAGAGAAAGTGGCATCAGGGCAGGGGCAGCCCCGTCTCCCAGCCCCACACAACTGGTCTACACTGGGGCAGCCCCGCTTCCCTCACACCATTGGTCTGTGCCACCGAGCAGTCCCGCCTCCCAGCCCCATGCCTCCATGCCCCTGAACCAGGATGCAGAAACCCCACCTCCCAGCCCCATGGCCTGACACCACTGGGCTGTGCTCTGCAAAAACCCCACCCCCCAGCCCCATGCCTCCCTGTCCCACGGAAGCTCCACCTCCCAGCCCTGCATCCCCAACCATTGGGCTGTGCTCCAGGCCAGTTCAACCTCCCAGGCCCTGCCACTGGGCTGTGCTCTGAGAGCACCCCCCCAGCCCCACCCCCCAGTCCTCATGGCTCTGGGCCAGGGTCAGTGGCAGCCCCGCCACCTCGCCTCGCGCCATTGCTCAATACCACAGGGCAGCCCCACGGCTCAGCCTCGCACCCCCATGGCCAGCGCTGGGACTCACGTGACTTCGCGGAAGGCGCGCTTCTCCACGTACTTGAGCCTGTATTTCCTCTTGAACCTGGGGCCACAGGGGGTGGGGGGTGGCGTTACAGCCTTGGTCTGCCCCGGCCCCCAGCCAGCCGCGGGGGGGGCAGCCCTTTCACACATTTCGCCACACCCCAGCCAAGGCAGGGACCCAGACCTTGGCACTCCTCTGCTCCCAGAGCTGCGCCAGACCTGCCCCCCACTAACCCTGAAGCCCCCCAACTCACTTGGCTCTCTCTCGGGGCTCAATGAGGTTCCTCTTCTGCAGGCTCTTGAAGCGGTCACGCAGGAGGCTGCCCTCGGGCTAAGCACAGAGGAGCTGTCAGAGAAGAGGGGGCTGCCCCAACTACCCCCCTCCCACCCCCGGTCGTTGTCCCTCTACCCCCCGCTCAGCTGGTGCCCTCAGCCCCAGCCCCGCCTGCACAGCGCTGCTGGGGTCCCCCAGTGACTTCACATTCCCGCCGGGAATCCTCATAGCGCAAGGATGGGTCTCATCACTGGGCACCAGCTACTTTCCCTCTAACGCTGCGGGAACGGGACCCAGGAGTCTGAGCACCCAGTGCTGGACCACGTGGCCTCCCCAAGCTGGGGGGATGAACCCAGGAGTCTGGGCATCTGGCTCCAACCCAATGCCCCCACCCCATGAAGGTGGGGAAGAGAGCCCTGCCTGGCTCCAGGTCTCCAGTCATCAATCTGTCCCCATCTAACCACTGAACAGTCTGGAACCCAGGTGTCTTAGCAGTGGGGGGTGGAGGGGCAGTTTGATGCCCCCCCTCCAGCAGCCCTGAGGCCAAGGGATGGGCACAGGCGCCCACTGACCTTCAGGACCCGCAGGGACTCGGGCAGCTCTTCGCTCAGCTGCACCTGCAGGTCGGGGTCTTCATACCTGCGAGGGGACGGAAGCTTAGACCGTGATGGCCCACCAGCACGGAGCCCCCCACCCCCCAGCCTTCCCCCACCCCCAGAGCTGCAGAGAACCCAGGCATCCGGGCCCCCAGCCCGTGCCCCACCACCGCTGACCGGAGGCGGCCGAGGCGCCGGGGGGCGTTGGCCTGGGCCTGGCGTCGTTGCAGCCGGAGGCGACGGCGCCGCAGCAGCTCGGCCTGGCGCTGCGTCACCTGGCGCCGGATGGAGCGGAGCCGGAAGAGCTCCTGGCGCCCACGCCGCGCCACCTGCTCCCGCGCCTGCTGGACTGCCTAGGAGGGGGGAAACATGTCAGACACCTGCACCCTGTCCCCCCCTCACCTTGCTGCCCTCCCACGGCCCGGGAGAGCACCCAGGTGTCTGGGTTCCCGGCCCTGCCCTGCTCTCACCCAGCCAAGGAGAGAACCAAGGGAGTCCCTTCAATGACACCCCCAACCAGAAAGGGAACGCAGGAGTCTGGGCTTCTCAGCCCCTGCTGCTCCCTCACAGTCAGGGAAAGAAGCCAGGTGTCCGGGCTCCCATCCCCGTGCTGTCCTCACCCCCCAAAACCCGCACTGCTCTCCTAGGGCCAGGGAGAGAACCCAGGACTCCAGCTAAGAAATGGAGAAAGAACCCAGGTGTCCTGGCTGCCAGCCCCTGGCGCTGCCATCAGGCCCCGCTGAGCTCCGAGATGGGGGCAGAAGATCCAGGCTGCCAGTCCCACACTCTCCTGCATCCCACCCCCTGGGGCCACCCAGGAGAGGCCTGCAGGGTCCCTGGGGTGAGAGCCCCCCCCCCCCATCTGGAAGCATCCTGGACTGAGACTAGCCCAACTCATCATACGCCGGCAAAGAGGGGATGGAGGAGAAGGACCCCAGACTATTCCTCCTCTTCTCAGTCCCACTCACCAGATTCCTGGCCTCCTTCTCTCGCTTGCGCTGCTGCTCCGTCTTCTTTCCCCGTGATGGGGCTGGGGCTGGGGCCGGGGCGGGGGCTTCGGGCTCTTCCTGTGGTAGCTCCTCGCCCCCCTCATCCCCCGACTCCTCCAGCAGCCCCTCGCACTGCTCCTGGAAGGCTGACTCCTGCATGGGGGGGCAGGGAAAGATGGGAGAAGGGTTTACCCTGTACATCCCCTCCCAGGGCTGGAGAGACTCCCCCACTTCCAGCCCTGCCCCAGGCTGGGGGCCACCCCCCTCACCTCCGTGGGGGCCTCGGCAGCAGTGGGGAAGCGCAGCTGCCGCTCCAGCCTCTCCTCGGCCTTCTGCCTCTTCAGCTCCGTCTCATGGGCCTGGAGCAGCAGTGTCTGGGGGTGGGGGGGAAAGGGGTGGTGGACAGAGATGGGGGTCAGGACCCAGCCCCCCATGGCTGGAGGACCTGGGACCCCCCTACGGAGCCCAACCTCCCCCAGACGCATCCCAGAGCCCCCCACCCCATAGCCCCATGGTGTACAAAGCTGCCCCCCTTCCCATAATGCATGGGCGTCTGCTATTCCTTTCCAGCAAGCCTGGCACCATAGCTCCTACCTGGTGGGCCTGGAAGCTGGGGTTGTACGAGGCTCCAGGGGCCACAACCTCGACAGCCGGCAGCGTCGACGGCTTCTTGCACAGCCTGGTGGGCCGCTGGGGGGGCGAGCATGTGTAGGGCTGGGGTTAAGCCCTGCCCCCCTAACCCCCCAGAGTGCATACACCTCCACAGCAGCTCAGCTGTGGGGTTAACCATGCCCTAGACCCCCCTCCACCATGGGATTAAGTCCCCCCCAAAACCCACCTTGACTCTCAGCTTCTTGGTCTGCTCCAGGAACCAGGCCTCCTGTCCCTTCACGGCGCTGTCCAGGGGATCTGCGGGGGGAGCCATGGGGTCAGCTGGGGCAGTGGCTTCACTCCCGTAGCAACCTTGCCGGGTCTCAGGCAAGCCCCCAGCGAGCCGTGCCTGTGCCTTCAGGAAGCGGGGAGAACTCGGGAGTCTGGTCTCCCCGGCCTCCCGAGTTAAGCACCAGACCGTCCTGCCCTGCCAGAGAGAAGGGAGAGACCCCAGGTGTCTGGGCGCCCTCCGCTCCCCACCCCCGCCGGGTCGTACTGGAGTCTGACCAGAGGTCATAGAAACCCCTGGCCGGGTCGACGCGCCCAATTTCAGCAGCTGGCAGCTTCGGGGGCGGCGCGGCCTGGCACCGGGCCTGCAGGAGGCGCTGTGCCCGGGGCACCATCCCCCGCTCGGCCAGCGCCGTCCACAGCCGCTGCTTCCTCTTCCGCTTCTTCCCATTGGGCACCTGGTGGGACAAGATACTGGGGGGGGGGGATGGGGTCAGAGCTGAAAACCCAAGTGTCCAGTCCCCTCCCCAGGCTAGGGCAGAGCCCAGGTGTCCCAGTCCCTCTTTACGAGCAGGGAAACTGAGGCACGAGCAGCCTGTGGCACTGGGGGGGCTGCTCAGGAGGTCCCCTTCCCCAAGCCCTTCTCAGCCCCCCTCCTCCCCCGAGCCGGGGGGAAGCCCCCCTGGGGTCACTTACTCCTTGGGTGCCGGGACCTTGGAGTCCGGCTGCAAGATAAGGTCGATGCGCAGCGGCTTCTCCCGTCTGTGGCGCGGCGCCGGCTCTGGGGCTGCGGGAGAGACACGTCAAGGGGGGCCGGGCTCACAGGGGCTGGATTTAGGGGTGCCTGCCCCCCCCCAAAACGGGGGCTCGGGGATGGGGTCCCGCTCCCACCTTCCTCATCATTCCCAGTGTCCACGAAGAACAGGCTCTCGTCCGGCTTCTCGGCCACCAGCCCCCTGGCAGGGGAGACACCCGTCACTCGACGCGGCCCCCGCCCTGCTCAACCCCAGGCCCTTCCCTCAGGGGACCCCTGCCCATGCTGGGGACCCCAGAGCCATACGCCCCCCCCGCCGCACCCCGCCAGGCGCTGCTGCGCGGACACGTCGTGCAAGAAGGCGTCGAGCTCGCGGCCCAGCGCCGCCTCGGGCCCCCGCCAGCGCTTCCAGCCCTTCTTGCGGCTGCGGCTGCCCCGGTTGCGGCGCCGGGCGGCGTCGGCGGGATCGCGGGCCTCGGGCCGCAGCCCCAGGAAGCCCGAGGCCGGGGCCGCCGCACCGCGCGCGGCTGCCCTGGGCGCCGCCATCTTGGGAAAGGTAGACGTATGTGCCGGAAGTGACGACAGAGCGAGCGGCTTCTCCCCCCCCCCCCGCGCTCTTGGGATAGGGAACCGGAAGTGCTGAAAGGAGCTGCTTCCACCCCCCCCGCGCCGCCATCTTGGGAGGGGAAAGGGGGAGCGCGGTGTGGATCGGTATCCGCTGATTCCGCACCGCCGCCCCTCCGATAAAAAAAAAAAGACCCCCCCCGCCCGCATGCCCCTCCCTGCGAGCGGCAGCCATTCTCCTCGGCCCGCAAAGAGGGAGTGGGGATTTTTGTTTGAGCGTGGGGCCGTGATCGGCAGATTCGAGCGGGGGCTTAATCCGGTTTAACTCCGCCCCTCTCCCGCCCTCTAGGTGCCCAATCCGGAGCCTTCCCCCACATGTAGACACGTGCACACACGCACACTTGCCCGCGCACATACACGAATGCCCAGACACACTCATGTGCGCACAGACTCATGCATGCGCACATGCATTCAGGTCACACATGTTCTTGCACACAAACTTGTATCCATACCGGCATGTGCCTCTGCATATGCACAGATGCACTTGTCACACTTGTGCCTGCATAAACGTGTCTGTACACGTGTGCATATACACACACACATCCACACGCGTATGTTCGATTGTCACACATGTGCCTGCACAAACTTGTGTCCGTACACATATATGTATATGTGCACACACACAAATGTGCACTCACCATCACGTGCACACACCCATGTGCCTGCACACACAATTGTGCCCATACACACACACGCAGTCACATGCCTTCATGCAGGCCCGTGTGTGCACAGCCGGAAACATGCGTGCACACACATGCACTCACACCCACGTGCAGACACGTGTACGCTCAACACTCCCTCATGTGTGCCACCCCCCCCCCCCATCCCCTTCAACCCCTGGGGGGGCGGGGGCTGGAGGAGAGAGGGGGCAGGGCCGGATGGGCCCAATCTGGGCCAGCAGGGGACAGGGCAAGGAGCGTGGGGGGGCCATGGGGGGGCAGGGCTGGAGGGGGTATCAGGGCCGGGGGGGGGGGGGGCAGAGACGGCACGGGCAACTGGTGAAGGCGAGACCTCTTTATTGCAGCAGACAGACAGATGCACAGACGGGGTGGGGGCTGACGCCATGGAAACCGGGGGGGTCCAGGGTCCTCACCCCCCAACTACCCCACCCCCATTGGGGGGGGCCTGGTTCTCAGCCAGCTCCAGGGAGGGGGATGAAGCTGGGGGGGGTCACATAAAACTGCCCCCAGATGTCTGGGGGGGGGAACATGGAGGGGCTGACAGGCCCTGCCACCCCTGTAGTGTCTTGTTGGGGGGGGGGCAGTCCCAGGGCCTGGGGGTCTCGAATTGGGAAAGTTTTCACAGGTCCTTGTGTGAGGCTTTTTGCACGAGCTGTGCCACCAGCCAGGGGGGGTTGCAGAGGGTCTCGAGGCAGCTAACAAAGGGCATGATAACAAGGGGGGGAGTGTCCTATAGAAGCTAACAAGCTGGGTGTGGCAGGGAGGCAGTTGTGCAAGAGGGGGGCAGTTGTGCGAGGTCACTAGCCAAAATGCACAGGCTGGAATGGAAATGCCCCCTATCACCGCCCTGGCCCTCCAGCTGGGGCTGAGACAGGGGCTGGGGGGGAGATATGGCCCCATGGGGCAAGTCCAAAGTGGGGGGCACTAGGGGGGCCGGCATCTTGGGGGGTTAATCCTCAGATCTGTGCCCCCCCTCAGCAGTCCTTGGGAGGGGGTCTTGCCTCTTTGGTGGGGGCGGATCAATGGGTCTGTAGCACCGAGTGGCTGGACACAGCAGCCACGTGGGGGGGGCAGGGGTATGGGGGAGGGCGTGGTATCAGCCTGGCAGGGGGTTGGGCTGGATGTGGGGGGGTCCCAGGGCTGGGGGGCATCGGGATACAGGCCGGGAGCCCCCGTGGGGCTGAGCTGGGGGCTGGGCTGAGTGGGGGGCACGGGGCTGGGAGCCCGGGCACCTGGGTGTTGTCCCCACTCCGGGAGGGGAAACAGGAGCTGGGGGCTGAGCCCAGGCACCCGGCAGGCCGGGGGGCGGCGGGGCTCAGTCGGCGGCGCCCCCGTGGCGGCGCTTGGAGGGGGGCACGAGGTGGCGCGGCAGGTCGGTCGGCAGCCCGCGGCCCTCCAGCTTGGCGCCGATGAGGTGGGAGGCCAGGGCGAACTCCTCGGCGTCCAGCATGCCGTCACGGTCCACGTCGCTCAGCTGCCAGATGCGGCCCAGCACTGAGTTGGGCAGGCGCGTGGTCACCATCCAGCTCCGCGCCTTGGGCCCGCTCAGCTTCCCGTCCTGCGGCGCCAGCGTGTAGAAGATCTCGTCATACTTGGGCTTGTCCTTGGTCACCACCCACTCGCCGTCCTCGCCCGCGCCCTCCTCCTCCTCCTCCTCGCCCTCCTCCTCCTCAGCGAAGGGCCCGCGCATGGCCCCGGCGAAGGCGCCGCCCTGCACGTCCGGCGCTGGCGCTGCCTCCTCCTGCCGCAGCAGTGGCATCAGCTGCGCGATGTCGCGGGTCAGCAGCTCGTCCAGCGCCTCCAGCAGCCGCGGCTTCAGCGGCGGAAACTTGGTGAAGTCATGGACCTGCAGCAGCTCCTGGGGGGGGATAGGGGGGCACATGTGTGCGTACATGTGGAGGAGCGCAGGCATGCAAGCACGGATGCAAACGTGGAAGCAAACACGCAGACATGTATGTATACGCATGGACACACAACCACACATGGGCACATGCAAGCGCAAACATGGACATGCATATACGTGCATGGACACACATGGACACGTGCCCATGGAAGCACATGTGGACATGTATGTGCATGGACACAGACACACATGGACCTGGAAGCATGCGGAAACATACGTGGAACACGTGGAAACACATGTGCACATGGAAACACACACACAGATACACATGGAACTACATGGAAATGCATGCATGTACATGGACACGCAACCACACCCATGGACACGCAGGCACTTGGAGCACACACACGGACCCACGTGCACGTGGAAGCTCACGCAGACACACATGGACATGCATGATATGCATGGAGAAGTAACCACACATGGACATGTATGCACATGAAAGCACACCTGGATACATAAGCACACAGATGGGCACATATCTATGAGTATAGACACACGCACACATGGACACATATGTACATGTATGGACACACAAACACACACATGGATATGCAAGCATGGGAACACATGCACACACATGCGCATGAAAGCACACAAACATGCATACACACACATACATGCGTAAACATACACGCACTCACACTGGCATGGACACCTACACATGCACATATGCACACACAAAGACACACCCAGCGCACACCTGCATGCAAGCACACATGCATACACACACATACCCATACACACACCCAAACACACTCATATGCACAAGGACATGTGTACATGCCATGGGCACACATGCATGCACAAACACCTGCATGTACACCTATGCTCACATGTGCACATATGCACATGCAACCACGCACACGTCAGCATACACACTCCTGCAACCCCTAGCTGGGCAGACTGCCCTGGCCCAGGCCCCATCCCAGTCCACCCAGGTGCCAGGAGCCAGGCGCAGGCTGGCAGGAGAGGGGTAAGATGACCCCTGGCCCCAGCCCCGACCCCGGCCCTGACCTGCATGCGGGCGCAGTCGGGGAAGTCGCCAGGCGGGACGCGCTGCTCCAGCTGGACGCGGGTGAAGAGCGCGGGCAGGTCAGCGATGAGCTGCCGCTTGCGCTGCTCTTTCCCGAACATCGAGGGCATCTCTCGGCGCAGCGCACTCAGCACATGGGCATGCACCTGGGGGGTGGGCACGGGTCAGACACCACATTGCACCCCATGTCACCCTGCCTGGCCCAGCGCCCCTTGCTGCATGAAGCCCCTGGCTGGGACTGGGGGCAAGCTGGGAGGCACTGGGACAAGGACTGGGGTAAGCTGGGAGGCACTGGGCAAGGATTGGGACAAACTGAGAACACTGGCAGGAAAACTGGGAGGGGCTGGGACAAGGATTGGGGCAAGCTGGGAAAGACTGGGGCAAGCTGTGGGGGGCTGGGACAAGGCTTTGGGCAAACTGGGAAGAATGGGAGGAAAACTGGGAGGGACTGGAACAAGGACTGGGGCAAACTGAGAAGACAATGAGGACCCCTGGGTTCTCCAAGACGGGAGCGGGAAGGGGCGGGGGAGCAGCGGGGCCCGGACGCCCGGGTTCCCTGCCAGTGCTGGGAGGGGCGCGGGGCCCGATCCTGGCAGAGACAGGGCCGGGGGGGCACAGGAAGCGGGGGGTCGGAAGCCCCCAGTGCACAAAGAGCCACGGCAGGTGGCAGGAAAAGATAAGGCAGAGGGTGGGGGCCTGGCCAGCTTCCTCCCCCAGACCCCCCCGCCCCCTGCTTGGCAGGGGCCCAATCCGGCCTGATCCTGTAGCTCCGGCTGGGAGCTAGAGCCCCCCCCCTCCCCCCCACAATGTGGGGTGTAAACTGGAGGGGTCTGGGCTGGGATCCGGGACGGGGGCACTAATGACCGGGGTAATCAAGGCTGCGGAAACTTCGACCTCATTAGAGACTTAACAAAGAAACCAGGCCAGGATGTGGGGGGGGGGGAAGCCCGTCCCAGGAGCATCATGGGAGAAATTCCCCCCCCAGTAGGGGGACAAGGGAGGGACTGGGACAGGGATTGGAGCAAACTGGGAGGGCCTGGGACAAACTGGATGATGGGGAGGGGGCAGGGGGGAAGGAGAACCAGGGGCTGGGGGGGAAAGGGTTAATGCAGCTGCTCCCCCCCAGCCCAGGTGCACCCCCCTCGCTCCGGGGAGCCCGGCCCAGGGCGGTGGAACATTCCGGCCCCCCCCACCGCGCCCATCCCGCGCCGTGGAACATTCCGGACAAGAGGCGCGAGCCCCCCCCCCCCGACCCCCCCAGTGTGACTCAGAGCCTGGGCAGGAGGGCACGAGTTGGGCCCCACCGGGGGCTGCAGCTGCCCCGGGTGGAGGGGACCCGGGCGACCCCGCCCTCCACGTCCCCGGCACCAGGTGGGCACCCCCCGCGAGGTCCCTGAGCCGGCCCAGATCTCGATGCCCCCCCCGCACCCCCCACTCACCTGCACCAGGTGGGCACACCCGATGAGGTCACTGAGATGGTGCGGGGCTCCCAACCTGGGCCCCGCAGCCCCCCGAGCTCACCTGGACCTGGCAAGGTCACTGAGGTGGCACGAGGCTCCCGGCCTGGACCCCAGTACCACCCCCCCCCGCCCCAGGTGGGCACACCGAGCCGGGGCGGGGCTCCCAGCCCGCCGCCCGCCGTGCCCGCTCACCCGGACGAGGCGGGCGCGCTTGACCAGGTCGCTGAGCTGGCGCAGGGCGGCGCGGCGCGGCAGGGCCTGGATGTCGTGGAAGAGGTCGAGCTCCTCCAGCTCAAAGAGGTGGCGCTGCTCGGGGCGGCACAGCGGCTCGGCCCAGAAGGAGCCCACGTAGACGCGCAGCACCTCGGGCGTGTTGAAGGCCTTGCCCAGCGCCCACAGCAGCGCCCCGTAGACGCGCAGCAGCTGCTGCGGCCCCACCGCGTCCGCCTTGTTCAGCACCACGCGCACCTTGTCCTCGTGCCCGCGCAGCGCCGCGATGGCGCCCGCCAGCTCGTCCGAGATCTCCAGCTTGTGCGCGTCGAAGAGCAGCACCACGCGGTCCACGCGCTCCGCGAACCAGCGCAGCACGGCCGGGAAGTCATAGCCTGCGGGCAGGGATAGGGTGAGGGGGGGCTCGCGGGGCCTCCAGGTACTGGGGCCCACAGCCCCCCGATCCCCCCAGCCTGCGCTCCCAGTCCCGGCCCCCCACCCCCCAGCACGGCTCCCAGGTGGGCGTGGAGGGGACGGGGTGATGGGGCGGGGGGGCGGGGGCTGCAATTGCCACCCCCCCACCCTGGCCCAGGCCGGCAGGTCCCTCCCTGGTGGCCCAGCGGGGGCTGGAGACTGGCCAGACCCCCCCTCTTGGACCCCCCCCTCTGGTCCCAACTTCGCACCAAAAAAGGCAAGTCTGAGCCGAGCCCAGGGCCGTGCGGCACAGCCCACCCCAGAGCCAGCCGCACCCAGCTCCGGGTCCAGCTGCTGGGCCCTGCCCCAGAGGGGCCTGGGCGCCCAGGGGTGGGGGTGGGAGCCCGGACGCCTGGTTCTCTGGGAGGGGAGTGGGGCTGAGATGGGGGTCTGGACGCCTGGGTTCTCTCCCCACTCTGGGACGGTCTGGCTACAAGACAGCCGTGTGTCGTCCCCCCACCCCCGCATCCCTCTGCCAAGGCCGTGGGAGGAGCCTCCCGCCCCGCCCGGCTCGTGCCAGGTCCCTGGGCACTGTGCCTGCCTCAGCTTGCACGAGGGTGCACGAGGGCCCCCCTCCCCATGTTTGCGGAGCGCCAGGACCTCTGCTCCAGCTGGATTCCCCACATACCTCGAGGCACGGACACCCCCCCCCCTCCATGGGGGGGGGGGGCTGGAATGCAGCCCCGACCGCCCCCAATGCCCTCCCAGCCCTGCTCCAGGCCCAGCGGCTGCTGCGATGCAGCCACTTCTGGGGCGCGGCACGGGGAGGGTCCTGGCCGGCTGCTGCAATGCAGCCACTTCTGGGGGGTTGTGTGGCGGGGCAGAGTCCAGGGGTTGCAGGCTGGGGGGAGGGGGGGCACGCAGGACTCCTGGCTCTGGAAGGGGCATGGGGTTATGGGGGGGGCAAGGCCAGGCCTTGTCTAAGCAGCCCTGTGTCTCCCCCGCAGAAGCAGCCGCATCTCCAGGTGGGCCAGGGGGGTCTGTGCAGCCCCGAGGACCCCCAATCCCAGCCTGGGGGGTCCGTGCAGCCACAAGCACCCTCACTGCCCGCCGGGAGCAGCAGTGGGAGCCCGTGGTGCTGAGCAGACCCTGGGGACCCCCGCCCCGGCCCCCCTCCCCAGCTGCTTCCTCTGTTTGGGAAAAGCTCCTTTGTTTTCCCTCCTGTCGCCCGGGGCTGAGTCAGTGTTTGCTGGCGGGGAGCCCACGGGCTGGGGGGGCTTGGCACGGGCCGTGGGGTGGGACCCTGGCCCCCCGCCACCCTCGGCCCCACGCCAGGGCAAGCCCAGAGCCCCCACTGCCAGGGGTCTCCTGGCCCAGAGCCGGCAAGGAGAGGGCTGAGCGTCAGGGATCCCCATCAGAGAGAGGGAAACTGAGGCACGAAGAGCCCACTGCTCCAACCCGTTAGGTCTGCTGCTCCTCCCGGGAGAGGGCTCAGGTGTCCAGGCCCCCCAGCAGCCCCTGGGACCCCCTCCCCCGGGTTGCCCCCATGGCGAGCCCCCCCGCCCCTTACCCCGGTTGACGCGCTGCTTGGCCCCGGAGAGGATGCCAGGGGTGTCGATGAGGGTGATGCTCTCCAGGACCTGGTTAGGCAGCTCCGCGCACATGAACCTGGGGGGCAGCAAGGGGGGGTGCGTTAGCCTCCGAGCTGGGGGGCCCAGACACCGGGTTCCACCCTGGGCCCAGGCCTCAGCTCCCCCCTGCCTGGGGGGCTGCACAGCACCAGGTGCAGCAAGGGGGGCCAGGATGGGCTATGACATGGGATAAGGGGTACTCAGAGCTGCATGGACCCCCCCCCCAGCCAAGATAAGGGGTGCTCAGGGCTGCACAGACCCCCCCCCCGGCTGCGATAAGGGGTACTCGGAGTTGCACGGACCCCCCCAGCCGGGATAAGAGGTGCTCGGGGCTGCACAGACCCCCCCGCCCGGGATAAGAGGTGCTTGGGGCTGCACAGACCCCCCCCCCGGCAGGGATAAGGGGTACTCGGAGTTGCACGGACCCCCCCAGCTGGGATAAGAGGTGCTTGGGGCTGCACAGACCCCCCCCCGGCAGGGATAAGGGGTACTCGGAGTTGCATGGACCCCCCCAGCCGGGATAAGAGGTGCTCAGGGCTGCACAGACCCCCCCGGCCGGGATCGGGCCCATCTCAGCCCTGCCCAGCACAGCTGGCGCTGTGACGCCGTCTTTCCAGGGCGGGCGGGGGGGCGGCGCAGGGACACGGGGGCCTTGGCAGGGAGCACTGCATTCCTGATGCCTGCATCATCCTGCCCCCCCCAGCCCGGGCCTGGCCTTGGGGGGGAAATCTCGCCTCCCCTGCCCTGGCATGAATGGGGGGGGGGGGGGCAGGCCCTGCGGGGCAAGGCCGCCTGAGCCAGGGAGGGCAGGGGTGGGGGCCCAGACACCCGGGATCTTTAGTGGGGGAAGGGGGCTGGGGAGGAGGGGAGCGGGGGGTCTTGCAGCCCAGACATGACCCCTGGCGTGACCCTGTCCATAGGCAGAGACCCCGGGGGCACTGCCCTGGTGGGGGGCGGGAGAGGGGCATGCTGGGAAGGCTCTGGAGGACCGGGGCCATCGGTGGCGCTGCGTGGCGGGAGCGGGGCCTGCCTGGGGGTCCCAGCCGGGGGGCGCGGGGTCCTGCCCCGGCCGGGACCCACCGGTTGAGGAAGGCGTTGCCGAAAGGGTGCAGCTTGCGGAAGGGTTTCTTGGGGTCCACGACCACGGCGTTGCCGGGCACGAGGCGCTCGGCCTCGCCGTGCATGATGGCGGTGAAGGTGTCGGTGGTGGGCTCGGGCCCCACGCGGCTGCCCGGCACGTCCTGCTCCAGCAGGTAGCGGATGAAGGTGGTCTTGCCCGTGCTGTACTGCCCCATCACCAGCACCATGGGCTTGCTGTCGAAGTCGGCGTCCTCCAGCGCGGGCGAGTGGAAGTCGTGGAAGCGGTACAGCTCCTCCACCGGCTCCAGCTTGCGCTTGTACAGCTCCTTGAGCCCCTCGGTCACCGTGCGGATCACCTCGGGCGCCGCCTTCTCCTGCTTGCGCAGCCAGCTGAACATCGCGCCGCGGCCCCGGCCCCGGCCCCGGCCCCGGCGCCCCGGGACGGCCCCCCCCTGCCCGAGCCCCGCGGCCTCCGCTGGCCCCGCCGCGGGCGCGGGGAGCCCGCACGCCTGGGCGCTCTCCAGCGAGCCGGCGGGCCGGGCTCTCCTGGGGGACCGGGCGGGCCCGGCGGGGTCTGGATCGGGGTCCGGCGGGAATCTGCCGGGGCCGGAGCTGCCGGCTGCCTCGGAGAGCGACCGGCCGGACCGGGGGGGCTACGGGATCCCTCGCGGGGTCAGGGAGTCCCCGGCACGGGCGCGGTCTGCCCGGGGAGCAGGGTCTCCGGAGAGGGGGGCGGGATCCAGGAGGGTCCTTGCGGGGGCTGGGCGGGATCTCCCCAGGGCAGGGGCTACGGGGTCTCTCGGGGCGGCTGGCGGGTCGCGGGAGCCCGGGCAGGGGCGGGGGTCTACCGGCTCCGGAGCCGCTGGGTCCCGGCGAGCGGCGGCGCGGCCACGGCCCGGCCGAGCTCTGAGGCGAGCGGGCGGCGGCCGCGGCGCAAGGGGCCGCCCGGGCGCGGGTCGGGCCGCATTAGCATACCCCTGCATATATTAGCATACATTAACGGGGCCGCGCCGGCCGGGGGCGCCACCCCGCGGCGGATGCGGACACAGCGGCACCCCTCGCCCCGCCCCGCCCCGCCAGTGCCCCCGCCTCAGCCCAGCGCCCCCCCGACCCCACCCTAGTGCCCCCCGCCTCAGCCCAGTGCCCCCTCACCCCACCCCAGTGCCCCCGCCTCAGCCCAGTGCCCCCCGCCCCCACCCTAGTGCCCCCCTGACCCCACCCCAGTGCCCCCGCCTCAGCCCAGTGCCCCCCCGCCCCCACCCCTGTGCCCTCCTGACCCCACCCAGTGCCCTCCCGCCCCCACCCTAGTGCCCCCCTGACCCCACCCCAGTGCCCCCGCCTCAGCCCAGTGCCCTCCCGCCCCCACCCTAGTGCCCCCCGGCCCCACCCCAGTGCCCCCGCCTCAGCCCAGCGTCCCCCCGACCCCACCCTAGTGCCCCCGCCTCAGCCCAGTGCCCCCCCGCCCCCACCCCTGTGCCCTCCTGACCCCACCCAGTGCCCTCCCGCCCCCACCCTGGTGCCCCCTGACCCCACCCCAGTGCCCCCCCGCCCTGCCAGTGCCCCCGCCTCAGCCCAGTGCCCCCCCGCCCCAACCTAGTGCCCCCCTGACCCCACCCTAGTGCCCCCTGACCCCACCCCAGTGTCCCCCGCCTCAGCCCAGTGCCCCCTCACCCCACCCTAGTGTCCCCCTGCCCCCACCCCAGTGCCCCCCTCCCCACCCTAGTGCCCCCCGCCTCAGCCCAGTGCCCCCCCGCCCCCACCCCAGTGCCCCCTGACCCCAGCCCAGTGCCCCCCCGCCCCCGCCTCAGCCCAGCGCCCCCCCGACCCCACCCTAGTGCCCCCCGCCTCAGCCCAGTGCCCCCTCACCCCACCCCAGTGCCCCCGCCTCAGCCCAGTGCCCCCCCGCCCCCACCCCTGTGCCCTCCCGCCCCCACCCTAGTGCCCCCCTGACCCCACCCCAGTGCCCCCGCCTCAGCCCAGTGCCCCCTGACCCCACCCTAGTGCCCCCGCCTCAGCCCAGTGCCCCCCCGCCCCCACCCCTGTGCCCTCCTGACCCCACCCAGTGCCCTCCCGCCCCCACCCTAGTGCCCCCCTGACCCCACCCCAGTGCCCCCGCCTCAGCCCAGTGCCCTCCCGCCCCCACCCTAGTGCCCCCCGGCCCCACCCCAGTGCCCCCGCCTCAGCCCAGCGTCCCCCCGACCCCACCCTAGTGCCCCCCGCCTCAGCCCAGTGCCCCCCCCGCCCCCACCCCTGTGCCCTCCTGACCCCACCCAGTGCCCTCCCGCCCCCACCCTGGTGCCCCCTGACCCCACCCCAGTGCCCCCCCACCCTGCCAGTGCCCCCGCCTCAGCCCAGTGCCCCCCCGCCCCAACCTAGTGCCCCCTGACCCCACCCTAGTGCCCCCTGACCTCAGCCCAGTGCCCCCGCCTCAGCCTAGTGCCCCCCCGCCCCACCCTAGTGCCCCCCTGACCCCACCCCAGTGTCCCCCGCCTCAGCCCAGTGCCCCCGCCTCAGCCCAGTGCCCCCTCACCCCACCCTAGT
The DNA here is from genome assembly GCF_052110815.1 of Crocodylus siamensis. Classification (NCBI taxonomy): domain Eukaryota; kingdom Metazoa; phylum Chordata; order Crocodylia; family Crocodylidae; genus Crocodylus; species Crocodylus siamensis. The sequence continues at coordinate 1,349,678 of NC_143400.1, forward strand.
GCCCCCCTGGCCCCACCCCAGTGCCCTCCCGCCCCCACCCTAGTGCCCCCCGCCTCAGCCCAGTGTCCCCCTGCCCCCACCCCAGTGCCCCCCTCCCCACCCCAGTGTCCCCCGCCTCAGCCCAGTGCCCCCTCACCCCACCCTAGTGCCCCCTGACCTCAGCCCAGTGCCCCCGCCTCAGCCCAGCGTCCCCCCGACCCCACCCTAGTGCCCCCCGCCTCAGCCCAGTGCCCCCCCCGCCCCCACCCCTGTGCCCTCCTGACCCCACCCAGTGCCCTCCCGCCCCCACCCTAGTGCCCCCCGGCCCCACCCCAGTGCCCCCGCCTCAGCCCAGCGCCCCCCCGACCCCACCCTAGTGCCCCCCGCCTCAGCCCAGTGCCCCCCCCCGCCCCCACCCCTGTGCCCTCCTGACCCCACCCAGTGCCCTCCCGCCCCCACCCTGGTGCCCCCTGACCCCACCCCAGTGCCCCCCCACCCTGCCAGTGCCCCCGCCTCAGCCCAGTGCCCCCCCGCCCCAACCTAGTGCCCCCTGACCCCACCCTAGTGCCCCCTGACCTCAGCCCAGTGCCCCCGCCTCAGCCTAGTGCCCCCCCCGCCCCACCCTAGTGCCCCCCTGACCCCACCCTAGTGTCCCCCGCCTCAGCCCAGTGCCCCCGCCTCAGCCCAGTGCCCCCTCACCCCACCCTAGTGCCCCCCTGGCCCCACCCCAGTGCCCTCCCGCCCCCACCCTAGTGCCCCCCGCCTCAGCCCAGTGTCCCCCTGCCCCCACCCCAGTGCCCCCCTCCCCACCCCAGTGTCCCCCGCCTCAGCCCAGTGCCCCCTGACCCCACCCTAGTGCCCCCTGCCTCACCCCAGTGCCCCCCCGCCCCCACCCCAGTGCCCCCTGACCCCAGCCCAGTGCCCCCCCGCCCCCGCCTCAGCCCAGTGCCCCCTCACCCCACCCTAGTGCCCCCCTGACCCCACCCCAGTGCCCTCCCGCCCCACCCTAGTGCCCCCCGTCTCAGCCCAGTGCCCTCCCACCCCACCCTAGTGCCCCCCGCCTCAGCCCAGTGCCCCCCTGACCCCACCCTAGTGCCCCCGCCTCAGCCCAGTGCCCCCTCACTCCACCCTAGTGCCCCCTGACCCCACCCTAGTGCCCCCTGACCTCAGCCCAGTGCCCCCGCCTCAGCCCAGTGCCCCCCCGCCCCAACCTAGTGCCCCCTGACCCCACCCTAGTGCCCCCTGACCTCAGCCCAGTGCCCCCGCCTCAGCCTAGTGCCCCCCCGCCCCACCCTAGTGCCCCCCTGACCCCACCCTAGTGCCCCCTGACCCCAGCCCAGTGCCCCCGCCTCAGCCTAGTGCCCCCCCGCCCCACCCTAGTGCCCCCCTGACCCCACCCTAGTGCCCCCTGGCCCCACCCCGGTGCCCTCCCGCCCCCACCCTGGTGCCCCCCGCCTCAGCCTAGTGCCCCCCTGCCCCACCCTAGTGCCCCCTGGCCCCACCCCGGTGCCCTCCCGCCCCCACCCTGGTGCCCCCCGCCTCAGCCCAGTGTCCCCCTGCCCCCACCCCAGTGCCCCCCTCCCCACCCTAGTGCCCCCGCCTCAGCCCAGTGCCCCCCCGCCCCCACCCCAGTGTCCCCCGCCTCAGCCCAGTGCCCCCTCACCCCACCCTAGTGCCCCCCGCCTCACCCCAGTGCCCCCCCGCCCCCGCCTCAGCCCAGTGCCCCTCACCCCACCCTAGTGCCCCCCTCACCCCACCCCAGTGCCCTCCCGCCCCACCCTAGTGCCCCCCGTCTCAGCCCAGTGCCCTCCCGCCCCACCCTAGTGCCCCCCGCCTCAGCCCAGTGCCCCCCTGACCCCACCCTAGTGCCCCCGCCTCAGCCCAGTGCCCCTCACCCCACCCTAGTGCCCCCCTCACCCCACCCCAGTGCCCTCCCGCCCCACCCTAGTGCCCCCCGTCTCAGCCCAGTGCCCTCCCGCCCCACCCTAGTGCCCCCCGCCTCAGCCCAGTGCCCCCCTGACCCCACCCTAGTGCCCCCGCCTCAGCCCGGTGCCCCCTCACTCCACCCTAGTGCCCCCCTGACCCCACCCCAGTGCCCTCCCGCCCCCACCCTAGTGCCCCCACCCTCAGCCCAGTGCCCCCCTGACCCCACCCCAGTGCCCCCAGCCTCAGCCCAGTGCCCCCCGCCCCACCCTAGTGCCCCCCGCCTCAGCCCAGTGCCCCGTCACCCCACCCTAGTGCCCCCACCCTCAGCCCAGTGCCCTCCTGACCCCACCCTAGTGCCCCCTGACCCCACCCCAGTGTCCCCCGCCTCAGCCCAGTGCCCCCTCACCCCACCCTAGTGCCCCCCTGACCCTACCCCAGTGCCCTCCCGCCCCCACCCTAGTGCCCTCACCCTCAGCCCAGTGCTCTCCCGCCCCCACCCCAGTGCCCCCGCCTCAGCCCAGTGCCCTCCTGACCCCACCCTAGTGCCCCCTGACCCCACCCCAGTGCCCTCCACCTTCAGTCCAGTGCCCCCCCGCCCCACCCCAGTGCCCCCCGCCTCAGCCCAGTGTCCCCTGACACCTAGTGTCCCCCTGACCCCTTACTGCCCCCTGACCCCCTAGCGCCCCCCTGCCCCACCCCCGTGCCCCCACCCTCAGCCCAGTGCCCCCTGACCCCACCCTAGTGCCCCCTGACTGCCTAGTGCCCCCTGACCCCCCAGTGCCCCCACCCTCAGCCCAGTGCCCCCCTCACCCCCTAGTACCCCCCCGGACCCCACCCCAGTGCCCCTGACCCCCTAGTGCCCCTGACCCCCTAGTGCTCCCCTGACCCCTCAGTGCCCCCTGCCCCCACCCTAGTGCCCCCCGCCCCTGTGCCCCCACCCAGTGCCCCCTTCCCCCACCTGTGCCCCCACTCTCCCCCTGACTCCGTGCCCCCACCCTTGTGCTCCCCATTGCCCCTCCAGACCCCTTCCCTCCAGTGCCCCTCCCCACTCCCCAGAACCCGCCCCCCACTGCAGCTCCAGGGCTGCCTGCGCTGCATGGCCCACCCGGACTGGTGAGACTGGGAGCTACTGGGATTTGTACTGGGAGCCCTGGACAGAGGGAGGAGCCCCCCCCCTCCCCCACCACTCTGGGGTTTATGGCTTCTTGCACCTGGCAGGAATTAACCCTTTCAGGGCCGGGCTGGACGGAGCCGGGACACCCGGGTTCTCCCTGGGGATTCTGGGGGGGGGGTGCCAGGGGACCAGACACCTGGGGTCCACCCTCTACTCCTGGGGCAAGTGGGGCTCGGGGGGCGGAGCCAGGACAGGGTGGGCTGGGTGCGGCCAGACGCCCGGGGTCCCTTGCTTGGCCTGGTCTTGGGGGGTCGCTGGCAGGCGGGGTCGGGCACTCAATCCCACCCCCCACACCCAGCACATGGGGAAACTGAGGCCTGGAGGTGAAAGCCAGGCGTCCGGGCCTGGTCTGGGCCCCCATCAGCCGCCCTCCGCTCCCCAGAGGGTTAATGCACTGCTGGGCCATGCCCCACCCCGGCGGGCTGGGGTGAACCCGGGCATCCAGGCAGAGGCGGGCAGGTGCCGGCCATGGCAGCTGCGGGCATCCGAGTGCGGCTGGTGGGGGCCCCGGGCGCGACGCCCGGCCCGGCGGAGCTGTATCGGGGGCAGCGGTTCCAGGAGCTGTGGGGCCGGTGCCTGGAGCGCAGGGAGCTCTTCACCGACCCGCTCTTCGACGCCCAGCCCTCGGCCCTTGGCTACCACAAGCTGGGGCCCCACACCCGCGAGGCCCAGGGGGTGCAGTGGAAGAGACCCCAGGTGAGGCCGGGGCCCCTCGGGCAGGGGACTGGAGGGCCGGCAGGGTGGGGGCTCGCCAGGCAGCTTTAGGGGGGAGATCGGGGGGGTGCTTGGAGCTGTATGGAGCCCCAGGCCGGGATTGGGGGTGCTAGGGGCTGTACAGACCAGCCCCGGCCAGGATCAGGGGCACCGGGGCTATACGGACCCCAGCAGCAAAGCCAGAGGCCAGGAAAGGAGCAGGTCAAAGAGCAACAGGTGCTGCACCCTTGCTCTGTTTGCTCTGCGCTTAGTGAGGTGGCAGCTGATAAGCATTCACGAGGGAGATGAGGGTGAGGCAAGGCCTCGAGGCTATCTGAACCTTTCCCCCTGAGGCTTCTTACTTTGCCCCGGCACCCTCCAGGTACCAGGGCTGCAGGGGATGATAGCGGTACAAGGGCCCTGTCTTCCAGCACTGGTATCCCACCTATCCCACCAGCTGTATGGACACCCGCGGGCTGGGATCAAGGGGGACCAGGCACTGTATAGACCCCCCAGGCTAGGGGCTGCCCTGGGGTAGTGTCCACCCAGGCATGGGTAGCAGTATGGGAGCCCTGTTTTTTGGCACTGGTATCCCACTGCAGCCACCAGCTGTCCAGACCTCCCAGGCTGGCATTGAGGGGCACCAGGTGCTGTTTAGACTCCCCGCCACCCTTCACCAGCCCCGCCACATGTCTGCCCACATGGTGACCTTGCTCGCACACCGGGAGCCCCAGCAGCTGCCCCAGATCTGCCCCAAACCCACCCCCTCTGCCTCCAGGAGATCTGCAAGAAGCCGACGTTCATCCAGGACGGCATGAGCCGGACAGACGTGTGCCAGGGTGATCTTGGTAAACCCCACCCCAACCTCCAACACCCCTAAGTCCCTTGGTGCGTTGAGGCTGGACCCCCCAGCCCCAGGTCTGAGACCCAGCTCCTTCACCCCCTCCCCCTCCATCTGCAGCCAACTGCTGGTTTCTGGCGGCGGCCGCATCCCTGACCCTGCGCCCCTGCCTGCTGCAGAGGGTGGTGCCCCCCGGGCAGGGCTTTGCCCCTGGGCAGTACGCCGGCATCTTCCACTTCCAGGTGGGCACCGGGGGGGGAGCAATGAGGACGGGGGGCTGAATTTGGGGCCCCCAGCAATGTCCCCAGAGGTTCCTGATTCCCAGGGAAATGGGGGAGAGGGGCCTGGACATGGCAATGGGCCGCGAATCTGGGGGTTGCCATGGGAACAGGTGAGGGGGGCCGGGCAGGACACCTGACCCCAAAGCTAGGGGTTGCTGTGGAAATGGGGAGGGGGTCGGGACGTGGAAACAGGTCCTGGAAGCTGGGGATTGCCATGGAAATGGCTGCAGGAGGGGGGTCTGGACACGGCAACAGGCCCTGAATCCCAGGGTCACCACGGAAATGGGTGGGGTCAAGCCACACAGGCTAGTGCCACGTGGCAGTGCCCCCCATCCCGTCCCACAATGCACTGGGCTGACATGCTGTGCCCCCCCGCCCAGTTCTGGCAGTACGGGCAGTGGGTGGACGTGGTGGTGGACGACCGGCTGCCAGTGCGGGACGGGAGCCTGCTCTTCGTCCGATCTGCGCAGATCGGCGAGTTCTGGATGCCACTGCTGGAGAAAGCCTACGCAAAGTGAGCCGGGGCGCGTGGGGTTAACGGGCCCCCCAGGCCCTGCAGGGAAACTGAGGCACAGGGCAGGATGGGGGGTGCAACGGGCCACAGCCGGGATAGGACCCAGGTGTGAGGGGCTCCCGCCACTCCGTTGCAGGCTGAACGGGTCGTACGAGGCCATTTCCTACGGGTACATGAACGAGGCTTTTGTGGACTTCACGGGGGGCATTGGCGAGACCCTGCTCCTCAAGCCGCCCAACCCCGACCTCTACAGCACCATGCAGGCCGCGCTGCGCCGGCGCTCGCTGCTTGGGGCCAACATCCAGGTCAGCTGTTGCAGGGGTGCTCGGGACTGCATGGACCCCCCCCAGCTGGGATCAGGGGCGCTTGGAGTTATACGGGGATCAGGACAGGGCTGGGCCTGGGCATCACAGCCCCCTCCCCTGCCCCGCAGATCACTAGCACTCAGGACAGGGAGGGGAAGACCCCAGAGGGGCTGGTGAAGGGCCATGCCTACTCTGTCACCGGCACCCACCAGGTGAGACCCCCCCCCCTTCCCCACCGTGGTCCCAGGATCCGGCCCCAGGTGCACGGCGCTGCAGGTCACCACCCCATCCAGACTGGCGGCCGCAGGTTGCATCTGGGGGTCACGGCAGGGCCTGAATTCACCCCCGTGCTCCTCGCCCCCCTTCCAGTTTGACCTGCAGGGCCAACAGGTGAAGCTGGTGCGGCTGAGGAACCCGTGGGGCAATGTGGAGTGGAACGGGCACTGGAGCGACAGGTGAGCGGGTGGGAGCCGGACACTTGGGTTCTCCCCAAGCTGAGCCGAGCGCTCGCTTGCCGCGGCTTACACAGCTCCCAGCAGCCGTGACAGGACGGGACGTCCCGACTGACCCTTCGGCTTCTCTGCCCAGCTCCCCACTCTGGGCCTGGCTGGACCCGCAGCTGCGGCAGACGCTGACCGTGAAGAAAGAGGACGGAGAGTTCTGGTACGCGACAGGGGGGAGTCGGGCCGGGATCGGGGGTGCTCGGGGCTGTACAGGCTCCCAGGCTGGCATGGGGGCCCCGTCACAGCCTGGCACTCTAGACCCGGCCTGTGGCCCCTACCCCTGGCCGGTGCCTGGTGTCACCTGTCTCTGCCATCCGTCCACCCAGGATGCAGATGTCCGATTTCCGCCGCTGCTTTGACATGCTGGAGATCTGCAGCCTGAGCCCAGAGGCGCTGAGCAGGCAGGAGAAGGAGGAAGGCGGTGGCTGGAGCTCCCAGACTTTGCACGGCCGCTGGGTGGCAGGGTCCAGTGCTGGGGGGCACCGCAGCAACCACGGTATGGCCCGGGCAGGGGGCACCCTCCCTCCCCCCCCAGGTGATCAGGGGAGAGACCAGGGCTGGGGTCAGGAGTGAGGGACACCTCCCAAATCTCCCCACCCCACCAGGGACCTACTGGATGAACCCCCAGTTCCACGTGGCCCTGGAGGAGCCGGACGCGGCCGAAGGGGGGGGTCCGGGCCCCACGCCCACCTGCACCCTCCTGGTGTCCCTGAGCCAGTGCGGCCGGCGCGAGGCGCAGCGGCAGGGCCAGGGCTTCCTGCCCATCGGCCTCGAGATCCTGAAGGTACTGGCCAGGATCGGGCCCCACCTCTGCCCTGCCCTTGCCCGGGATCGGGGCCCCGTGGCTCCCACCCTCCCTCTGGTTTCTCTTCCAGGTGACGGAGGAGGTAACTGTCTGAGACCGGCCACAGTCCCCCGCCCCCTCATGCCCCCCAGCTGGGAAGTACCACGTCAGAGGCCACGGGGTGGGGACAGGCTCTCTGAAGTCAATCGGGGCCGGGGCCAGGGCCAGGTCCATGCCAGGTCCTGGCTGCCGTGGCCAGGTCCGTGCCCCATGGCTGGGTCTCGGCTGGGTGGGTCTGTGCCCACGTGGCCGAGCCCATGGCTCAGGTCCAGTCTCCGGCAGTACCTGGTGGCCCGGAGTTTGGCGCGGCGACGGGATCTGCTGCCACGGCTGCCGGTTGTGGCCGCGGAGCCCTACGCCTGCCGGCGAGACGTGGTGCTGCACTGCCGCCTGCCGCCCGGGCACTACCTGGTGGTGCCCAGCACCTTGCACCCGCTGCAGGAGGCCGCCTTCGTGCTGCGCTTCTTCGCTGAGCGCACGCCCACAGCCCAGTGAGTCCTGGGGGTGAGGGGCTGCCTGGACTCCTGGGCATTTTGGGGAGGGGGCTGGGGGGCACCGGGAGCTCTAGCAGGCTGCAGCCGCAGAGCTGCCACACGTGGCCCCCAGGTCTGGCGTGACGAAGCCGCCGGCTGCGGCTTTGTGTCTTCCAGGGAGATCGGGGAAGAGATCTGGGAGGACGCGAGGCCCCTGAAGGTACCCACGTCCCCAGCCCTGCCCAGCCCCCTGGTGTGTGAGCATGTCCACACGCACGTGCAGGGACACCAGTGGGCGTGTGTGAGTGCACATGCATGCCTGCATGAGCATGTGGCATTGTGCACAAGCATGTGGGTATGTGCACGAGTATGTGAATGCATGAGCACAAGTGTGTGCATGCATATATGTATGGGCACACTTGCTTGCATGTGCATGTATGTGCCTAAGCATAGGCATGCAGGTGTGTGCACAATCACTTGCATGTGCATGCAGATGGGCACCCGCACAAGGGGGTGCATGTATGTGTACACACATGTGCATGCGTGTACCAGCCTGGGGCTGCTCCCCGCCATGGTGGGGGCCATGCCCTCCCCAGCTGACCCCCTCCCCCAGGTCTTCCCCAATGTGGACACCTTCCAGCAAACCTTCCTGCAGCTCGCCGGGCCGGTGAGTGGGGGCACGGGGCGGGGGGTTGGTGCTGGGGCCCCCCCGGGGCTGCATCTTGCCAAGCCCGTCAATTAGCACCAGCAGGTAATGGGGGGAGGGGGAGAGCTGGCCCTGGACCCCCACTTGCTCAGTGCCCGCTTCCCACCCCCAGGACCAGGAGGTCGATGCCGCCCGCCTGCAGGAGATCCTCAACCGCATCGTCACCAACCGTGAGTCCTGGCTCTGTGCCCCCCCCGGCCCCCCAGAGCCAGCTGGCTGCCAGACCCCAACCCCTGCTCCGACCCCTAGCTCACACTCCCCCCTGCCACCAGAGAGACCCCAGGCGTCCTAGCTGCCCCCCCTTCCTGTCTCAGAGGCAGGGAAAGGACCTGGTCATCCTGCCCCCCCACCCAGCTGACCACTAACTCCCAGTCTCCCTGCCCTGGAAATTGAACCCGGGCATCCAGGCACCAAGCTTTGCTCTAACCACTAGACCTTCCTGCCCCCCTCCTTGCAGAGCCCCACGTGCAGGCCAACGGCTTCTCCCTCGAGTCCTGCCAGAAGATCGTCCAGCACTTCGACGTATCTTTTTTTTGGGGGGGGGGGGGGGGTCAGAGGTCACCTTGTTTTAGGGGCACCAGACCCCACCCAGCACTCCCTCCCCTCCCCTCCCTTCCCCAGGGGCCCTGGGGGGTGGACATGACATCACGTGTGTCTGTGGCGTGTTTCCCTCAACCCGTGGGCGCCAGCGCAGGGGCTGGGGCCGCTTGGCCCTGCCAGACTTCCGGGACCTGTGGAGCAGGATCAAGGAGTGGGAGGTGAGGGGCCGGGAGGGGGACGCGAGTTCGAGTCCTGCCCTCGCCAGTGCCCAGTACGAGGCCTCTGTGGCACTTGTGCGAGGCCGCGTGCATGTGGACCGGGCAAGCCGCGGCTCACACGTGGGTGGTGCGAGCACACGGGGGCCTTACATGATAGCAGACAGGGCCCCCGGCCCAAGAGACACTGGGAGCTAATGGTCAGAGCTGGGACGGGGATGGGGACGGGGACAGGGGCAGGACACCTGGGTCCTTTGCCCCGTGCAGGGAGACTGGGAGCTAATGGTTAAGGTGGGAGCGGGGGGGGGGGAAGCTTTCCCTGCCTCTGAGACAGGCGGGGGTTGCATGGCTGAGGGCAAGAGGTGGTCATGGCGGGGGGGAGTCTGAGCCATGAGCCCCCCCCGTTGCAGGCCGTGTTCACCCGCTTTGATGAGGACGGCTCGGGCACCATGAACATCCACGAGATGCGGCTGGCGCTGGAGGCGGCGGGTGAGGGCGGCGTGGCCACAGTAGGGGGGTGCCTGGACCACGTGCTGTCGTGGCCTGTGGCTGGGAGTGTGTGTGGGGGGGGGGGTCTAACTACTTCCCCCCCACAGGTTTCCACCTGAACCGGGAGCTGAATGAGGCCGTCACGGGCAAGTACCGGGACCGGGGGCTGCAGCTGGACTTCGACGGCTTCATCTCCTGCCTCGTGCAGCTGGAGGCCATCTTTCGTAAGAGCCTGGGGTGGGGTGAGAGCAAAGGTGTGGACCATGTACATGCGTGTGCGAGGCGCCGGGGAGAACCAGGTCCTGTGTGCACGTGTGCTGCCTGCGTGCTCACCTCCGCCCCCCCCTGCAGGGCTGTGCAAGGAGCGGGACTGCAACAAGGACGAGGTGGTGACTATGACCCAGCAGGAGGTAAGAGGGGCCCAAAACCCCCCCCGGGTCTGCCCAGCGGAGACCCCCGCTGCTGTGCTGAAGCCCCCTCCCCCCTGGTCTTGCAGTGGCTGGCACTGGTGGCCCGCACCTAACACAGGGTCGAGAAAGGAGACGCGTCACACCCAGGTGAGGAGACCCCTTTGCTCTCACCCCACTGGGAATCATTCGGCAAGGAAGTCCCGGCGTTCCCCCCACCCCGCGCCCAACTCCTCCGTTCATCCCCCCCGGCAGGCACACCCTGCCGCAGGGGGGCTGCGGCTGCCAATCTCATTTGCCTAGTGCATGTCCTGCGCCAAATACTGCGGGCCACTAGCGGGGATTCTCCTGGAGCAGGAGGGTGCATGGAGAATCCCCACTAATTAAAAGGCCAGGCTGCACCCCTGCTATGGAGGAAAGCAAGACCTCCCAGTCTGGACCAGTCTGGGGGGGGGGGGAGGGCGGGAAAATATCTTCTTGGGCCCAGTGCAGCGCGGGGCTGAGCCTGAGCACGGGGTCCAGACTCTTCAGCTGGGACCTGGAGGGGTTGGTGCCAGGAGCATTGGTACAGCCCGGTCCCATCCCCAGCCCTGCACCCAGCACCTCAGGGGGAGTGGGGAAGTTTAACAACCCCCTGAGACATGGAGCAGAAATGGGGGCACCCAGCAAAGCCCAGAGGTGCGGGAGAACCCCGCAGCAGAGCCGAGAGCAGCCCCCGCCAGTGGTTGTCCGGCCTCTCCTTGGACCCCTCCAAATCTCCCAGTTGGGTGGGCGTGGGACAAAGGCAGGAGACACCAGGATGCCCGTGGGGTCTGGAGACCACTGCAACGGGGTCTCTCTCCCTGTACGGATGCGTTTGCCAGCGGCTTGGTCCCACGCCGGCTTTAGACTCCCTCCGGCTTTCCTCTGGGGCGCTGGCAGCCCCATGCGGAGGGGAGAGGAGCCGGAAAGCCCCGGCTCCGTATCGCTCGCCTGACGCGCCTGTCCTATGGCCGTCACGTTTCAGAAGTACGTCTCTTCCCACCTGAATTGTCATCGGGAGGTCGCGTCTAGTCCAAGCCCTGCTCCAAGCAGGACCAGCACCAGCCCCATCATCCCAGCCACGGCTTTGTCCAGTTGGGTCTTAAACACCTCCAAGGATGGAGACTGTACCGCCTCCCTGGGGAGCCTGCTCCAGTGCTGCCCCACCCTCCTCGTGAGAAAGTGCTTCCTAATCTCCAACCTCCACTTCCCTTGCTGCAGCCTGAGCCCATTGCTCCTTGCTGTGGCATCCGCCCCCACCGAGAACAGTCCAGCTCCATCCTCTTTGCAGCCCCCGTTAAAGACTGTTAAATCCCCCCTAAATCAGCCCCGTTCCCTCAGCCTCTCCTCATCCACCACATGCCCCAGCCCCACAACCCTCTTCACCACCCTCCGCTGCGCTCTCTCCTTAGCCCCTGGACTGCTCCGGCCCCGGGCCCAGCCCACTCCCACCTCGACTGGCGGCCAGGCACCTGGCCGGCAAAACCCGCCCCAACGAACCTCGCTGACCCTCCGGACAGACACACGGACGCAGCCCTCTTACCGTTTTTAAAAAGAAGAGCGATTTAATTTACACAGAAGTACTAAATGTACATAATTCTTTAAAAAAATTGTTATACACAATAAATACAGTACAAAATTATTTTATAGTACTATATTTTGTCTCGGAACTGTGATAGCGTTCACTGGTACCAGCGGGGCAGGGGAGGAAAGGGGGTGGGTTTACCTGTAGCAGGAGCGCGGGGTGTTCTTTCCTCTCCTTCCTTTTCTTTTCTGTTTTGCAAGTGTCGCTGTTCAGTTTTCTTTGGGGGGCGGGGGGCAAGGGCAGAGGGATCGGTAGAGACTGCATTCGGTTCTAGAGTCTCTGCTACATCGAGAGGCGGCTACAAGAGGCCAAGAGGAGAAACCTCTTCCAAGCTCTCTCCTAAAAGAGGACGCAACCCCCCACCCCCCGTGGCAAGAGGGAGGTTCAGTCACTCGTTCCCAAACTCATGGGATTTTTAAAAAAAAAAAAAAAAAAGGAATTAAAATCATCACTGAAGTCGCCTTGCCCCAACAGCGAGACAAGCCGCTGCTCCAAGAAGGGAACTCTCTGGTTTGTTTTATTTTTAATGCATCCGTCTTGCAGAGAAAGGAGATTAAAAAATAACGAAGAGGCTAATGATCCCCAAATCCACACGTTCTTTTAGATTGAAAAAAAAAAAATTAGACACTAAAATAAAACCCAAATGATTTCATATACATTTTTTTTTTTTTATATATCTATAGGTATATATAAAAAAAGGAAAAAAAATAAATAAATCACCAAATATTTTGAACCTGGTCATGCCTTATTGCTACCTAACCAATCCTCTCGGTAGAGGTGATGGCGGGGCGATGGAGGGTCGCGCGAGCGTTGACTGCGGGGTTTTCGGAGCTGCTCAGGGTTTTGTGCTGTCTCTGTGGACGCTTCTGGGAGGGGGCGGCAACACCACATCCTCCACCGCACAATAAAAAGCCACCTCTGCTTCGCTTGGCTCCGAACTATCCTGGGAGATGATCATATTAGGAAAGAAAAAGACCTCCCCTGTGGGCTAGGACCGGGGGAGAAGGTCCTCCCCAGACAGCCAGCCTCAAGGGGCTGGATGAACCGAGCAGGTTTCCCTACCGGAGGCATTCAGAGCCGCTGGGGTCGAAGGCAAAATGCCCCGAGCCGTTTCGGGAGCTGATGGGGGGGCGAGGTGGGAAAAGCAACACTGCTACTTACTTTTAAAGCAAAATTTGATCAACTGGAAAGACTGGAGGAGAAACTGAGGCACAGACCCAATCCGTAACCCACCCCCACCCCAACGCTGCTGGTCGGTGGACTCGATATGAACCTGCTCTCGGCAAAGACAGGGAGGGAAAACAAAACAAAAAAAAAGACCCTTTCAACTTTCTCTCTTTTTTTTTTTGGTTAAATGATGCCCCTAAACAAAAGAAAAAGCCGAGAAAAGAAAAGGAGAAAAAAGTTGTCCTCGTTGAACTGCAATTTCCTTTAAGACACAGAAACTTCTCTCTACTTCACAAGACACGTCAAGGTTAAAAGAAGAAGAAACAGGCGAAGAACTGTTTGGGCAACGCTCCAAGCTCTCTGTGGCGGGGGGCGGGGGAGTTGAATTATTTGGGAGGGATAGTGTCATCTTTGAGGATGCCCATCAAGGCCGCTGGGGACGGGAAGGGGGCTGGGGATGTGGGTATGGAGGCGAAGAAGTCGTAAAGCGACGGGGAGGGGAAGATACTCTAGTGTTGGTCTCCCGCATCGACCGTCGAGGGTCTCGAGCTGGGGAGAGAGGCAATAAGGCTGGCCGGCGAGAAGGAAGCTGGAAGAGATGCCCCCTTCTCATCTCGTCGAGAAGTTCAAGTGCGTTCACAGCTAGTAAAGAGCAGGACGACGGCTTATAAAGCATCTTGGGGAGCTGGGGTCTCGGCTGCATCAGCCTGGGACTTGACCCCCTGACCAGGAAGGACATCAGGATACTTTAAGGCCCCTTTTTGTGAACAAAAAAGGTCCAAGATTTCCAAAATCTCTCAGCCTCTGGCAAATGCAGAAACCCATGTGAGGATATCAGGCTTCATCCTGGAGATGCCCACGGCAAGAGGAGGGGGCATCGGGCACCTTAAAATCTGAACCGCGGGGGAGGAAGTGGGCTGACCCCACTCTTCCCTTGAACGCGCCCCCTCTTTCACCAAGACGGAGCTCGACGTGGGCTGGCAGAGAGCCAGGAACACCCAGATGTGCTCATGGGTCTGGAAAGCAGGATCTGCCTGAAAAGAAAAGGAGAGCAGCAGAAGAGAGAAATGACAGGAGTGCTCGTGCGGGACTGAGCTGTTCACCGAGCTCGAGCGTAGGCCTAGCTCGTGTCATCTGCAAAAGCGCCTGGAGAGAAGCCAACAGGCCAGCCTGTGGCTTCACCGTGTGCTTCTCTATCACAGGTGGGGGGAGCTGGAGCTGACGGTTCCCAGGGGACGAGGTGGAGAAGCCCTGTATAGACACCGGCGCACGCTGGAAAGCCGCAGCAGGCGCAGAAGGATTCAGAGCCCCACAGACAAGAAACCCGTGGGGCACGGAGAGAAGCCAGATTAAGCTCATGGCAGCCGGGGGAGGTCGCATCTCTGCTGGCTTTGCAACCCTAACATGAGGAAGGGACCTCCAACATGTCCCAAGAGCTTCCTACCTAACTCAATGCCATCTGCCCAGTGCCACGCGGCTGCTGGAGAAGCTGTGCATGCACCTGTCCGCCTCGACGGGGCCTAGGGCAGGCGTTGCAGGGTCCAACCTTCACAGCCCATGGGTGAACAGGTATACAACAGGTATCGATCTTGCACGACCCCCCAGTGCTGCACTGGCCGGCTCGCTTCTACCCCTACCCCAGCTCCAGGGGATGTCAGTGAGTTTTAGCGCTAGTATCTGTGGGACCGAGGAAGAGCGTTGTCGAGATATGCCAGATCCTGAGCGACAATACAGACGGGGATAAGGCAGGGGTTGGAGCTCCCTGGCGGGCTGCAGTCCTCAGCTCTCAGCCCTGCTGCCCTAAGAGGAGCTGGGATCACGGTGGAAAGAAAGGGGCTGCGGTTCTCAGCCGGCACCCCGCTCATCCAGGCAGCTTCCCAGTTGCATTGCTGCCATCATGCAGGGCAGGAAAGAGAGTCGCGAGCCACAGATAACGACACTGCCATGAGAGTCCTGGTATACTCAGGCTCCCCATGCCCACCCCAGAGGCAGCTGCATCTCAGCAGATCCCTGAAAACCCACGAGACGAAAACTCTAGGAGTTAAATGGGCTCACGCCGCAGTTTTACGAGCTGCTCTGCTGTGCGCGGGGCCCACCTAACACTGTCGGGTTGGAGCTGCGCGCACGTGTGTAAGCGCACACAGAAATAGGACACTCCTATGCGAGCGTTATGGTTATGGGTTCTAGCACGCCTGCCGCACAAAGCAGCAGCTCTGGCCCGGTTTCTCTCCAAGCGCTGGGAGCATTTGAGCATTGGAGGAGATGCTGAAAAGACAAGGGATAAGGAGGGATGAAACCCCATTCGCGCACGCAGAGGATCAGAAGAAATAACATGCGAGAGAAAGCACTAGAAGGTTGCGGCGACAGATGCCGGCGTTCGCACGGGACTGGGGCGGGGAAGCTGTCAGATGTGGTGCTTTGCTTGCAAATCCGGGGGAAGTTTGCCCAGGCCCAGCTGCAACACAGAAGAGTTTGCGCTGTGCACTCGGCTTTCTCTCCATCCCTTGCTGCCCCTCCACCTCTCCCCAGGCAGCGAAGACCCCTAGGGTGTGCAGGGCATGGTCCCCTTCCCCAGGTTTCCACCTCTGTGCAGTCTCTGTCCACGCAGCCGACAGGTCCGCAAGGCACACAGCTGGCAGGTGGATTTTGAAGGGTTCCCCCTCTCCCACCCAGCCGGCAACCGGAGAGGCCAGGGACCCTCACCAGCCCTTTGCAACCCCCCTGCATCATCTCGTGAGCTGCTGGATTCGAGCATTGCTAATGGAAAGCCTCCCCAAGGAGGCGCTGGGCTGATACGGCGCGGGCTGCTATTGCATCCTCGGGGGTGAAGACGGGGCAGCAGAAGGTAACAAGATGCACGGCACTGATATCGGACGGCACGGGGACGCCGACCGCCTCGGAAATGGAAGCAAAGCTCGAAGGGGACAAACGACACTCTCGGTACGCGCCGGCTGCCCCAGCTTGCACGCAAAACACCGGCGCGCAGCTGGCCTCATCCATGGGGGGAAAGCATCTAGCCGGGGAGGGGGGGAGATAAGGCATGATCAGGGCTATTCGGGGCCTCCTCGGAGCTCCTGGCAGGGGCGGCTGTATTGCTTTTGGAAGGCCGCCTGATGCACACGCATCCTGGCGTCGCCTGTAGCATGGGCCGCCCGCCTGTCACTGTGAGACTGACCAGAAACCCGGATACGTCCACAGCGGAGCATGAGCACGCAGGGGGAAACGGGGGGATGGTGAGAAGGGAGAGAAATGCTGCTTCCAAACCAAACAGTTCCCCTCTCAACTCTGGCCAGCAGCTTTAAGGGATCAACGGAGGAGGAGAAACCGCTAGGAGTGTGAACAGGAGGCGAGCGTCAGGATTTGGGCCCCCCCCCAGGGGAAAGGACCCAGCGGCTGAAATTGGCACTAGATCTAATGGGGCGTCTCCATCTGCCTGCTTCTGGGGTCTGGCGCCTGCAGAAAAGTGGAAGGAAGGAGCCGGGGGGAAGACCTGATGACACAAGTGACTGACGGAGCCGATAGCCGAGGGCCAGGGTCACAGCGGGCCCAGCAAAAGCATTCGTGACGGGGATGACTTGGGGGGGGGACGGGACTCGGGGTCCAGGCTGGGGGGGATCGGAGAGGCAGGGCACGGAGAATGAAAAGGAAAAGGGCCCTTGCTATGGCTTCGCAAGAGGGGAAGGGGGCACCCAATGCACGGCCAAGAGGGCAAGGAAGAGCAAAGCCCCCCGAGAGGACGAAGCAGCAGAGACAGCGGCTGTCCACGTCGGCGCTCGCCTGGCTCCGCGCAGACAGCGGCAGGCCGGACTCGCAGGCCAGATGTGCCCGAACCCACAGCCCGGCTCCCCTGGCAATGCCCTTGCCTGGCAACAGCCCCCGCTCTCCCATGCCCCCCTCCCGCCTGGGACACGTCCTGGCTTATCTGTAAACTTTGCAGTCTGGTGCTTAGTGTTTGTATTTCCTTGCTGGGCAGCAGGGCCAGAGCGGGGGGGTGCTTCTTGCCCCGGGCTGGCTGACGAGAGGGTCCGAAAGCCCGCGTGGGGCACGGGGAATAACTTAAAACAAATGAATCGGTGATGCCACGGCGCCTCTCGCCCCACCCCGGCGCCCTGCCGGCTCCGCCCGCAATCCCTTCGAAGCCGGCAGGCCGCTGGGGCCGGACAGAGATGGGAGAGGGGGAAGCCAGACCCATCGGGGGATTCGTTACAGACTCTACATTACACAGCTGATGCTACCCAGGGGCCCGCCGCCCCCGCCCGCTGGATTCGCACGCGCCGCCGGCGCGGGGGTTCGACGGCACGCGCGTGCGGCACATCATCCCACCCCCGCTCGGCCCTCGGTGACATCCCAAACCTGTCGTATCAACGCAGCGGCGTTCGGACGCCCTCCTTCCCCCCACCCCCCCATCGGCGCCAGGCCCGAACAGTCGGGTCTCCAGTAGGTGGCGCCGGGCACTCCCCCCCGCCCTGCCCCACCTTTACCGCCAGCAAGAGCGCCTTCTTCGGTCCTTGCTAATCGTCCCGTGCCCGCTGTGGGCATCTGTTATCTGTTCAACGTCCTCGCTCCAAGGCCGCCGTTGTGACTGGGGGCAAGGTAAGCGTCCGTGCGGTGGACGGGCGACGAGAAGGGGGACGAAGAGGAGTTATAGGAGGAGGAGGGTGTCCGGATGGCCTGGCCCCCAGTCTGAGGTTGCTGCAGGTTGAGGATGCTGTCGATGGCACTCTGAAGGTGCTCGTTGAGGGAGTCGTCCTGGGGGCTGTCGCTGGAGAAGCTGGCGTTGTCGACGTCGAAGGACTCGGACTTGCGGCGCTTGGCGGGGGGCAGGGGCACGTCCCAGGTGAGCTCCGCGCCCGAGCTGTGGTCGGGGGGCTCCGTTTTGATCATCCCACGGTAAAACTCGTCCTCCACTTCCGCGAGTTCCTTCATAAGGCCACTAGTGGCGTCGTCCGGCTTGGGCGGAGCAGGGCTGCCCTGCAACCCCAGGGCCCGCGTGTCGCCCCGGTTGAAGAACAGCAGCTTGGAGCCCTCCTCCGGCCGGGTCTTCTCGGCCCCCGCGGGACTCTCGTGGGTTTTGAGGGAGGTGATGACGCTGCGGGAGCCGTCCTCTTGCTTGAGGGGGCCGGCGTCGGCCTTGGGGGCGCCCGCCTTGGCATCGCTGGCTTTGTCGGCCACGAAAGCGTCCACGTTCTCGCGGTAGGTCTTGCGAAGCGGGAGCCGGCAGTAGGTCGCCACGGGCTTCTTCTCGGCGGGCGCGGGGGCCGCGTGGTCCACGGTGCCGTTCATCTGACCCGGGGTGGTGGCCACAGGAGGGGCGGAGGTGGCCGCGGCCGGGGCGGCGTGCTGATCGGGCACCTTGATGACAGTGCACACGGGGGGTGGCTGGTGAACGGGATCCAGGGCCGTGTTGTGCACCACTTTGCTGAGCCCGGCTTCCTGCTTGATCTTCAGCTTGAGGCCGATGCGGCTCCGGGCCTCGTAGGTTTTGATGGGGGGCTTGCTCCGGGAAGGCAGGGCGTCTTCGTCCCCGTCCAGGGAAGGCGAGGCCTTGGCCCAGGTGACGGACGGGGAGCCCCCGCTGTGTTTGATCACCAGCTTGGTGGGGTTGATGGGGCCGGGCGTCTGCGCCGGAGGCACCTTGAGGCTTTCGGAGGCCGGGGCGGCGCTGGAGGCGGAGGCGAGAGCCGCGGAGGATGGGAGGCTCTGGGAGCGGGACGACGACACATACTCATCTGCAAACACAGAGGCCCGCGTCAGGGATCAGAGCAACACAGACCGGCGCGCTGCGGCCCCACGGGCCATAAGGATGTTGGGCCGCGGGGGACCTCGCAAGGTCTAGTCCAGCTCAAGGCAGGATGGTCCCTGATGCAACCATCCCAGCCCAGACACGTGCTAATTAATTCACCCTTAACCCAGGGAGGAAGTTTTATCCCCATCTAATAGCTGGGGTGAGCCCCTGGGAGTCTTCCCTATCTAAGGCTCCCAGACCACCCCCAAAGGCATCTCAGTTATTGCTTTCACACATCCATGGCCCCCCTCATTCAGCCGGGGGTTTTTTTGCTTTTATCTCCAAATTCTCCCCCCTCTTGTGCTCTCTGGCTTCTGTTTCTCAGCCTCTCTCCTCCCTCTGACACTTCTGCTCGTATCTTCTCTGCACTGTGTCCCGTACAGGGTGCACCACGAGAGCAATACGATCATTCATAAAGCCACCCAGTCCTTCGCTCACGACCTGCCCAGCAGGAATCATTTCAGAGCCGCGATAACGTGGCCAGTCCCCTTCCAGAGGCAACTGCTCCGTCAGTTTTCCCTTTACGCTATGCTGCTTTTCTCCTGCTTTCAAACATCTGTCCAGCTCCCTCGAGAGGAGGCAAGCCAGTTTCTAGGGCTGGGAAAGAGATGCCATAAATTAAGCATATGCCCATTAAGTAAAAAGGGATCGGGAACGGGGCCAGCTGAGAACTGCAAGGAGTCTGTGCGTCAAAGGCTGCAGCTACCAGCATCCTTCAGACGGGGATGGCGGGAGGGGAATATAGACCCCACTTCATGCAGCGGGACTCCGACTTTTGCCCCCGGCTCGGGGAGGAAGGAGGAGGGGGTCAGAGACTGGCACTTTCTGAAGCCAGCAGGTTTCGATTCTGCCCTTAGAAACATCCTGCTGGAAAGCATCCTCTAACCAGAGCTGGAAGAGAAGGGGTGTGCAAACACCTCAGTACCCCTCTACAAGACATATCCAACCTGGTTTCTCCTTTGCCAGCTGCTTATCCAGTGCCAACGTAGTCTTTTCCTCCTGAATAAACATCCGGTCAATCATCACCATCTCCGCGGAAGGGCTGACTCTCTGCGGATGAAGGGCAAAACCAGGTGGAAGTGGAAAAGAGAAAGGTATGTTAGGATGCAGGGCTTGAAATTGCCCAGATAGACTGAAAGCAGCCTCTGCTTTCTTTGCAGCATGGGCGAAAAGAATCACGGCTGCAATACCAAGCTGGTAGCCTAATTTAATTTTAGAAAACGAGGGCTGGAAGGGACCTATGGAAGTCACATCTACTCCAACCCCTGCTCCAAGCAGGACCAGCCCCAACTACATCATCCCAGCCACGGCTCTGTCCAGCTGGGTCTTCAAAACCTCCAAGGATGGAGACTGCACCGCCTCTCTGGGTGACCCGAACCAGTGCTTCCCCACCCACCTGCTGAAAGAGTTTTTCCTAATATCCAACCTAAACTTCCCTTGCTGCAACTTTTGCCCATCGCTCCTTTTTCTGTCGCCTGCCATCGCTTCCCATTACGTTTCTGGGAGATCGATGAAAGAGGAGAGGAGGGGAGAGGAGTGGAGGGCCTGCTGCCAAATTCCCTGTTGCTAACGTCTGATGGCAAAATGAACATTAAATGTATGTGCTGGCCATTGCTTTTTCCCCAGGGATGAGAAGGGAAATCTCCCCTACTCACAGCTTCAGGCTTTGCTCACTGAAAACAGACCGCAACACGTCCCCCCATTCTCAGTGCTACATGACACAGTGCTCGGACCTCACTCAGCACAGGCGTAACGAGTGAAAGAACGCGCAATCTGAACCCGCGTTAGAAAGGCACGGGGCACAGCGAAACGGGCCGGTGTAGGCAGGCCACCGCAACGGACACAGGACAAGGGGATTAGGCTTACCCTGGACTCTTCTAAGAGCAGCAGCCGGTATTTGTTCAGCATAGCTTGTGTGCGTTTCAAGAGCTGCGTGGACACCACTTCGAACTCTTCGTCCACTGGAAAGGAGAGGGGGGAAAAAACAGAAGGCGTCTGGTTTTCTTTTGGACACAGGCAGCACACACATACGACTATCGCTAGCTTTGTGGGTGGCAGCAGTGGTGTCTGCTCCTTTCTGTGCTCCTCTGCTACCTCTCCTTGGGTTTCCTCCTAAAGTCTGAGGTGGTTTAATGGCTCATGTGATGCTATTAAAGCAAGGAGCTGCTGAGACAGATACAGGTCCAGCCTCAATTTGCCGTGCTCCGTTTCTCTCTCCCCCCGGCACACCTCAGCATCCCATGTACTCCGATGGCAGGGTGTGGGCCGCTAGCTCAGATGGCAATGCGATGCCCCTGGTTTTGTGCCTGGAGGTGAAGGGAGCTGTAGAGGAACCCAGGTGGCCAGGCTGGATCCGACGAAAGGGCCCATATCTAATCCCATATCCTGTCCCAGAGAGCCGCCAGGACTAGAGACTTCCAAAGGACAACCACATTCGCCTTAAGAGAAACCTCTTCCTAACCCGCCGCTTGGCCCATGGCTTGAAGCAGACGAGGTTACTGGTGTATATAATTTTATCTGATCTAAACTAACGGTGGATATTCTCGCCAGACAGTCCTTTGGTCGCCCATCCCCTGCAGTGTCTTGTGGCTGCAACTAATTAGGCACAACATTTAAATATACTTCCCTGGCTTGGAATATGTTGCCCTTCGCTCTTAATTTGATGGCACTTTTAGCAAAGGATAAAGAAGAACACATCGTTTTCCCGCTTTATACCATTTATCCCCGGATATACGGCGATCATTTCCTTCAAAGAAAATCACGCAAGAAACAGCAGTCAAATCTCCTTAACATTGCTGCTAGATAAGGGACCCCTCCTGCTCCACTCTGCACCTACATGACGTTTACTGTACGTGGGTTTACGCTTCTCCTTCTAGCAAAGGCATAAAGTTTTACACGACTCTTCAAGACCAGTCTGATTTTCAACAGCGTGGGAGGAGGACGCTCTCCCTCAACGCCAGGAAAATGGTCGGAGACGTGACTGCCGCAGGTCACGTAACAGCAATACGTAATGTTTGGTAGTGACGTTAGTCATATCGTATGTACCTGAATCCAAGCCAACTGTGAATTTAAGATGACCCCCCCCCAGTAATTAAGATTCTAGATATGGAAAATGGATACATTTGTTTTCATTTTCTAGATAGAGGATTTTCATTACTGGAGGGTTGTCTTAAATTCAGACCCCCCCCCCCCCGCCGCCAAGTGTTACATCAGGGAAAGCAAGGGCTGGGGGTGAGGGTCAGACAGTCCTCTTGGCCTCTGACACCCAACTTCTTCTCCCTGCACTGACACCTCATTTTGGTGGATGCTGTAGTTTGGCTGGGCAAGGGGAGGAGAACCCCCTCATCTTGGATTTGAATGAATACAGCAAACTTGAAAAAACAAACACTCAGCATGGCGTATTATTACAACTGGGGGTTTCAATTCTTTATAAAGAAGCACTGAAACTCATCAGGGCCTGCAGAGAGGGAGGGAAGGAGATGTCTTGATCAAGGCCACATGGGGCAAACAGCAACTCTAATGAATATTCCTGTGGGAGCGTTAGTGCCTGTATCGAGCACACAAGGCCCCCGTCTCATCCGCCAGCTTCAAAACCCAGAAGGCCGCGATGGTCCCAACTTTATCTCGCTGGGAAAGATTAAAGGCGGGAGACCGTGCCAGGTTTCAGGGAGCTTATCCTTTTTGGGAGTGGAAGCAGAGGAGCAAACTTCTCTCTTCTCATTGCTGGAGGCAGCTATTTTTCACCCTGACCCACTACATGCAAACACAGCACAGGCCCGAGGCGCTCTTGGTCCATCCTAGTGCTTGGCTCAGCTGTATTGGACATGTTGCTGCAGTCCTGGGGCCACTAGCTCCCCCCACTACGCCGCCAGCATTCACAGCTGAACTCACCCTTCTTGTAGTCCTGGGTGGAGGGCAGCATCCCCTGGTAGACGTGGTAGGGTAGAAGCCTTTGTAAGGCATCTTCGAATGAACGGAACGACGTTTTATAGTCTGGGTGCAACACAGCTCCTTGGTGTTTATGCAACTGTTCCAAAAAGCTACGAGAAAGAGGAAAGACCCATCAGGAGCTAGCACGGAGCGTATGGACAAGACAGCTGCCCATAAAAGCCTTAGGCTGAATAGTGGAAATTTTTACTGAACCTCCCCATGACATTTATGGGCTACTTACACCCATTGCAGCACTGCGAGGACCTCCAAAGCCCCCCCCCCCCGGCTGTATATGAGCCAAACACACAACAACACGTATGTTACGGGCAGCCCCCACGCAATGACCAACCCCTGCTCATCCTCCCTGGAGTCTTACAGCTAATAAATGGTGCACCTCGTGCCAAGAGGATCACGCGGGGTCTTCCAACGTATGGCATGTGACCCAGACAGCCTATAACTCAGTTAGAGAAGTTCCCCCCAGGGGCCGTCAAATGAGATTATGACATGGTTTCTCCAATTAAGGAAAACGTAATTTATCTGCATTGATAAAACGGTGTCATCCTTCCTACACTGCCAGAGCGCAGCAGTCCTCAGAGCGAACACGGACAGCCGTGGCACGTGTGAAACGCCACGGGCAGGAAGGCCACACGTTAATGTAATTTCACCCGGAGCTGCCCCCCTGTTAGGGGGGTGGCTGCATGCATGCAAGTACGTGCGAGTACACGTGCGCTCAGGGTAGGGGGCACCGGAGACAGAACAACCAACCCCCGGCGGAAAACCATCCCAGAAAAATTCCACGCGAAACGTTCCCTGTCATAGGCCCACGGGACCATAGCAAAGTCGGGCTGGAAAGGACCTCCCAAGGTCACATCTAGTCCGGTCCCTTGCTCAAGGCAGGATCACCCCTCTCCAAACCAGCCCAACCAGCTAACCTGCTCTTGAAGACCTCCGGGGATGGAGACGCCCCCCACCTCTCTGGGCGGCCCGTTCCAAGGAGATGGAAGGAGATGTTCCTCCTCACCTCCAGCCTCAGTTTCCCCTGATGCAGCTCATCCTGTCCTCAATGACCCTGA
Source organism: Crocodylus siamensis (assembly GCF_052110815.1). Lineage (NCBI taxonomy): Eukaryota > Metazoa > Chordata > Crocodylia > Crocodylidae > Crocodylus > Crocodylus siamensis. The sequence goes on from NC_143400.1 coordinate 1,373,129, forward strand.
AGAAAAGCCCACCTCCATCCCCTCTGACACGGCTCGCACTTGAAGGCCGTGAGCACCCTCCCCCTTGGTCTTCTCTTCTCCAGACTAAACAACCCTAGCTCTTCGGCCTCTCTTCATTAAGTCTTCTCTTCCAGACCCCTCATCGTTTCCGTTGCTCTGCCCTGGACTCTTTCAAACCTGTCCACGTCCTTCATGGAAGCACGGGGCCCAGGTGAAGCCTCTCCAGTGCCGAACAAAGCAAAAGCATCGCTGCCCTTGATTTGCAAGGGATGATCATAGTTTCTAGACTCGGAAGGGACCCGAGTAGATCATCTAGTCCGACCCCCTGCCATGGCCCCCATTAACAATCCTGTTAATACAGCCCAGTCTGCTGTTGGCTGCATCAGCCCTGGCCCCTCCGCACGGACACCAATTTCCACGCCGAGGTAAAACATCACGTCAAGAGAGGCATCCTCAAAGGGAGCTCCACCACTGCTAATTTATACCTATACACCGTAACAAAGAGAGGGCTTTGGCACTTGCATGATGGCAAGATGCACTGTTAAACCTAGTCCAGCCGCTAGCTTCAGCCCCTGGGTCTCTGGGACACTCACCATGCTTCTTTGCTGGGTTGTAGTGTAGGCGGTTTTTTCAGGCTTCCAAGTTTACTGTCATACTGGCAAGAAAAGAGAAAAGGGAACATGTGAAAAAGCCTCTGGGTCAGTTTTAATCTACACAGGAGCACCCAGCTTGTGTTCAGAGAATCAGAGAAAACTCAGGTTGGAAGAGACACGAGGCGGTCACATCTAGTCCAACCCTCGACTCAAAGCAGGATCAGCTCCAACTATTTCAGTCTCCAGCCCAACTGCTATCCCCGCCCTCCCAAAAGCCTCTCACAGACCTCTGATGTATAAATAGCCACAGGGGCATGCTCACCTGCTGCGTGGTTTGGACCGGGACTGAAGGCATGAGCTGCGATAATCCTTTGCTGACAACTTGAATCTGCAAGGATCCTTTACCCAGGTTCAGTCCGGAGACGGAGCTGATCACCCCGGGCTTGGTCTGCGAACAAAAAAAAAAGCTGCCATTTGTGCGAGATCCCAGCACGAATCTGAGGAGGCCAAATTGATGAAGGAAAAAAACAAAAACGACACACACAGCCAGAAACTGCTCTCACCAATTCACCCCTGAGCAAAATGTTCCCCGTGAACCCCCTTGTTGCTCAGACACCAATATCTGAGTCTTGGGGATATAGTATTTTTACCTTGCACTTCTAGGAGGCAGGTCCCAGCAGGACTGGCATGCCTTTAAGTAAATCAGAAGCAAAAGGAACAAGGCACCTACCCCCTCCCTGTCCCCCTGGGTCTCGTTAGCATAAGAATGAGGGGTTGTTTCCCCTTTGTCTTTTAAGAGATTGCTGTACTTAAAACACAAATAAGTTTCTGCCAGAGTTAAATGCTTTCTGGCAGGCTGCATTTTGTTCCCCACAACCCGGGAGTAAAACTTCATGCCGCCCCTTCTCAAAATGGACAAAACCTTTGAGGAAGAGCCGCACTCTCACCTGAACCGGCTGCTGGAGAGCAAAGGTGGCTCCAGGCTTCCCTTGTCCCGCTGCTACTTTCCCCACGGAAATAGTTGTGGAGCCAGTAGAAAACGTTTTGCTCTCCGCTGGAACGGAAGCAGTGATACCTGGGGGGGGGGTGCAGGGATGGAAAACACGGTCATTGCTTCAAATACAGGTTCAAGTTGAAACACCGGTGTCAGATTCACATGGCAAGCTCCAACAGCATGTTATAGGCTGGATCAAGGTGCTAAGCAAAGCTTTCCATCCAAGTCAGCTAGAGGACCAGGGGACTTAGGCGCTTTGGAGAATGTTGTCCACTGAAATGCAGCCACCTCCGCTGGCTGTTCAGCATCTGAAGGACTCCAGAGCTCCACAGGTCTGCAGACGACCTGCGCCCTCATCCGACTGAATAGCAACGCAGGGGGCTGAAGGGGGGTAGCAGCATTCAATCATCCAAACTGGAATCTGGCCCAGACAAGAGGCAAAGGCCCCAACGTGAGAGAAAGGCACGGGGATAAACTTTCAATGAGCACCCGCAGGAAGGAGGTGGATCTTTGCATACAGGCGACTGAACATCAAAAACATCCCGAGGTGAGAATTAAAGTGCAACTGGAGTGTGAAGCTCAGCGCTGCTCTCAGCGGGGGCAGACGACAGGGCAGAGAGCAACGGGTTGCAGCAAGGAAAACTGAGGTTAGATATCAGGAAGAATTTTCTCACTGGGAGGGCGGAGAAGCACTGGGACAGGCTCCCTCCGGAGCGGTGCGGGAGTCTCCACCCTTGGAGGCTTTGAACACCCGGCTAGACAAAGCCTTGCCTGGGATGATGCAGTTGGGGCTGGTCCTGGCTCGGAGCAGGGGTTGGACTAGATGCGACCCCGAGGTCCCTTCAACCCTCATTAACTCACGGCCACCAGATGTGAGAGTTCAGCCAGGTTCACACAGGGATTGTACACGTTCTTGGAGGAAAGGGGCATCAATAACAATAAAGCATGGGCGTGCGGGATGCAGCCTCTGAATCGGGACCTTTAATGCTGGAGGCTGCATGCGAGAGAGGAAGAGGGGGCAAAAGCCCTGCTCAGATTCATTCACGCCCCTTCCAGCCCCCGCTCTCTGCTGCTGCAAGACACAGACTGGGCAAGATGGTCCTAGGGTCTGGCCCAGTAAATGGCCGCTGTTATGTTCTTAGGAGAGACGAGCTGCCTTCTTTTGGAGGACTGCAGAACATGTGGCCGGGCAGGGCACATCTGGTCCAACCCCCTGCTAGAGGCAGGATCCCCGCCATCCAAAAGTCCCGGTCTCACCTATTCCTAAAACTATGCAGCCAACCCTGGTGCACCGCGACAAGGCCCACTGCCCGCAGATACCGAGCGCACTTGAACGTGCCCACGTGCAGCCAGGGGCTGGGCGCTGGCAGCATCCTGCCACTGAACAGGGGTTAAAGGGCACTTGAGAAACCCAAGACAGAGGCTGTGCCCCCCGCTGCAGAGGAGGGCAACCCCCTTCCCGCAGTTCATACCAACCTGGCCACAGGGTAAAATTCCTTCCCAATCCCAAATGCAGCGATCGGGCTGGGCCCGAATAGAAGGCAAGACCCTCTAGCCAGGGACCTCAGGATTTAAGTGCCACGCAGGCACGGAGACACACGACTGCACTGCCTTTCCCCAGGCAGCTTCGGCTTTGGTAGCCACTGACACAACAGCGTGGGGGCTGCGCTGCCCGCCCGCCGCCCCCACGTCCACCTCCTCCCGCCTCTCAGCCCGCCCCGAGCTCACAGGCCGCCGCGTTCGAACCTGCAGTGGACGGCTGGCCGGTGGCGGGCGCTGGGGCATGGCTGTGGACCGGTGCCGGCGTCGTCGTCACCGCGACCGGCTGCCCCTGGGTGTTCACCAGGACAGAGGAGGGCTGGCTGCTGAACTGGCTGAGCGCCGGCGAGGCCTGGCTGGTGGATGTTGTCTGCTTGGTTTGTAGGATAATCCCCTGCGGCACCTGCAGCGACAAAAAGGCAGAGGCTGAGAACTCGCCCTGGCTGCTCTGCGCCGGCCACGTTTCTAGTCACCCCGACGTGGGGAAGAAAGGGCCCTGCCCTGTAAAGTGCCCTGGCTCCCATCTCACCCCCTCCCCTCGGACTTCACAAAGTTTGGACACAAATGCCAAGGGAGCAGAAAGCCTGCTTAGCCTTGGGAACATCCAGGTTTGTGGGTGTCCGGAGTTTCAATTGCCTAGATGTGCCCTCGAAAGGGCCTTTTTTACTGGATGAGCCGCTGAAACGGAACAAACCGAGTTCAGCCTTTTTTCTCCAAAGGGAACGCGGAAAGTGTTTCACTTATTTTTTGGGAACGGGGAGGGGGGGTGGGTGTCTCAGAAGGGGCCCCCCAGTGAAGTCAGCACGTATACGAACTGGATGTGGTCCCTAAGGGCCAGGTTAGAAACATTGCCCCTCCCCAGTGCCACAGGCTGGAGCCCGGTGGGGTCGCCTCATTGTTTTGTCTGCTCTGTTTGGGTCCCCCAAGCTGCTTTTCAGGGGGCAAGGGTTTGCTCTCATCTCCCTAGCAATAAAAAAATAATAATTCTCTCCATGGGTTTGTGCACTGGGTCTCGAGCGATTCCCCAGCAGCCCACGTCTGAGGCAACAAACGCTGCATAGGGCTTTTTCCTTTAATTGGGTTAGTCGTCTTCCAAACAACAGAGGACAAAGGGCCCAGTCAAAAGCAGCTCAGAGAGGCCAAGGTGGGACGAACTGCTTCCTAGAGGCTGACAGCGACATGCTTCACGCAACGACGACCAGCTACCCATGGCCAAGGTGGGATGAATTTCTTCCTAAAGGTCGACAACGACGTGCTTCACGCGGCGATGAAGACAACCAGCCCCCCGTGGCCGAAGCGGGATGAATGTCCTTCTAGAAGCTGACAACGATGCGCTTCGCGCGACTATGAAAACAACCGTCTACCCACGGCCAAGGTGGGAAACATTGCTTCCCAGAGGCCGAGAACGACGTGCTTCACGCAACGATGAAGACAACCAGCTTCCCACAGCGTCCTCCCAGCTTCGCAAATGAATCAACCGACCAACCAAGACAACGTCGGCTTTCCACGGAGGAGAGCCACAGCTCACCTCGTCAGCGGTGGCTTTTGCGATTCGGAGCCGAGCCAGGAGCAAGGGGTTTCTTTGGTGGTATCTTTGTATTGGACTAAGGGTAGAGTTGGGAGAGATGTTACATGGGGGCTTTTGGGGCACAGAGCGCCCTCCTCCTTAGAGAGAGGATGGAGACGGGCCTCTCTCTGGGGCAGGACTAAAGAGCGACGGCCTCAAACTGCCGCAGGAGAAACCGAGGCTGGAGAAGAAGAGGAACTTCCTGGCTCCGAGGGCGACTGATCGGTGCAACAGGCTGCCCACGGGGGTGGGGGAGCCTCCGTCCCTGGAGATCTTCAAGAACAGGTTGGACAGACACGTGACGGGGATAGTTTAGAGACGCAGGTAGTCGTGTTAGTCTGAAGTCAAGTGGAAGGAAGTGTAGACTTGCACTTGATGGACTAACCAAGATAAATTATATGCATCACAAACTCTTATATATATGTATATATATATATAAAAAAAAAAAAAAAAAAAAAAAGGCTGGAAGAGACCTCACAAAGTCATCTAGTCCAGGCCCCTGCTCAAGGCAGGTTTTTTTATGTATTAAAAAATACACACACATACACACATATATGGGATGGTTTGGTCAGGGATGATCCTGCCTTGAGCAAGGTCTAGATTAGGTGACTGCAAGGTCCCTTCCAGCCTGACTTTCTTGCGATTTCTCTAGGACACCTGACTATCTAGCTGGCCCAATAAAATATATCACCAAAAAACCCCTGTTGCATGTTTCCTGGACCCTCGCGGCTACAACAGCACTCCAACCCTGCTCTAACATGATGGGACTAGAAACTGGTGGTATATTATTTCCAAAGCTCTATGAGGCGTCTTTTGTACCTGACGCCCATGGACTTCCTACTGTATTTCCCAACGCAACACACCCTGGAATATAATATTTAGGGTTTTTTTTTGAAAGGCCAAATGAAGGTGGGGGTGGGGGGCGCAGATCTTTCCATGCAGCGAGTAATGGGGAGCTGGGCCCATGTTTTGCTCCCTGCGGATGGCTGCGGATTCAACTCCGCCCAGCAAGCAGCAAAAGCTGCTCTTACCGTATTTTTTGCATACAACATGCAGTCCAATTTCCAGCAGTCGGATTTTTTTGGGGGGGGGGGAAAGGTGCGTTATATGTAAGAAAATATGGTGTTTCTGATTACAAGGCAGGGAGGCGCTATTTCTGCAGACCGAAGCCCAGGCGAACGACCCTCCCCCCCCACTTCTACGGTCGTTATTTACCTGCTGGAACCTGTCCAGTAGCTGCTTCTGCTGCGGAGCGGGATTTGGAATTGCCGTCAGGGTTTGGAATTGGTTTGGGACCATCTGAAAACTGCGCTGCGGCTCTGGGGCGAGGTGGAGGGTCTGGGTCGGGGTCGGGGGCTTGACCTGGCCCTGGGAAGGGAACTGAAGCTGGAAGTGCGGCGAATGGGTATGCTGGGCCTCGGCGGGTGCCTGGATTTGGGAGTGCAGCCGGGTCTGGACCTGGGGCTCGGCCTGGGGCTGGATGGGAGCAGCCAGCTGCACTTGGAGCTGCATGTGGGGAGGCGTCGCCAGCGGCGGCTGCCCCTCGGCCTGCGACGGGGGCGGCTGGAACTGGACCTGAGGCTGCGAGGGGGGCCGCAGGGGGTGCTGGGCGGGCCCGTGCGGGGACGACGCGATCTGGTTCTGGATCACGTACAGGTTCGGCATCTGGGTCTGCGGGGTGCAGGAGCGAGACAGGGGCTCCGACGGGGGCCGCGACAGGGTCTGGGGCTGGGAGGGGGGCCTCGAGTGCGGCCGCGACGGGGGCCGGGAGAGGGGCTGGGGCTGCGACGGAGGGCGGGACTGGTGCGGGGACTGCATTTGGGGCAGGTGCGCGGGCTGGATCTGAGGGCTGTCGCCTATGGGAGGATGAGGTAGCGAATGGGACGGGGAGGCACCAGGGAGCTTCTGCTGCCCCGCAGGCAACTGCAACAGAGAAAGAAAGAAAGAGGGAGAAGATGTTAGCGGAGTGGGGCACAGGGATCGCCAACAGCCAGGCTCCTGCGGCCTTGCAGCTGCTCCGTCGGTCTAGAAGGTCCCCCCCCGGCATCCCAGCCACCAGCGAGACCTAGGGCGTCCTCTCTCACGGCTAAAAGATTTTGAGGACCTGAGCTGGGGGGTCTCACCCTCCCGTACTCCCAGCGGGCACTTCCTCGGGCTGACGAGTGCCAGCGGACGGCAGAATCCCAGGGGCAGCTCCCAGACCGCGGCCGGCCGCTGCACGTCTTGGCTAGCTCAGCCGGTCAGAGAAAAATGCTTCCAAATCCGCCGACGACACAAGGCAAGGGTGAACCCCGGGAGGTGCCTTGGAAAAATGCTTCCAAATCTGCCGACGACACTACGCGGGGGTGAACCCCGGGAGATGCCTGTCTCGCTAACCCTGGGCGTTGCCAAAATGCTTCCAAGCCAAGCAAGCTGATGCAGCTGGCGCCAGATGGCAGGGTCTGCACTAGTTTGCTTATAAATACGATGCCTGTGACTCAGGTGCCCTGTGGCGGGCGAGGGCTGGAGTTACTACCCTTTATATCATGGGCATTTTTCTCCTTTTGCCCTGCCAGCCCCAAGTAGAGCTCAAATCCCTCCCTGCAGCAACTGTTATGCATCCCCCTCTGCATCCTGCTTCCGGCTAGGGAGAACATGGCCAAACCTCCCTAGTCCTGGCCTACACAGCATTGGACGTGCCCTTGGCTTTGTTCCTCTCCCAGCCAGAGATAACCTAGATGTCCCAAAAACCCCAGCCCGAAATCGAGCGGCACCCTGCCTAGCGCAGTGGTGTTAGCACAGCACATCGGCTCAGCGTACGTGGGATTTTTAAACAGCGCTAGCCCTCATTAAGACCCCTGTTCCTAGACCGCACAACAGGGGTGAAATGGATCTAGAATAAAGCTGCGTGCGTGGTCCGACGGATGCACCGCCTGCACGCCGGCTCCGGCCGTTACGAGAACCGACTGCATAAATGGGTGATAAAGTCTCTGGCAAAGACAGGACAGCAGCACGCATAAGGGACAGGAAAAAAAAGGGGGGGGGGGAAATGAAGCAGCAAAACAAGGCAGCAGCAGCTTCCAGGGTTAATGAGATCCTGAAGGCGAGCAAGCAGAGAACAGCAGAGAGGAGGCGGATTGGCAAGTGCCACAGACGGACAACGAGAGCCGGATAACGGGGGGGCAGGACACGGGAGACGGGGAAGATTCAACCCTGCTGCAGATGCCGACAGAAAGGAGATTCCCTCGGCCACCAGAGCAGCTGCCCGGTGCGTGCTTTTAATTGCACGTGCTTGCTAAATAGCGCCTAAAGGCTGGACTCGGTTGCAGCCTGGCAGCAGCTGCTTGCTCCTGTCTTCTGCTCCCGTGCTGAGGGGGTGATAAATTACCCGGGTCCATTTCGGCGCTTTGGTGGCCGAGATCCTGGACCGCCTGCTCACCGCAACTCGGCATCCCGCAGTCCAGGCAGGTCGCTCCCCCCTCTCCTCGTACTGCTTTCTCTCAGATGGAAAGACCATGCAGGACTTTCCGTTCTGTCCCTAGGATGTCCCCGGAAGAGGACCAGAGCTGCTTTTATTTTAAAAACAAAGGTGCAGCTGGATCCCCTGTCCTAGCTGTGGGGAGAGGGGGTGGGAGGGGGACCAGTGAGGGAACTAAGCCAGATGGCCTGAATTTGGATGCTTTGCTTATTAGAATCATGGAAATCGGAGATGAAAGAGACTTCTCGTTACCTCATCCCATCCATCTCTGCCCCAGCACACACAGACCTGTTATGGGAAAGTCCTACACAGTCTGTATTCATACACGCCCCCCGCCCCAAGCAGGCTCTTGCACTGACACACACACACACGCAAAGATCCTAGATCACAGCAAAGCACGCACATATACAAGCACACCAGTGCAGGTTCTTGCACTAACACGCACACATATATTGAATCACAGCAGACCACACACACGCGCGCCTTCAAAAGAAAAGAAGGGTAAACAGCAAAACTGTTCTTATGTCTACTTTAAAAACGTTTGGGCTGCTATCAAATATAGGGACAAAGCTGAGCTTCACAGCATACAATTCTTATATACTACGTACATCTGTTTGTAAGTGTGCATGCATAAAATTCCATCTCTATCCATATACTATATGTATATTTTTGATATAGACACATTTATATACACACATTATATGTATTTACATGCAGATGTAGAGACATATACATATATATTCATACACGTGTGTGTGTGTGTGTGTGTAATTGTGTTATATGCCATCTATTAACAATGTATACATAATACATTGATATATTATAGACCAGAGGTTCCCAAATTGTGGTGCATGTACCCCTGGGGGTATGCAAGATATTTCGGGGGGGGGGGGGGTGGTACATGGGAGAAATTATGTAATTGAAGATTTAATTATCATCATCATCATCATAATTGGCATTTAAGGGGTTAAAATATAAAACGTGCTGGTAGGGGTACATGGGCAACTGGTAAATCTGGAAGTGGGTACGCAAGTTTGGGAACCTCTGTTATAGACACAATTATATGTAGATTATTGGGTAATATATAAACACCATTATATACACACATTATATGCATGTGTATAATGTAAACAATACACACACAAAACATACACGCACACAAAACACACACATACATGCATATATGTATACATACACACACAGATATGTATACACACATATACAGATATATACACACATACGTGTGTGTGTACACAAGTATATACGTGTGCATGTATACTGCATGTGTGTTTATGTATATAGTGTGTGTATATAATGGTGTCTGTATACAATCTATTAATAATATGTATATTATGTAATGTGGACATAATATATCCATGTGCAATGTAGCCATATAATATACAAACACAGAATGTATCCAGGTAATATATATCAATATGTAATATATTAATAGCACATGCATTATGCTTTAGCATACGACAGACAAAATTACACGCGCATGCGTGCGCACACAATTACGGATGGACGCACGCGTCACATAGAAATGGGGCGCTGTGAAGCTCAGCCTCGTCCTTATATTTGAAGCACCTTTGCAACAGGCGTAAGAACAGCTCTGCCCTTGACCCTGCTTTGCTTCCCGGCTTGCTGCACGGAAGAAAAGAAGGGCTGGGCCGTTCTCCTGCTTCCGTTTAATCACAGAGACGGTGCCAAGCCCCCCCTCAGGGCAGCGTGCAGGAGCCCGCAGCTCCAGGGTCACGCTCCCTGGCCCCGGGCTGAGGCACCCCTGCGAGCGACCGGCATCTGGCCCTCGTTAAGCGCCCATCATTAGCGGAGAAAGCTGTTTTCTGGGCACCCTTCCGGCTTTCGGCCGCAAGGGGGCAGCTGCGGTCGCTGTTACAGAGGTCACTCCACCACCACCCGCTTTTCCACCTTCGCTTCGAAACGTGGGGAGACGTGGGCAGGTCCCTAAGAGAGAGGAGAGTCGTTTGCTTCCTCCCGTCCGGCAGAGAGAGAGGGAGAAAGGCACAAAGCAGAAGAGGCACTTCTACGGGGGGAAGACTGAGCGGACTAGACAGAAGCTCAGCGGGAGAGCGAGAAGGAAGACACGCCGAAGCAGGCGGGCGGGCACGACAGGTAAGGGCTACCTGGCAAGGCAGCGCCTGCTGCGGGGGGCCGGCTGAGAACTGAGGTATAAGGGTCGTTCCTTTGGAGTCGGCCAGGGCCAGGTCCCGCTGCAGGGCCGTGCCCGCACTGCTGCTGACTATCACCGAGGCGGGGACACTGCTTGTGGCGCTGAGGGCGGTGGTGGCTATGCTGTAGATGGGCAGAGGCACTGGCGGGTGTGGTGGTACTGTGGACTGATTCAGACTGTTCTCCTGCTGCATTTTCAGGGTGGCTGGATAAAATTGCTGCTGCTGGTGCTGCTGGCTCCGGTCCTTCTGAAACGGCCAACAAATTTAGCATGGACCAGATTCACGGCTTTCTCCTTTCCTTTTCCCTTTCGCTCTCCATCCCCCACGCGCAGGCAGGCCGTGGCTGCCACCGGTGCTTTGCAACAGGTTACCCCAGCAAATCATTTCTGTTCTCTGCATCGCTCTTACCCCTGGAGCGGAGGGCAACGAAAAGGATTAGGGGGCTGGGGCACACGATGCACGAGAGGCCGGGGGGACTGGGCTCACTGAGTCTGGAGAAGAGAAGACCGAGGGGGACTGAATAGCAGCCTTCACCTCCCTGCGGGGGGGCTGCACAGAGGCTGGAGCTGGGCTGGTCTCAGTGGGGGCAGATGGCAGGACAAGGAGCAATGGGCGCAGGCTGCAGCAAGGGAAGCTGAGGTTGGATATTAGGAAAAACTCTTCTCACGAGGAGAGTGGTGAAGCACAGGAGCAGGTTACCCAGAGAGGTGGTGCAGTCTCCATCCTTGGAGGTTTTGAAGACCCAGCTGGACAAAGCCTTGGCTGGGATGAAATAAGCGGGGCTGGTCCTGCTTGAAGTAGGGGGTTGCACTATGTGTGACCTCCTGAGGTCCTTCCAACCCCTGTTTTCTATAATTCTGTGTGGTGCAGTCTCCGTCCTCGGAGGTGTTTAAGACCCGGCTAGACAAAGCCTCGACTGGGATGATCTAGCTGGGGACGGCCCTGCGTCAAGCAGGGGGTTGGACTAGATGCGACTTCCTGAGGTCATTTCCAACCTGAATTTTTGATGGTTCTGTGTTGTAGAGTCTGCATCCTTTGAGGTTTTGAAGACCCGGGTAGACAAAGCCGTGGCTGGGATGATGTAGGTGGGGCTGGTCCTGCTTGGAGCAGGGGGCTGCACTACATGTGACCCCCCTGAGGTCCCTTCTGCCCCTTGTTTTCTATGATACGGGTCTTTTGCTTTAGGGGGCTCTTCCCTGGCACCAGAGTTAGGCTGATTCATGCTACTGCACCAAAAGGGAGACAGCTCTTTCCCTGTAGATGGTAACTGCTTTACAGAGGCATCCTTTATCTACCCAGGTATCTCACTGATGGGAGCAATACACTGCTTTACTCTGTGCTGAAAGAGCCTAGCTCGAGACGTTTGGGGGGGGGGGGGGAGGGCAGGGATATATCCGAATTGCAAGTGACAGGCGACAAATCCAAACCACAAGCCTCAAAATCAAGATACCAGGAGCTGTGACTGGCACTCCCGACCTGTGCTCGGAGAGTGAGGCATACACAGGGCAAATGGGAAGCTATTTGCGGTAGATATGCACGTGGGTTTTTCCTCCTTCAGAGAACCTGAGGGCTCCTCACTATCGCCGAAGTGAATTGGGGACACTTGGACATTTTTCTTTACTAAGAACTGGGATTTCATAGATTTTATCATAGGCGTTAGGGCTGGAAGGGACCTCGGGAGATCATCGAATCCAGCCCCCTGCCCCAGGGGCAGGAAGTCAGCTGGGGTCAAAGGATCTCAGCAAAGATAGGCACCCAGAAGACAGGATACAGAAGACGATGCTCCCGTAGTTAATAAAGGGGTCGCTGTCAAGATCAAACCCACTTTAGCGAACTCTGCAGTGACTATATTCTGCTGCAGAGGAACATCTACGGAGACAAATGTACCAACAAAAAGGAAATCACAGCTGATGCTATTTTTGGATTTGGTAACTAAGCACCAGGACAAATCCAGGCCTACGCTCCAATTCTAGGCATAGCCTTGCACCCTTTTCCACCAGAGGTAAAATCCAGCCCGTTGTCTTTTTGGGGGGAAGAGGGACAAGTAGGAATGTCAGGTCATCTGGAAATGGGGTATCAGCAGCAGACCCTGCCCGTCTCTTGATCCATGTCTAGGCAACTATAAATCTATGGTGCATCCGCTCCTTGAATACTGCACCTAGATCTGGACCCTGCACCTCAAAAAGAGACAGAAGAACGCGAGGGCCAGAGAAGGGCAACGAGGATGATTAGCAAGAGACTAATGAGGCCAGGCCTGTTCAATTTGGAAGAGAGACGCTGGAGGGGGGAACAGGACAAAGCTTTACAACGTACTAAATGGCGAAGAGAAAGTCAATGGGGATTTACTATTTACCGTCTCTCACGAGACAAGAATGAGGGATCACAATGTGCAAGGGGCAGGCCATCAGTTTAAAACGAGCACAAGGAAGTACTTTTTTGCCCAGCGAGGAATTAAAGACTAGTGCTCGTTGCCATCAGGTGTGCTGGAAGCGGAGACTCAAACGGGGTTGCAGGAAAGGGGCGTTAGCAGCCACTGAGCATGGGAGCGAGGGGCACAGCCTCCAAATCCTAACTCTCTGGACCTTCAATGCTGGAGGCTGCAAAGGCGAGGAACAAGGGAAAACCCTGCTCAGACCTGGTCACTCTCCCTTCCAGCCTCTGCTGCCGTGGAGCACCAGAGACCAGGCGAGACGGACCTTGGGTCTGACCCGGTCAATGGCAGCTCTGACGTCTACGTTATTTCAGCAGCTTCAGTCCGTCTGGATCAGGTTTGAAACGGGAGGAGAAGACGACAGTGGTGTTAATGGGCTAGGCAAGAGAAGCAAACGGCCTCACCTGATCTGGGATGATGTAAATGGATGTGAGAAGGCGTAACAGGCCAGGCACCCGGCTTTTGGCAGCATACGTGCGCTTTCCCTCGGGGAGCAGCTGCGACAAGCGTGCCCACGGTAAGAGTTTTTGTACCACGCCGTTAAAGGCAAAAAGAGTTTTGCCCACGCTGCTGTTTTTGTACCGTGTTTCTGCACTTTCCAACTGTCCTGACTACGTGATGGTGGAAGGTGACCAAAAAACTCAACTCTTGGCCATCAACCGTCTCCGTAGCTGGGCAAGTCCCCCACCCCCAAAAGCATCTCCACCTGTTCAAGCTCAATCACGGTGGCCCATTCACTTGTGAGGTACCGTTAACGAGATTACCAGCCAGGACCGCAGTCTCCGTCGCTGGGATGACTGTCCCGCTGACCGACCTGTTCGTTCTGTGCGAGCCACCAAATGCCCGTCAGCTGCTAACACAGCAGACGGCAACACCGAGCCATCCTCCGTGAAAGGCTCCATGCTCGTTACCAAGCCCCTTGGCCCAGCTGCTGCGTCTTCAGATTGGTTTAATTTAAAATGTCCGCCACCGGCAAACGGTCTTATCGAGGGAGGATGACCTTGAAATCTTCCCTCGGGGCCCATTTGAACGAAAGCCGAATCAAAACCAGCGCTAGAGTTGTGCCACATTTTCAAGTGCTAACTTTGCAGCTGGTTGGCTCTTTTTTTTTTCTTTTATAGCCGGAGCCCTTTTTATCATGTGATAATTACTCTGGACATGCGCCTGGCTTGCATTTATTGCGCGATTAGCCAGTTAATTGCGCGGTCATTACTTGGCACTTGTGGCTGGTCTGTATTTAGAGCGCGATTTACCAGGCTCTTGTGCAATGTGTAGCGTTACACATGCAATGTGTAGCGTTTTTGTAGCCTTACAAAAATATGGAAGTGGTGTGATAAAGCACTTTTTATAGTGTGTGTGTGGGTGTATATAAAAGTGAGACCCGTAACTCTGCAAAAACCTTTTGAAGATTTTTAAGACCTGACTAGACAAAGCCCTGGCTGGGATGATGCAGTCGGGGCTGGTCCTGCTTGGAGCAGGGGGCTGCACTAGATGTGCCCTCCTGGGGTCCCTTCCGGCCCGCATCTTCTCTGTTTCTACACTGCCTTCTGTCTTCCTCTCAAGACAGAGAGCCAACAAGCAATGCCAAAGGATTTGCCAGTTACTACCGGCTTTGCTTACCTGCTGCAGAAACATCTGCATGGAGTCCTGGTTAATGACGCTCCCAGCAGCCGCCTGGCTCAAGAGGATCTTCTCTGGACTGGAAGCCAAGCTGGGACTGGGCTGCGAAGTCACCGGGAGCTGGGCTGGCTGCTGAGGGGGCGGGGGCGGCGGAGGAGGCTGTTGCTGCACGTTCAGCTGAAGCTGAGGGGGAGCCGGGGCCTGGGAAGCCGTTTGAACGGTCAGGATGGAGGACTGGTCGCTGGCCGGCAGCAGGCTGGCGCCCGAGGCGGGCTGCGGCTGGATGAGCCCGGGGCTCTGGCTGCTGGTGGTGGCAGAGGCCTGGATACTCACAGCTTGGCTGAGGTTCTCCGTGGCGTTCAGCATCGCCACTTGGTTCGGCAAGGTGACCCCTTGGATGACAGTCTGCCCCGGCTGGTTGATGGCGCCGCTGGCCAGCGAGGGCTGGCTCTGCGTGGTCAAGCTGCCCGCGAGCGAGACGGGCATCTGGAACAGCGTCGGCTGCCCCACCTGCCCGGGCTGCAGCTGGATGGGGGCGGAGAGGATGTGCGCGGTGCCGTGGGCGTTTTGGGAGGTCAGCACCTGCCCCAGGTTCAACTGGCTGGCGATGTTCTGGTTGGTGAGGATTTGGGCAGGCAACGCTTGGTTAGTTATCAGCTGGCCGCCCGGCCCTTGGCTCGTGATGATGTGGGCTTGGCCGCTGGGGTGCGAGGCGGTGAGGATTTGTCCCCCCATGTTCGCCGGCAAAGCCGAGAGCTGCTGGGGGATCTGGACGGCAGAGGCGCCGGCCAGCTGCCCCGGAAGAAGGAACTGGTTCTGGCCCTGTAACATGGCCTGGGGCACGTGCTGGGCCGGGATGACGATGCTGCTCCCTTGGTTGAGCAGGTGGACGCTCATGGGCTTGCTCAGAGCCTGCTGCTGCGGCTGCGGCTGCTTGAACATGTTGGCGGACAGCCCCGGCGGGAAGCCGGAGAGCACCACGTTCTGCCCGGCCTTGCCCGCCATGAAGGTCAGGTTCTGCTGGGCCTTCTGCTGCTGGAGGGCCGCCTCGTTCTGGATGGTCAAGGTGGTGTTGTTGGGGCCGAAAGGCTTGGGGGTGATCTGGTACAGCTTCTGCTGCAGCACCCCGGCCGGCTTGGGCTGGATGGGCGTGGGTGTCCGGTGGATGATGACGTTCTGCGCTTGCACCAGGGAGCTGCTGAGGTTGGACGTGACGGTAAGCGGCTGGGAGCCCTGGGCGGCGGAGACGCTTCCGAACATGGAGTTGCCGTTCAGCGTCGTGGTGGCCACCGCCGGCAGGTTCTTCTGGATGACAAGGCCAGCGCTCTGCGGGGACACGCCGGTGGAGGCGAGCGTGACCTGCTGCTGCTCGGGTGCCGTCTGCGCGATGTAGCTGCCCATGGGCATGGTGGCCACTTGCGACGGCTGCACTTGCTTCGTGATGATCTGCTGAGCGGGCTGGTTGATGGCCATCACCTGCGGCCCGACCACTTGGATGGGCCCGATGCCCAGCGTCCCACTCGGGCTGCCGTTGGGCAAGCCCTGGATGTTGGAAATGGGCTGTATGGTCACATTCCCCAAGCCCACTTGCTGGAGGAACGGCTGGACACTGATGGCCTTGTTGACGACGTCGGCCCCCACCGACTGCTGCACCAGGGCCTGGTGGGTCAGCACGGCGGGCTGCTGCAGCCCGATCAGGTCAGCCCCACTGGGGAAAATCTGCGGGGTGCCGTCCGAGGCGGTCTGGACCACGGGCTGAAGCGTCGGGAGCTGGAAGGATCCCAAGTCCAACTCAGCCTCCGCCTCCAGCGTCTGTTCCGTGATGTTGGCCTCTTGCAGGCTCTGCTGGAGGATGTCGCAGGGCTGATCCGAGTTCGGGAGGTTCCCTCCGCCGCCGGAGGGAGACCCCAGGATGTCATCTTCCAGGAAGTCGAGGTCGACGCTGGCGGTGGGCTGGTTCTGCTCGGTGCTCAGATGGTTGCCGGAGGATTCCTGCACGTGCAGCTGCAAGGTGGAAGGGCGGGGAAGAAGGAAACCAGCATTTAACGCAAGCGGGAGACGCAGCGGTTTAAACCGCTCCTGAGCTACACGCTGCCTCTGGGAATCGGCCCTAGGTTCGATTTGCCTGACAAGTAAAAGCGTTTTTTGGTGTCCCCAAACAGCGCTCGGCAAATCCACGGTGGGGGTGAAAAGATGAAGTGACTTGCCTGACGTCACACGAGGACAGTCAGTGGCAGAGAAGCAGAAGCCAAGAGAAGAGCAGACTCGCAGCCCCTTTGCTTCATTACAAGCACCAGATTGCCTTGGGGGTCTGAAAAGAGAAGCGCCAACCAGAGCTGCCGTATTAATCCTCTGGCCCTCTACCTGGGATCTCCTGACCGTATACTGACCATCTTTTATAGAAGCAGGACATCGGCTGCCGTGCTTCCCCAGCTTGCCCCGTAGCAGGCTCGGGCGTGATGCTGGGTGTTGTGTCGGGGTAGTTTTACTAAGAGGTTAGCCGATGGGTTTGTCTGGGGTGGTTTGGACAGGAAGCCGGGCCAGATGCGGTCTCTGAAGGTCCCTTCCATTTCTCTACGACTCTATGGCTCATGGATAGAGGTCGCTCTCGTGTGCGTCCTCGCGGGGGATGCCTACCCCTAAAGCTATGGGGGAAAAACTCTGGAGAGGACAAAAGGAATATGCATCGAGGAATAAGGGGGGGGGTAAAGCCTATGACACTTCTACGACACTTCTTTGGTTTTTGGAAAGGTTTTGGTGATAGACCCACAGCCCAGCACCACAGGGGACGCAACACCAAGCACGAAGGAGGAGGTATGCACCCTCCTTCAGAAGTGTGAAAATCAGGGGATTGAATCAATTTGGACCTGGGAGCTCTTTATTCTACAACCAGGGAACAGAAAATCCCTGTTTTATTGTGTTTTTCCATCAGTCATTAAGTTTTCAAGAAGTTTTCAAGGGCAGGTTGGACAGATATTTAGCTGGGATGGTTTAATCAGGGGAGATCCTGCCTTGGACAGAGGGCTGCTATTTCCCTGTGATTCTATGTTAGGTGAGATACAAGTGTGCATGACATTCATGTATATATTGCCTGTCCTTACTGCGAATGGCTCAGAGCAGAGACTGCTCTTGATGGGTTATAAAATACTCGGTGCAAGGCAGATACTACCACAAAGAAACTACTAGCGTGCAGCCGGATCTTTCATGCCAGGCCCGGTCACCTCGACAGACGAATACTTCGTGGGAGGAAAACGGAGACGTGGTCAGAAGAAATGTTCTTTGCTCTCCCATTGCCAGGCACTGAAGTAGCTGTCACCTATGTGAGAGACCCCAAGAGATGGGGTCTCTCACATGGGGTATGTCTGTCCATCCCTGATAACGGGATAATTTAGCGGAAAGGCATGCGTATGTCTGCTCATGTCTTTGGCTTCAACTTGCATTTGAAACTCCCAGAAAATTAGAAAAAATCTGAAATTTAAATTTGAACTCCTGGGACAGCTTCTTGCCTTTCCAATGAGTATTACAAAGCACCTGAGGCTTTCGTAAACATATCGAAATTTAAATGTAAGCAGGAAAGGAGACAAAAAATAGACACTGAGGCCTCTGTTACAATGCCAGGGTGGATAGCACGCTCAGGAAGAAAACACGTTATCCATGTCACTCATTAGATTTCCGCAGCTTCACTGACATTTCATGACTGCAATTAATATAGCATCATTGATATTTCCTATCTATAGGACTGAGATGTTGCTTACAAGCTTTTTGTAACGCCAACTAACCTTCACTCCAGTTTTGTCCAAGGAAGGACAGTCCCATTAAAGTTTCCTTTTCCCCTCCCTCTTCTCTCTGTTCTGACCTAAAGCTTCCCCCAGGTTAAAAGCAAAGCAGACAGATGAGCACGTATGAACCCAATGTTATGACTTCAACACAAACTTAATGGGGTTGGTGGTGAAAACATTCACATCTTTCTCCTGCTGCCACTTTTCTCCAACACCTCGGGGAACGTTCCCTCACCCCTGACTGTTTTACGGATGATGGAAACGGATTAAAAATGAAAACCTGGGAGGAGGGGGGAAAAAAAAGGGTAAGAAAAAGAAAAAGGAAAAAAAAAAACACCCAAAAAAGAGGACAGGTTTCTGAAATGGATTTCCCAAAGTAAAATTTGTAAAAAAATTGAAGTTAAAAAACCCCCAAAAATACATACCCCAGCACCTTCAAAGAAGGCACTGGCTGCATCTCCTGTGTTGTCCAGGAGATCATCACTGTCAATCTGTAATTGAAAAGATGTCATTTATTTAAAGAGCACTGGGTTCGAGGGAGGGCTGTCTGGCAGTCACCGAGCAGCGAGGGCTGGGGCAGGGGCAGGGGCAGGCGGGCTTCCTTCTCGTGCTGTCCCCTGCTTAAAGTTGACCTGAAGCCCCCGCGTCTGGGGGGGAGCAGCTGTGGGAGACGCCCAATCTCTTGCACTTGGGTACCAAAAAATAAAAATAAAAATAATAATAATAAAAAAGTAACGAGAGGGCGGGGATTCCTAACCCTACCCCTACGGGACTAACTTTGGGCTTTTGTTTTATTGATTGTTTTGGGCAGGCAACAACCCTGGGTTCATACAGAAACCTACTGACTTGGTATAAGCACGGCAGGACTCAGTGATGACAAAATTTCAGCCTCTATCCCCCGGCGTGGTCCAACTCCCCGCCTTTCCAGGAAAAAAAGGAGAGAGCCTTGCACCCCAAAGCAGTTCTAAATCAGAGATGCTCCCTGTCACTTACTGCTCACCCTCAAAAAAAATACATCGATTTAATTTGAATACTGTGGTTAATAAAGTAATAAATAGCCATAATAAAAAACCCCCTCAAGCCCGGGCTCACCTTTTCGGATCCATGTAAAAAATCATTCAAGGCCTGTGGATCACTGTAAAACAACACATGACATTGGTATGAGGAGAGAACACGTGAGAGTCGGTCCCAAGGCCGCACCGACCGTGGGGCACCTTTGATGTAGCAATAACATGTGATTAAGTGGGAAACTGGAAAGAAATACATGTTTCTAATGAAGGCATTAATAAAACCAAGGGTCCTCTTGCACTCCAAAATATCTGTTGTTTATTGCTAAGGGATCCCGCTCACTCCACAGCTACACTACAGCGGCAGGCACCACCAGTTAATATTGCTTCTTCTGCAACCGGTAATTCCTCACGTACGTGGTACCGTCAGGAGTCGTATAAAACCTGCCATGTTCGACCGTCAGGACTTGCATTTTTTGTGCGTGAAACGTGTTAATGGAGACCTGGGAGCCGTTAGGCGGCTCTATCGCCATCAAGAACGGCATCGGCGTGGATGCGTTTGGAATAAAAACAATGAGGTCCTTTACCCTAGACGGGTGTTTTTACACATTTAAAATTTGTAGGAAGGATTTAAAATGTCCAAGACTAAATGACCCAGAGCACACAGATTTATGCCCTGTTTAGAGGTTTACATATAGTTTATTGCAAACAAGATATCCTAGCGATATTTTCAGACTACGTATAGCAAGTTTTCGGACTACACATAGCATTTTTTTTAGACTGCATAGCATATTTGCAGACTATACATAGGATTCCTTCTTTCTTTTCTTTCTTTCTTTCCTTTTCTTCCTCCTCTGTCACCACCACACACTTACTCCCCTTCCTCTGTTATTTCTGCAGAGTCCTAATTACCAACCCCCTGGTAACAGTTTAGTTTCATAATCGCAATAATCCCTTTTGGAAAATTAGCCTGCATTGCTGTTAACAAGCCGTTTGTCAAAACATTAACTGTTCTGAGTTCACCTCAGGCTACCAGCTAACGAGCCAGTCCCTAACTAGTGGTGATGACAGCTCTGGCCAGGCCCCCCCCCCCCAGCACTTTGCTGAGATGCTTCGAGACTGACTGCAGCAGTATGTTTTTAAGCATCTGCCATGCTCAGGCCTGATGGTTACTGGCAACACACCCCAGAGATCACTTTCACTCACGTACGCCTTGCACGCTACCCATGACAAACAGGATGTGCACAGTCAATCTGCTGAGGAGGCCTACTTTTCCTGTACAACCTTCGGTCATACACACGAAAAAATATACATATACACACACGTTTTAGTTTCATTATCTATCTACATATAGATCGATCTCTCTCTCTATTCAGCCTCCACAAGATAGGGCCGAGAGGGGATCTGGCAGCCGTTTACAAACTCACCGGGGGGACCAGTGGGGATTGGGGGCGGCTCTGGTCCCCCGGGCACCACCCGGGGTTACTAGAATAACGGCCACAAATTGTTAGAGAGCAGGTTCAGGCTGGACGTCAGGAGACATGACTTTACAGTGAGGGCTGCCAGGCTCTGGACTGGAGTCCCGGGGGGGGGGGGGCTCTCCCCTGCCCTGAGGGTCTTCAACAGGAGGCTGGGCAGTTATTTGGCTGGGGTGATATGACCCCGGCACCCGTTCCTGCCTGGGGCAGGGGGTCGGACCTCATGATCTGTTTAGGTCATGCTATAAGCACTATGATGCTATGCTATGTGTGTGTGTGTGTGTGTGTGTGTGTGTGTGTGTGTGTGTGTGTGTGTGTGTACACACATGCATTTATACATACATATATGTATGCCTGCCTGCATGTTTACATATATGTGTGTATGTATGTGTCCGCACATGGATGTGTGTATATCTGTGTCCATGTGTGCATTTAAGCATATGCGTGAATGCATATGTGTGCATGCATGTGTAAACCTGTGTCTATATATAGATATATACATCTGTCTCTCTCTATATCTAGCTCTATACATATACACATATAAGCATCTATACGCGTGTACACATGCGCACACATTTGTGCACATATATGTACATATACATGTGTGCATGCGCGTGTGTGCATGCGCGTGTGTGGCTGTGCACGGATGCATGTGTATAATCAACCCACAAACAAACACTGGTGCAACACAACGTAAAACCAGGTTCAACCCACTTTGCTGAAGTTTATAAGCACTTTCCAACAGGCTAGGGGGTTAGGACTCCAATACAGAGTTTAACCTGCACCGGACATTTTGGTTTCATCCAAACTGGAATTTAGGGGGACCTGAATAAATCCAAAGGGAAGGAAAAGGCGATAAAGGGCCCCTTTGAAGGCAGTTATAAATGTTCCCCATAAACTATTATGTTTTAGAAGCGAGTCTGTTGACAGGTCCAAAGAAGGGCAAGTCAACATGACCAGGGGCCTGGAGCAGCTGGTAGGAGAGATTAAGAAGGGCTGGAAAGCAGCAGGCTGAGGGAGGCTAGGCCTGAGGTTTAACAACATCATGAAAGGTGCAGACCAAGCGACCAGGGATGTGCTGTTCACCAAGTCCCAGGCCACGAGAACCAGGGGGCACCCACTGAAATGAGCAGGTGACAAGTTTAAAACTAACAAGGGAAAGGACTTTTTCAGCCCGTGGCCACAGGAGATAGCGGAGGCAGAGAGCAGAGCCAGGGTCAACAAGGGAATGGAGGGTTGATTCATGGCATCTGAACACAACAGTTGGAGATGTTTCCTCTGGCATCTCTAACCCGATAAATACTGGCTGCCAGGAAGGGGACTGAAGAGGGGGATCACTCTAGGGATACCTGGTTTCGTGCTCTCCCTGTACAGCGCCCATCCCTGCCGCTGGCAGGGTACTGGGCTTGATGGCCCACTGGGCTGACCCCGTCTCGCACTACGGGTGCTCCTAGGAAAGCCCACACAACATGTTGCCTTCAACACACAGAAGGAGGGGAGGAAATGGCCCTGCCTCTGGGAGATCACAGTCTGAGAGAGATGTCAGGAAAAGAAAGGAATAAGAGCGTCTCCATACAAAGTAAGTACGGCAGCACTGGGTTCCTAGCAGGGGGTTTACGGTGAAGGCACGGGGATTTTGCAGGATAGCCAGGGAGGCCAAACCACACAAGAGACCACGGGGAACAGACCCTGGAGTCAAGGGACTGAGACTGAGTGCAGAAAACAATGGGACGGGAATTCCCTCCCCACCCCTGCCCCGTCCCAGCAATCCTATGGCGTGGGCCCCAGTTGCTGGTCCCAGCGGTGGTGCTACTTACCAAATTACATCTAGCAAGCACCGGCCATCTTCATCATCCATGTCAACTGCAAAGAGGGGATGGAGAGCGCATTACAATCAGGGAAACAAGTGTCAGACAGCACGTATTGCCCCTCTGAAGAGCTGCTTGCCCTCCACCCCAGATACCTTGCAGGGTGGGTAGGGAGACCTCACCTGACCCGGCTTGAGAGAGTCCAGTAGTGTTTTATTACAGCATTTAGATTTTTCCCTTGGATGGACAAAGGCCTGCAGGCTTCCAGCAGATACAAATGCGACTACATCCCACCCTTACGAGTTATGTTGCTCTGCGTGCGCCTACATGTGTGTTTTAATGTGAATTAACCTATTTTAACGGGCATTAAATCACCACAAAAATGTGCTCTTGAAGCCAATGCGCATTAAAATAGGTTAATGTGCATTTTTCTAGTACCTCATAATGGAAGTACTAGATTTAATGCACCTTACCTAAAGTGCATTAATTGCATGTGCAGACGTGCCCTCTGTGATGGATTTAGTGCTGGGTGAGCGACAGCCAGATTGCTGTTCCTACACGTCTGAAGTCCTGTGTTTGCCCACAACACAAGCACTCATCGTCTACACCATGGACCTCTATCCCTGGACATATTTATGGGCAAGTATATTCAGTCCCTAGCAAAACTCTCTTTCCATCACATTCCTGTCCATCAGTCTCTCTCCTCCCTTCCTGTCCGTGGACGGAAAGAGAAGAGAGGGGCGGTGGGCTGGGATGGGCACCGTCCGAGCAAATACTCAGTCATGCCACAGAGCTCGCGGTTAGGCTCGCCGGCTGCCGTTCCTCCAATTCTCCCGCGTGACACTCAGCAACAACATAGCGCTCACACTATCAAGGGGTATATTATTCTCCCCTTCGGCTGCACATATAAATTCCCATTAACGTTAACGAGTAAGCCTCCGTACACATTGCTTCCATGTAAAACCATGCTGCCAGAAGCCGGCTTCCCGCTGTGAAAACGCCTTTAAAATTCAAGCCTTTTTTTTTTTTTTTTTTTTTTTTTTTTTTTAACTCCCTTGCACAAAGAACGTTAAATGCGGGTCACACGGTGGCTCCGTCTACCGGAAGATGTTGCGTGGACAGACGTGGTCTCGTTCCAAAAGTTGTGGTCCCGACCCAAACACAAACGCTTTTCTGCAAAGGGCAGGTGGCAGAGGGAGAGCGACACAGTCAAATTTTCCCAGTAGGGTCTAAGAATCCTGCCCCCTTCGTTCTCCATTAGAAACTGGTTTTATTAAGGCTGTCCACGAATGAAGGGAACGCTGCTCAATTGTCAAAAGGGGAAGGCGAAGGGCTGGCACCGCAACTCTGATGGCAAGGAGATACCCAAAGCGACCGGGACAACGCAGGCCGCGGCTAATTCACCACTCGTGATTTTTGCCTATTCCTCTCCAAGCAGAGCAGACACTTGATCGGTTTAACTACCAGCATATGGGGAAATGAGTCCTGGTCCACAGCCCAGCCTCCGAGCGCTCTTGTTGCGTGGCCTATTGAAGCTCCTTCATCCCAGACAAATCCATTGTCCAACCTCTTAGGAAAACTCCCGTCAACACCGACGGGACACAAGACATAACCGCCCAACCTGCCCCAGGGAAAGCAGGGGGACCAAAGCAGCCAGCGTCAGACTTGACCCGCCTGATATTTCCAAGGGGGAAAAGAAACCGAAGCGAAAAGCGGATACGGACAGAAGTCGATCAAAAGGCAACCCCAAAGTTTGTTTCCAATGCTCCGTGGCAGGTCCCCTTCCCAACGCAAGCCAGCCACAGAAAGAGCACACGCTAAATGGAGTCACGGCAGCAGAGGACGACCGAGAACGGCAAAATCCACGTGGTTACTTCAGCAAGCAACAATGAAAGTAATATCTTGAGGGTATAAAACTTAATTAGTCGCAGCCGTTGCCTTGTGCACCGTGTAGAAGAGGTTCACTTTTGCTCTCTTACATGTCAAGAGCCTGAGTGACGCTTACTATTCTTTGCCTTGATGTGCTGCCGGCTATTGGATTAAGATTCATAGATTTTTCTGATGCTGCATCCAAAGCCAGAAAGGACCATTAGCCAGTCTCACCTCCCCTGTGTAACACAGGCTGCCCATTTACCCAGTGATAATTGCATCTCATAGTGTTTCTCAAACAGAGGTGTGCATGCCCGGGTGAGACGCGCTGAACTTCTACTGCACGCAGGCGGAGGAGAAATGAGAAAGCAGAAGGGAACCAGCAATTATAAAAGGAGGGGGGAAAACAGAAAGAAAGCATGAAGAATCAATCTCCAATCTCTCCCAGGCTGCTGGAGAGATCACAGCATGGAGGTAGTGACTTGAACGTTACTTCTCTTTCCTATCTGTAACACAGGGCCAGAGAGGAATTTTCTATGATTTTTCTATGAATACTTGTGTTAAAAAAAAAAAAAAAAAAAAAAAAAAAAAAAGTGCGGTGCCTGAAAAAACTTTCACAATTGCTGATTTTGCACGTCAACTTATTGTGAAATCGGAACATCTCACCAGACAGACATCCGATCCTGATTTTAAGAGACTCCATAGGATGGAGAAACTCCTGGCAATTTTGACGTCTTAAAAGAGGGAAACAGTCCAAGAAGAAAGATCTCTCGCACACATGGATCGGCGATGGGCATCCACCAGAGAGGTCTGGCATTTCCTGGCCATAAATATCACCTTGTAATGTTAAAATAAAGCAGCGCAAAGGGGCAAGAGAACAGGAAATGCCAGTTTCTCTTGCATTTTGTTCGGCGCTGAGTTTGTAGGACCGAAGAACAATTCCCTTTTCCCCTCCCTGCATGCACCAACGCATACAATTAATAGCAGTGTTAATTATTCATAAGGATGCACAAAGACTACCCCCCAGATAAAAACGAAACAATCAAATGAAAGGAGCCGCCGTACAAAGCCAAGACCCAGATTCACAGTCCAGAGGCAGTGAAATGAACTCTTCTGCCTTGTAATTTCTGGCACAGGACACGCGCCAAGTAAAGCTGTTTGGATCCAGTGCAAAACCATGCTCCTTCATCCCCTGCTGCTGCTCCAGCAAGAGGCTAACACACTGCCTGTGAGATACCAGTAAGAGGGTAGAGCGTGTAGCTATGAAAAATGCCTGATGTCCAGCATTTAAAAGCACCCTAAACAGGCATCCTTGTGATATCATTCTTGTGAAAAAACGCCTTTGCGGTGAGATTTCCAGCCCTGCTCATTTACAGGCTAGAAATGTGGTGAGAACAAATCTCTCTCATCTTTTGGAGCTCCTCTCTACTTGCCTGAATCCAGAAGGTCACGATGTTATGGAAAAAAAAAGAAAGGAGAGAGAAACAAACAGGGACCTTGGGAAAAGTTATCTCCTTTTTCCTCTAGCATCAAGGAGGCAGCGAAACGTCAGAGAGAATGATACGCGGGTTCTTGGAGTCTGATTTACAGCGCCAAGGTACCTTAAATGCTGGAGGCCACAAGAGAGAGAGAGGAACAGCGGGGACAAAAGAAACCCTGCCCAAACCCCATTCGCTCTCCCTTTCAGCATCTGCTCTGCCAAAGTGGGCACATCTACACATACACATTTACTGTGCAGTACAGGCACGCGTCTACACGTTCACACCTGTACTGTGCAGTAACTATGACAACTTATGCTGACTTGGGTGTAAATTTGATACCTGCAAGATTGCAAGTATCAAATTTACGCCGGATTAGATACTGCACAGCAATGTATATGTAGACGCCTTACTGTGCAGTAACACTGTGTGTGTGGACTGACTTGGGCCTAACTTGGGAAGTTTTTCTTGCTGGGATCCCATAACCCCAGCTGACTTCCTGCCCCGGGGCGGGGGGCTGGACTCGATGATCTCCCGAGGTCCCTTCCAGCTCTGATGTCTATGAAATCTATGAAACCTGAGCGCTAAGTCGGACCACACATAGCATTAATGCGCTTTAATGCCTGCACATGTAGATGCCAGCCTATTTCCGCTTACTGCGCACTAACTTACTGTGCAGTAAATTTAATGTAACGTAAATGCACATGTAGACACACCCAGAGACTGTGCGAGATGAACCTGGAGCCTGACACGGAGGCTCTTACGTTCAAACCCCATTTCTGAGACCTTGACAGTCACCACTAAATCAGAAAATTTCTCTCTGCTTCCCCAAAGAGCTCCTGTCCTTGAGAAACAAAGGATCATTTAATTTAGCCTGTTTGTAGCTTGGACCCAGAAGACGACCTGTCAGTCACTGGGTACAGGGCACTGCTCTGCCTTTGATTCCTCCAGGTTGGCTTCTGGAGCCAGAACAATTGTGGCATGCTAACAGCATGCGTGCATGCGTGTAGCGGGTTCTCAGGTTTCTCAGCACAGTCTTTATTTTCCTGGGTGCATTGGCCGCATGGGACACAGTATAAACCAGCAATCAGCACACAAACCAAGACATGGCCAAATACAAGGTTAACTCCAGCCTAAGGTCTTTTCCCAGACTCTGGCTTCACGGTGCCTGTTCCCGCAGCACTGCAATCTTTCCTCTCCCTCTGGAGCGAGTTCCCTGGCTCATTGAGGTCTTTTACCAGACCCTGGGAGAGTCCCCATCCCTCTCCCTCCAGCTGTCTGACTCTTACACTCTCATTCTCAGTCCCTACTCCCTCTAGCTCCCTTCCCTGGGTGCTTTTTACCTCCTCGGGGCCAGCCAGTTATCTTTATCAGCTGATCTGGTCCTCCTGGACAGGCCTGCAATTAGGTTCTCACTGCCCGAGAACCTAATTGCTGTAGCTCCTGTGAGCCAGCAGCCTGCTACCTTATGCTTATGCACATAAATACATACACATATATACGTATATGTGCATTACATCCAGTATTGTGAGTTCATGTCTTGGCAGAACCTCTAGCTTGTCTTTCTTGCAAAGAGATGGCTTAGGCTTGGCTCTCTCCTGCACGTCCCTCTCCTTTGCTCTTCCGCACATTTGCAGGGTTGGGCAAAATACAGCCTATGTCCTGCATCTGGCCCACAGCATGATGCTTTCCAGCTCACAGATGATGGGCAGCTCAAGCTGTGCCATGCGCAGCCAGATCCACCACCCCGGGAACACAGTGGGACTGGGGCAGCCACACTCAGCTTTCCTCTGCCCCACTAGGAGCAATGTTGAGCATCAGCATCCAGATGCTGCTCCCCACCCGCCACGACCCCATCACGTCCCTGGGCCTGCCTGCTGGGCCCTCAGCCAGGCCCCGTGGAGATCCCGGCAGTCTGCCCTTTGTCTGGTATCCCCAGCAGTGGGTTTAAAATGGACACGTCTGAGTCGGATAGGATTAACTGCCCTTCCCCACCCCTCCACACTTCTGGGCTGGGTTAGCACCCCATCCTGGGCTGCTGTGCTCAACTGGATCAACTCCCCAACTCCACAAGATCTGATTAGCAGGTGATGTACATGCATTGTTGCGTCATTGATATGCCATGGGTGCATGAGCGTGTAGCACTGATTGTGTGACAAGTGTGTTGTAACAAAGGTTGAACAAAGTCCTGGACCCTTGGAGCTGGAAACTCATGCTCTCAAGCCGCATTGGTTGCTCTATGGCAGAATTCCTGCTTCCCAAAAAGGAGACCTGGGTTCATTTCCCTGCCAATATGGAGGCCTTATGTCATAATTTCGTATGTCTTAACACCCTAATCTAGTCCTTGACAAAGATGTTTATTGGTAACTTTCACTGATTTCTTGACTTGAACCACAAATAGAGGTAGTCCTTGACTTATAAAAAATACAGGAGTCCTTAGGGCTGGACTCGATTATCTTTTGAGGTCCTTTCCAGCCCTAATGTCTATGAAATCTTACGACTTTTTGAGTTGCAATGAATGTCATTTACGACATTTATAAATTGACACCTCATTTTGATGTTCCAACATGGGTTTTGTCTTTACGATGTCTTTCGCCCTGGAGGGATGTGGGCAGCAGGGTCCCCCAGGGCTCGGTCCTCGGGCCCGCACTGTTCAACATCTTCATCAGTGACTTGGATGAGGGGGTAAAAAGCACCTGTTCAAATTTGCTGATGACACTAAGATGTGGGGGGACGTGGGCACGCTAGAAGGGAGCAATAGGCTTAATTGGACCTAGACAGGTTACAGGGGTGGGCGGATGAGAACAGGGTGGGATTCAACACCGACAAGTGCAAGGTGCTGCACCTGGGGAGGGAGAGCCAGCCCCATACCTACAGGCTGGGGATCTCCCTTCTCATCAGGGCAGAGGCAGAGAAGGATCTTGGAGTCATCATTGACTCCAAGATGAACACGGGCCGGCAGTGTGGGGACGCAGTCAGGAAGGCCGACCGCACCTTGTCCTGCACCCACAGATGCATCTCGAGCAGGTCCGGGGAGGCGATCCTTCCCCTCTATGCGGCACGTGTCAGGCCGCAGCGGGAGTCCTGCGTCCAGTTCTGGGCACCGCACTTCAGGGGGGATGTGGACAGCATGGAGAGGGTCCCGAGGAGGCCACTCGCATGGTCAGGGGCAGCAGGGCAGGCCTTACGAGGAGAGGCGACGGGACCTGAACCTGTTCAGCCTCCACAAGAGAAGGCTGAGGGGGGTCTAGTGGCCTGTTACAAACTAGTCGGGGGGGATCAGCAGGCACTGGGGGAGTCCCTGTTCCCCCGAGCACCGCCAGGAGTGACCAGGGATAACGGTCACAAGCTGGCAGAGGGCAGGTTTAGGTTAGATGTCAGGAGGCGCGACTTCACGGTCAGCGCGGCTAGGGTCTGGAACCAGCTTCCAAGAGAAGTGGTGCTGGCTCCTGCCCTGGGGGTGTTTAAGAGGAGGCTGGATGAACACCTTGCCGGGGTCGTTTGACCCCAGCACTCTTTCCGACCAAGGAGGTCGGACTTGATGATCTGCTCAGGTCCCTTCCGACCCGACCAACTATGAAATTACGAAATATGCACATGTGCATCTATACATGCACACACATGCACATATGCTTATGCACACAAACACGCATATTAAATGACAGGAGAAGGTAGCCCTCTGTAAAAGAATTGAAATACAGAGATTTGATGTGGATAACACAAGACCAAAGCAGAGGATAAGTCTCCAAGCTCACGGTCCCTGACCCCGCAGGGCTGGAATAAGGTGAACACTCAAAGCACTTAGCGTTGGGGTTTTACACACACTTCCTTGTTTTGTACCGCAGACTCCACCTTTTTGCTAGGATATTTCCACCTCCTGCAGGACCTCAAGGCTGTATCTCCCTGGTTTAAACACAGTAGTTAAATGATGGACTGCACCTACCAGGGGGACCAACTACTTGCCAAGGTCTCTGGTGGGGTCCACGAAAGGAGCAATCGCACCAGCCCTGTATTGGTTTTACACCTGTCTGTGCAATAGCAAACTTCCCAAGACTGAGAAGTCCAGAGACTCCAGGCTAGCTAGGCTCAAGACCTATATTTTCTTCCGCCAGGAAGGCAGGAGCATCTCTCCATTCTTTCGTGTTGTTCTGAGAGACAGCGGAGACAGTGCAAAAGCTTGCCCACCTTTGAGAGCTATCATTCGCTACCTCCACTCCTGGGTTTGGAGATCCAGATGGACAAGAGGGCACTTTGTTCACAGTTTTCAACAGCCAAGGTGCGGCTGATTACCACACATTTCTGAGTGTCGTCCCCTAAATCTTGCTGTTCATCTCCCCTGACGTCAGCTGTGCACGTAGAAATAATAAGCTGTGCTCAGTCCAGGACAGAAATATTTCTGCTCTGGGAGAGGGCTAATCACCTTTCCAACGATCAGGAGAACCTTAGCAGACATGTTCGCCATAACGACCAGGAGATAATCTGATGCGTGATCCATAGGAGATGACCACGAAAATCGAGGCAGCGCCGTGTCCCAGCTGGTGCGTGCCGTCTCTCTGGAAGGGACAAAATCCTCCGCGCTCAGCAGCTATAAGTCTGGAGAATACACAGCTGGAGCTAGATGCCATTTGCCAATAAAGAGCCGAGACACAAAGGCAACACCTGAAACCAGTGAAGGGATGTCACCTGGACCGGGTCCAGCGCAGAAGTCCCAGCGGTCCCCAATCAGAACAGGATTTGTTTCTATGACAACACTTATTTGCCACAACGGCCACTTTCCTTTCACATTCGTATTCTGCTAAGATGAGGCCTCATACCCGATAGTATTCAACGTCTCCAGCTGAACACATCTGTGCTGGTCCTTAATCCAAGATACTCCAGGCGCTGGACCTCTGTGCGCCTTCGCTTCATCTCTACCTCCGTGCAGAATGCTGACAAGAAAAAAAAAACTGTCCAGGAAAAGATTAGGGAGAAAGGAAATTAACTGAAGCCAATATTATTGCTACCATGATCCTGGAAACACATGTAAGATTACACGGTAAAGGAGGAGGCTGGGAAAAGGAGGACAGGCTCCCCATGCATCTGCAAAGCATAAGAAGGGGTAAGATGGGAATGCTTTGAAGATAAACCTCTGTTAGAAACGTCTCTGGATGCTGCAGCCAGGCTCCCAGATTCTCCAGAGCAAGCAGCAGGATGGGAAGGAGGTCGCAATGCTCCCGTCTCAAGCAGATGAATGAAACCATCCAAGGCACACGCTTTCACGAGCTCCTGGCATCCGCGTACAGCTGCATTGGGCCTCTTGTGCGAAATGTCCAGTCGCCCAACTTAAATCAAGGCTGAAAGCTTGCAAAGAGAAATTTTTCGAAGTGTTTGAGTTGGTCTAGTAAAAGATCCCAGCTTTACCCAAAGAACCTTGCCTGCCTGTGTCCTCAGACCAACACGGCTACAAACTGTACCCCGATTTAAATCAAAGCTCTCGGTAACCCCTTTAAACTCCCAAGCTGACGGAGCCTGGCATCGATCTGGGCTTGAGCTCTATGCTCACCAGTGGCAGCCACTGGTCCAGCATTTGATCGAGCTACTACTTGCAAAGATGTCATTGAAGCAGTAGGACAGTCAGTCATTCATTCCTTCACCCCAACTCATGGCTAGGATGGAAGCAGGAATATTTTCCAGCAACGCTAAAAACCTGGCAATACCAGACTACTTATTTGTAAATTCATGTCGACCACAATCACCTTTTTTTGGGTTGTTTTTTTAAACGCATGCCCATCCCAAGTTCTAACAACTGAGCTAAACCTAAAAACGCGCCTACAACTCATCACGACCGGGTTTTAATGCAAGTATTGTGTGCGTTGCTCATAACCCTCATAGTTCAAACCACCCATCAGATTTGTGAATGACTGAAACACTATTATATCTTTTGCTTTGGGGAAAAAAAAATAAAGCCGTGAATGTCCTCTGGACCGGGTGCATTTTACCAGCAGGCTTTCCCCTTGGGTCTCCCGCTCCGCACTTGCGCAGGTCACGCGAAGGGTACCAAAAATCGGCTCTCAAACCAGAAGCCAAGTAACCATTTCACTAATCTATCATTTACATATCCACAGTCTTCAATTTCCCATCATATCTAAATGGGGAGATTTTTTTCTCCCCCACTGTTTTCTTCCCAT
This sequence comes from Crocodylus siamensis, assembly GCF_052110815.1. Classification (NCBI taxonomy): domain Eukaryota; kingdom Metazoa; phylum Chordata; order Crocodylia; family Crocodylidae; genus Crocodylus; species Crocodylus siamensis. The sequence goes on from NC_143400.1 coordinate 1,405,108, forward strand.
TGTCTTCCCCCATCTACAAGTACCTTTGGAAACTGTAGAGAGGAATCGCAGTTGCTTTGATTCAATATCCAGCATCAGTTTTGGTTCTTCCATTAACCAGGTTTTTCCTTTATTTTTACAACTCATTCAAACCCTCTCCAACAGCTTTTTTCCCCCTCTCTTTAATTTTAAAACCAAAAGATAAAGACCTTTGACAGGACTCTACATCCACCCTGGCTGCTCCGATTTATTTTCTGACTCCTTGAGGATAGATTTCCGCTGCTGTTTTCCCAACTTGAGAGGTTTCAATCCCTCTCATAGTCGACGAGGGACTACAAGAACGCCTGCGACTAGTTATGCTTTAGCCCAAAGTGGCTCAATTGAAGCTCTTCTCATCTCCCACCACCACGCACCAGGGTTTCGGGCCTTTCCTCGGGAGAAATGGTCGGTCATGGCCAAAGCTGGCGGTGTCTGCGTTACGCTACTCGACAAAAAAGTTTCCTGCTGCTACAAACCAGCGGTCAGTTCAGCAGATGTTTGCTGCAGCAATAACGCAACGAGACCATCCAGGTTACAGCCAATTACCCTGGGGGCCTGCATTTGGAAACTTGAACTTCCAGAGAAGAGAAAAACGTAGACCCCATCCTCGACATATTGAGGCAAAGACCCTTGTGACGACTCCAGCTAAGGACGTCGGGAAGTTTGCAGCCCAGAAGGGTGAAACAGAGAATTTTGTTGCGAAAACCTCAAATCTGGCATCAGGCCACCCCTTGGCAAAGCCATTTCTTCTTACTGGGTCTGGGAAAGGATTTTTTTCCCTTGCACTGCTCAGATCTGCACTGCAGCTGTGATCCAGGCAGGGTTTAAACGGCGCGGAGGTATGAAACCCCCTAATGAGATCCTTCTAATAAAAAATTAGAGTGAAAAGGAAAAGAATTCAGCTGTCCAACACGCTGTATGCCGAGGCGATGAGACTAAATATCTCATTTCCTTAGAAAGAAAAGCAGGGAATTTTTTCACGTATGTCTGAGGGACTAAGGTTTGTATCCTTAGAAGATCTAGTTTAACATTTCGGTCACAGAATCATAGAAAATGAGGGTGGCAAGGGACCTCAGGGGGTCATATTCAGTCCAACCTCCTGTTCAGAGCGGGACCAGCCCCAACTCCATCATCCCAGACATGGCTTTGTCTACCCGGGGCTTCAAAACCTCCGAGGATGGAGACGCCACCACCTCTCTGGGTAACCTGCCCCAGTGCTGCACCACCCTCCGAGGGGAAAAGTTCTTCTTATCTAGCCTCAACTTTCCTTGCTGCAGCTGGAGCCCATTGCTCCTTGTCCTGTCGTCTGCGCCCACTGAGATCAGCCGAGCGCCAGCCTCTTTGCAGCCCCCTCCAGAGAGGTGAAGGCTGCTATCAAATCTCCCTCGGTCTTCTCTTCTCCAGACTCGATAAGCCCGTTTCCCTCAGCCTCTCCTTGCATGTCACGTGCCCCAGTCCCCGAACCATTTTCACTGCCACATCCTTTCTGTAGCGGGGGGCCCACAACCGGACGCGACCTCTGGAGGTCCCTCCCAGCCGGACATCTCCACAGCTGCTGTGATTCTGGGGGAACGAAGCCTCAGCACGAAGAGGAGGACACGTTCTCGGCGGTCCTCTATTCACGAGGTCCGAGTTACAATTCCTCCCCGTCGGCAGATGGGAACGGACCGCGAAGGGTTTCCAAGGCAGTCTGCAGCCCTGCTGTCAGATGTCAGCCGAGCCCTCTAACAATAAGTACTCGCAGGCCGTTTCTAGCTGATAAGCAATAAAGGCAGAACTTTTTTTTTTATTTTTGTAAGCTCGTTCATGTTCTCATTCAAGTTCCTACTTAAGGAATAAAACAGACCGTCGCTAAGCAACACAGGGAAGGGATCTGAACTGGTCCTGAAGATCTTAAAAATTAGAGAAATTATCAAGTAGACAAAAGCTTCCCTTTCCCCTTTCATCTTCCGTGCGCAGTGAGACGCTTTGCCCCCCCGCCCCGTGAGATTCGCCTGCGTGGCTGTAGCACGCGCTGCAGCACCTTTCCACTGGAAGTCAAAGGATGCACCTGTCCTGTAACGCTGCCAAAAGACGCGAACGGGGGGGACTTTCTACGCCTTGCAGAGCCATGGAGGAGCCAGGCCGGAAAGGACCCACACATCTAGTCCGACCTCCCGCCCACGGCAGGATCATCCCCATCCGAACCATCCCAGACAAATCCAACCTCTCTGCAAAACTACGGTCAACCCCGACACACGACATCCCCCCCACAACTGCCGCAGGGAAAGCCAGCGATATCGATAAAAGGTTATTAATATAAGCTCGGAGATCCCAGGCAGGGCCGGGGCCCTGCTAGAGAGGGGGTAACGATGCTCAGGTCTCAAACGTTTTCTCGAGTTATTGCACAGCTCTGACCCAACAGAGCACAGGAAATGCATTTTGTAGCGCTGCCCTGCTGAAGCGGAAATTCACCCTGAAGGCTTTGCTAGCACACTAGGTACTTTCTCAAGCCCTTAGCTGTCTTTATTAAGGGGTGGAGGGAAGTCTGTCGCACACACAGCACGGCTGTGGTACAAACCAATTAACAACCTCACGTGCTTGGGGAACCTGTGGTTTCCTACATGACAAACATGGTTTTTCCTCTCTGCCGGTTTGGTTTTTTTTTTTAATTTAATGACTAGAATTCTAGCAGGGAAGAAAAGGAGAGCCTGAATCCCATACAGCTGCAGGTAAGATGACACAACTTTCCTAGAGTCTGCAGGACAGCAGCAAACCCAGCAGTGCTTTCATGGAGACATCAGGCAAGTTAAGAAAGCTGAAGTTTGGGCGAATTTTAAATCCCAAGGAAAACCGATGTGACATTTAGGCTGAAGGTTCGATCTTCTTTCAAAGGGGAAGACATGCAACGGAGTGAAACGGGAATAACCAGCTCGCACGCTCCAGTCCCCAGCTCTGAAGCTGGCTACGCGCCGGCAGCTTCGCTCTCTAGATTGTGATAATCACCCTCCGGTCGGCCAGCACCCGAGGCACCACAATGTCTAGACCCATCCAGGTACATAGCCACTTCACTTCTACTGAATGCAGATGCTGTCCCAATCTGGATCAAGGTGACCCACCAAGGGTAATGCAGGGAGCCTGTGTCGGAGCGGGAAATGGAAGACAGGCTCTCTTAAGGGCTCAAGCCCACTGGGGATGACGGGTACCCCAGGCACCTGCTTGGCTTGGACAAGTATAATAAAACCAGTGCAATCCCTAGCACAGAGGGGAGACAGCATGGCATAACACACCCGTGCACACTGGTTGAACAAAACCGTCTCTCTTAAGGATTTAGACCGGCTGAACAGATCAAGGAACTGCACCAGCACAAGTTTCCCCCAGGAAGACGGGACCGTGGACAGATAGGGTAGCTGAGGCAGGTTTAATTTTTAAGAGGCTGCAAAATCCCTGAACAAGGCAGAACTTTATGGCCCTCTAAAGAAGAAGAGGTTATAGAGCTGCAGTTTTAGAGATGCCGGAGACAATCACCAGCTCCTTCTGAGCCTAAGAAATCACAGCTCCCTGGACTCTCCATGCGTTATGCCGGGGCGAGCACTTTCCTCCCTTGGTCGCTTTGCCATTACGTGTCGAATCCCAGGGTCCCGGGCACAGCCCATGCCCATGACGGAGTATGCGGCAAGCATGGCGGGACGCTCAGGTGAGTCCTTCCTGCTCGCCACGCAGTGAATGCACTCAAGGCAGGGTTCAGAGGGGCTGCCTAACAGGGACCTGAGGGGCTGCGAGCACCACAGTGGCATGTTAACGGCACATGGGAGGCACCAACAGCTGCAAAACTAGCCGCCTTCACGTTTGCAACGTGGCACCGCAGGACTGCCGTTATGGACTCACTTATTCCGGACTGTCAGGTGGATAGAAAGCTGGCTGGATCGGGCTCAACGGGTAGCGGTCAATTGCTCGATGTCTAGCTGGCAGCCAGTATCAAGCGGAGCACCCCAGGGGTCGGTTTTGTTCGATATTTTCATTAACGGTCTGGAAGACGGCGTGCAGCAAGTCTGCGGATGACACCAAGCTGCGGGGTGCAGCAGATGCACTGCTCGGGTTCGGAGCGACCTCAGCAGAGCAGAGGGTCGGAGCAAAAGAAACCTCACGAGGTTCAGCAAGGACAAGTGCAAAGTCCTGCTCTTCGGATGGAGCAATCCCCTGCACCAGGACAGGCCGGGGGGCGTCTGCCTGGGCAGCAGCTCTGCAGAAAGGAGGACGATAAGCTGAATATGAGCCAGCGGTGCGGTGCGTCCTTGTTGCCGAGAAGGCGAACGGCCTCCTGGGCTGCCTGGGTAGGAGCGGTGCCAGCAGATCCAGGGCAGCGACTCTTCCCCTCTGTTCAGCACTGGGGAGGCCACATCTGGAGTCCTGTGTCCAGCTGTGCACCCCCCCAACACAGCAAGGATGTGGACAAGGCGGGCTCAAGTTGCAGCAAGTTGAGGTTAGATATTAGGATAAACTCTCCCACCAGGAAAGCTGGCGAGACACTGGAAGAGGCTACCCGGAGAGGTGGTGGAGTCTCCGACCTTGCTGCAGTAAACAAAGACCTGACATTGTCCCCCTTCCTGATTTGGCAGCGCGTTGGAAATACAATTTTTAGTGGCGGCGCAGGACAGAACAAGGAGCAATGGGCTCACGTTGCAGCAAGGCAAGTTGAGGTTCGATATCTGGAAGCACTTTCTAGGAGGGCAGTAAACCACTGGGACAGAGGCAGCGCAGTCTCCATCCTTGGAGGTGTTGAAGAGCCGGACAGACCAAGCCTTGCCTGGGATGGTGGAGGTGGGGCTGGTCCTGCTGGGAGCAGGGGGTGGACTAGATGTGACCTCCCGAGGTCCCTTCAACCCTCCTTGTCTCCGACTCTACAATTCAAAGCCAGCCCTGGGAAGCCTCGTACAGAACTAAATTACTTCCGCGTCGGGATAACAACGTCGCACCGACTGCCCCCTCAAACTTTGCGATTCCGTTACCGTTTGCCCTTCGTTTCACTGGTTTACATTATTTACATGGCTCCGATGCTTACCGAAAGACACCACCGCCGCGCAAGGCGCCGCAGCTGATCCAGTCAGTGCTCTGAAGGGTTTGCTAGGTATACGTTTCAAACACAGATGGTAAAAAACCCAAGCCAGACATCGCTCCAACAGAACAACGTAATGTCAATCGTACCTTCCCTCCCACCGGACCCTCCGGTGCACGTACGTGCTACGTACAGCCGTCACTTTACCTGCCACAACCGTGCGGCCACCTCTGGGGGGGGAACGAGGCAGCTGTCGAACAGCGCGCCGCGACACAGCCCGACAGTTAAGGGCAGGAAGCGAGAAGGATCATCCAGCCAGCTGAAAACAGCCAGGGGGAGTTTAGCCAGGAAGAATGGAAAGGAACCAGATACGGAGAACGCCACGGGTTTATTTAATGGCAAAAAAAAAAAAAAACCTGGCACGGAGCGTAGCTTCACAGTGCATCCAAAAGCATCTAAAAATAGATGTATATATGCAGTAGATACCCCCGATCAGTACTAATGTGTATCCCAACACTGATACGCCGTGCTGGAAATGATACCGAGCGCTGCTCGTCTAACGCGAATGCTCTGCTTTCATAGACAGTGGCAACATTTGCTGCTTTTTTAATTTTCCTCTTCCTGGCTCTCCACCTATTTTCTTTGCACAAAGGTCTCCTGCCAGCCAAGACAGCAGCTCGGGTCCATTTTAGTCAGGCGGATTGCAGCCGTCCGCTGCTTTTGTGCATCAAACCACAGAACACGGGAAAGCAGCAAGTAACACCAAGACACTGATTGACGTGAGGGTTTTTTTAATTTTTATTTTCCTGGTCCAGTAGGAAAGCAAATATTAAAAGAAAGTAGAAGGCTGTGGGGGTGGAAGTGGCCTACAATCCTCTCTGCAAACTCGCTAGGGACGTTGCGGGATCTCCATCACTGGAGGTGTTCATGGACGGGGACGATCAGGGACAGCGATGCTCGTGCTCTACTAGGAAGATTTCCCCAGCTTTGCTGGCTGCCACGTGGGGCAGGGAGGGAATTCTGCCCCCCGCCCCAGTCTGCACTTTAACCTCTCACGGGCTGCATGTGACCCGCGAGCCACTAACTGGAAAGTCCCAAAGTCAAGTACTCACAGCTCAGTGCAAACTCCAAATTCGCAGAATCGTAGAGAAGGCAGGATAGAGGGGACCTCCATGGGTCACATCTAGTCCAACCCCCTGCCTCAGGCAGGACCATCGTTTCTCTGGAGTCCTGTGTCCAGCCGTGGCCCCCACTACAGACAGGATGTGGACATGTTGGAGAGAGTCCAGTCGAGGGCAACGAAAATGGTTGTGGGGCTGCGAGACAGGACTAGTGAGGAGAGGCCGAGGGAAATGGGCTGATTCAGTCTGCAGAAGAGAAGACCGAGGGGGATTGAATAGCAGCCTCCACCTCCCTGCAGGGGGGCTGCAAAGAGGCTGGACCGGGACTGGTCTCAGTGGGGGCAGACGAACAAGGAGCAACGGGCTCAAGCTGCAGCAGGGAAAGTTGAGGTTTGATATGAGGAAAAACTTTTTCTAGTGTAGTAAAGCACTGGAACAGGCTACCAAGAGAGGTGGTGGTGCAGTCTCCATCCTTGGAGGTTTTGAAACCCTCAGGAGACGAAGCCTTGCCTGGGATGATGGAGCTGCAGCTGGTCCTGCTTGGAGCGGGGGCGTTGAACTAGATGTGACCTCCAGAGGTCCCTTCAACCCTCCCGGTCCAAACCATGCCAGACAAATTTGTAATTGAAAGTACCACCAAACCTGACAACACAAGACATCACACCTGAACCTGCCACAGGTAAAGCCAAGGGACCGGGGCAGCCAACATCCTGCTCCTGAAAAAGGCTGCTAATAGATGCTTGAGAGACCCCAAGCAGGGAGCCAGCCCCGCCACTCGTCTGGAGGAGGACTCTCTCACGTAATTCCCTGCCACTCATTTAAAAAAGGATGGGTTTCTTTAACGAAAGAAAGACTTGGCAAAGCAAAGCAGGCACTCAGTGATTCTCGGTCTGAATGCACTGATGAGATTTGTAAATCTGGCTTGTGCAATTGTGTGTTGAAGTATTCCTCATTCAGACTGGCCACACCTTGCCCACCCAGGGGTGAGAGGAAAAGGTTTCCCCAATGGTAGAAACTCGTTGGTCATTGGAAAAGGACAACAAATGAATGCAAGGATTTTTAATCAGCACTTCTCCACAGTCAGAACCGAAGAGCACAAGAGGAAGGAGCCAACACCAAGACTTGGCTGGGGTGATCCAGATGAGGTCCCCTCCAGCCAACATTTCCTGTGATCCTACGACTTCTGATCTCACTAGATTATCAGGTGTGGGCATCGAGGCACAGCACGTGGCTCAGATGGTCGGCATCAAGAGAGCTGCTTCTGAGATTTGGAAGCACCTGCTGGTCACTGGGCACCCTGATGAAAGGCGTGTCAAAAAAACCAGACAAACAGGGTAAGGTATAAAAATCAGACACCGTCTGCAGTCAGGAGACGGTGAGAAACCACAGTGGCAGCGGGGAAGTTCAGGAAGGATTATTCTTCTACAAGTATGCTGCGCTGCGTGCCCATCTTGCCTTGCGCTTGGAAGGGAAGGTGCCTCGATTTGAATGTACAGCAGAGCCCTTCACAGGTGTGGACTGGCCTCTGAGAAAACTCCCGTCTCCCGCATCAATTAAATTGAATCCCCAGTGGAAGCAGCTCAGCTGGGTCCTTGATCTGCTAGGTCTGCATCACTGAATGCCTTAACGAGAAGGCCCAAGACCTCAAATCATAAGCGTTACCCGTCTCGAAAGCAAAGATGCCTACCTACAGTCTCATGCCTTTCAAAACACACGTACAAAAAACATCCCCAGCACGCCATACTTTCCCCAGCGGCATTTCAAAGATGCTGTGCAATTATACTTCTTAATTAATTTCTTACTGCCCGTGATCTTCTCACCTTCCTTCATCACACCCTGCTTTTCAAATACAAAGTACAAGAATAAGCCACATGCTGTGAACTCGATTGTGTTCTAGGTCCAGGGTTTGCTCACGATATCCCGAAGAATAGCTTGGCAGGGATCACAGGCACCAGATACATCATAACTGAGAGGCATACCTCCGCCGTCACCCTCCCTCCCAAGGCAACCCCTTGTGACTGATGTTATCAGGAGACCAGACGTACTTAATAGTCAGCAGAGGATAGAAATCCTCCTCAATTCTGTAGCTTGAATTCTCAAGAACGTGTCAAGGTCAAAGAGTCCAGACCTCCCCACGGGGATATTAATTTTCTGATTTATAAAAGGCTTATTTGCAAAAATCTGTAAAAATGACAGCATGATAGGCTGTATATATTCATTAGCTGATCAAGAGGCATTATGAGACAACATTACATCTGCTGGTCACGGTATCTTTTTTCTAACACCGCCCCCCCCAATTAAATAGGAAGAACCCTACAGTGGGGGAAAGAGCCTACAAATCCAGAGCTAACTTACTGCTATTTTGAGTTGCTCTGTTATTTTCCAGTAGTCAAGAAAAGAGCAAAAGCTAAGAGCTGGCATTTTCTAACAGGGTTTGCAATAAAAAAAAAAAAAAAAAAAAGATTTGAGAACCACTGGTCTAGGCAGTCCCCCAGCAGACTGGGAAACCACCAGTGTCAGGATCAAAGGAAGGCATCTTCTTCCAAGGGGGGGATGGGAAGAGGTTGGGAAGACCATCCCATCTGGATGTGCTGCTGTCTGTGGGTCTTGGAATGCTTTTCGTGCTATATTAGCAAAATGCAGATGGCCTACCATGGAAACCCAAATTATCAGACCATTTAAGAGAGCAACCTCCAGTTCTGAAGACCTGGCTGGACAAAGCCTTGGCTGGGATGATGGAGTTGGGGCTGGTCCTGCTTGGAGCAGGGGTTGGACTGGATGCGACCTCCTGAGCTCCCTTCCCACCTCAGTTTTCTGTCACTCTATGAATGAAGAGTTTAGAAGGTATCAGGTCAACTACAACGAGCCATGAAGTCAATTGACCCCCTCAGCTCTGCCGGACTGGAAATGCTGCTGCCCCTGCCCAGAAGTTGGCTTTAAACTTTGGGTGGACCAGGAATCAAACAGGGGTGCATGTGCACCAATGCACCCCCCCACCCCTGGATCCACCCCGGGCCTGGCAGCCCATTGTCCACTGCATAATTATTTACATGAATGCAACCCCTCCTGTATACTCTGGATAACAACCTAGGACTTTGCACTCATCAGGTTAAGCATGATGGAGGAACAGCAAATCGGGGGTGATATCTTTGAGACAGCAAGAGAAAAACGCGTGGCAGTCGCCCTGATCACCTTCGAACAGGCAGCGGGAACAAGAGACGCAATCTAGGGAGAGGCCGGGCCCCAGGCAAAGGTCACAGCAATTTCCTTCGTGGCTCCCTTACCTGAGAAATAAACCGAGTCCTGCTGCTTTCCAAGCACTGAAAAGATTTGGGGAAAAATCGGCCGGACAGCTCAGACCAAGTCAAATAAAGTCAGGAATGGCCTAACCCAGCAGGAGAGCGGCAAAGGGGTGCAGAGCATCACTCTGGTCCTACGCTTCACGCAAGTGAATGGCAGGTGCCTGGATTTAAAACACATTTGAGAAACAGGCGCGAGTCCTAGCGCACATCCCAGAGACGACGGGAACCAGCCGGACCCGAGTTTCCAAACCCTCCCTTTCCGCGACAGAGCAAGCTGCATTACTTTTCCCGGAGACGACAGCCAAAAGATGCCAGAAGCGGATCCAGCGTTTTGCACAGGGCGGGGTGCAAAGGCGCACTGCAAAGGTGGCTGCACCCCCAGCTCCTAGCTTTCCTCCCCTCTCCCCACCAGCCCTGGGGTAGGCAGACCATGCCCCAGGAGCAGCAGTTGGCGACTTTAAGTCCCTGAAGCAGGTAAAAATCTTCCCCCTTGCTCCTTCCTGCTCAGGGTGCAATTCCTACCCCATGGCTAAGGTGACCAATATCCTGGGAGCAAGGGCAGCTCCTGTCCTGATCCAACTGGGCTGCGTGGGAGGCCTCTGGTCCAGGCTGAGCCTGACCCCTGCACAGGCCGGCCGGAGTGGGCAGGAGCAGCTCTGGACCTCCCCCTGCCTCCAGGTCCACGGGGACAGCAGCACAGCTGATCGGGGCTGGGAGGAAGGGGACACGAGGTGAGGTGCCTCTGAGCATGGAGGGGAAGGGCCGGGGGAATTATTACCTGCTTCAGGGACTTCAAGGCCCCTTGCAGCCAGAAAAGGGGATGCATCTATGCCGCTGAACCCCTAAGTCCCCTCTGGATCCACCCCTAAAAGATTTGTGCCACATCTAATTTTCCACAAATAATATTTTTGCATGAGTGCATGTGCACGTATGTAAAACATGGAAAGAAATGTAGAGAGTTGGTCAAACTGGTGGCAGATGACAGAACAAGGAGCAATGGGCTTGAGTTGCAGCAAGGGAAGTTGAAGTTAGATATTAGGAAAAATCTCTCTCACGAGGAGGATAGTAAAACACTGGAACAGATTACCCAGCAAGGTGGTAGCATCTCCCTTCTTGGGGGTTTTAAGACCCAACTATACAAAGCCGTGGCTGGGATGATGTAGCTGGGGCTGGTCCTACTCCAAGCAGGGGATTGGACTAGATGGGACCCCCGGGGGTCCCGTCCCACCCTCATTTTTCATGATGCTATGAATTTCCTATGATAAAGTTATCATTAAGCCAGAGGACCCATTACATCCACACCCTGCAGACCTCACTTCTCAAACACTTGCCTGGAGACATCTGCATGGACCTCTCTGGACCTGCTGGGAGTAATGGAAAGATTGGTTAAGCCTCCAAAATCTGCTCCAAACCAGTCTAGGTCATTAAGGTGCCGTAGCGCCCTGGGGTGCTGCGAGAGCCTTCGAAGGGTGCCCTGGGATGCTGTTCAACATTAGCGTTGCTGGGTGTAAAAAATACCTAACCCATAATGCACAAGATAAACTCAGAGGTTGCAAAACAAAATAAAAAAAAAAATCCATAGGGTCAAAAACCCCAGGGCTCAGCTGCCCTCGCTCGAGTTCCTGGCAATAGAAAAGTCATTTTAGTATTTTCCAGTGCTCAACAGAGGAGTGAAAGCTAAAAGCTGGCATTTTCCAAGGTGGCCTTGCATCTCAAAATAAGTCAAGGGGGAAGTTTTTACTGTTATAACTGCATCTGCACTAGGCCTGCGGCTGCTACTCCTGTGCTAGAGGCACCCCTTTTCCCCCAAACTGGCCTAGTTCCCTCAGCAAAAAATGTAAAAGCCTGGATGACGCCAGAGCGTTTACCACTGGTGAGAACCGCTGGTCTAGGTATTCACCACCTAACACCTAGCTGACCCGAGTTATCCCCTCCAGCAACAAAGGAGCAGACTGTAAAGTTCCCATCAGGCTCAAAATGTGCCGAGAAAACTGCAGTGAGCTGCAAAGTTTGACTTTTCTCCCCTGTGCTGATTCACATCCCACGCTCCTTCCTCTGCAAGAGGACATCAGTCATTTTCCGTGACCTAGGCAAGCTGCGAATCGCACCCCGCTGCCCCGGTAAGGATTCAGCAGTCACAGAATCCTACACAATCGTAGAAATCACGGAATCATAGAAAATAAGTATTGAAGGGGCCTCTGGAGGTCGCACCTAGTCCAACCCCCTGCTCCCAGCAGGACCAGCCCCAACTCCATCACCCCAGGCAAGGCTTGGTCTACCCGGGTCTTCAAAACCTCCAAGGATGGAGACGCCACCACCTTTCTGGGGACCCTACTCCAATGCTTCACCACCCTCCTAGCGAGAAAGTTGTTCCTAATATCAAACCTCAACCTAAATCGACACTGTTCGCTCAGCAGCACGTCACAACGGTTTCGGATCCGAGAGCAGGGAAGGGGGCCGTCAGCCCTCTGCTAGGGGAAAGCCCCCGTAGCACGAGACTGAGCTGGTGCCAGCCCATCTCCGGTGGAGGGAGGAGAGCTTCTGAGAAGGGAGTAAGAGACAGGGCCGATCTCTCTCCTCGACACATCGCACCGCTGCGCCTCCGGCCGCTGCCTGCCTGTTGGCTCCACTCTTTGTCCCACGCTGCCTTTTGATGCTCCAGACCTCGCTTAAACCCATGGCAACAAACACGAGAAAACACGCGAAGAGGCGACAGCGCGCTTGGCCGCTGCGATGGGAAGAGCTGTGATGCAGGGGACATCCTGGCTGTCAGACTGACCAGAGGTGCCAAGAACAGACCAGGCCAGGGAGACCGAATTCTCGTCTTCCCACCCAGCGAACAGCCCTCCACATCAGAGGCCTGCTAGCGTAAAGCGGCTGGCAGTGCTATGGCTCCTCCAGACATGACCCGCGCTGTTAATTTAGCACCATCGGAGACCACGAACTCAATCAATCCTCACCTCTTTTAAGGGCTGTTTCAATTCTTATGCATTTAGTAGGGGTGTTGGTGATAGCCCTGTGGGTCTCAGGACAAAAGGTTTACCTTGTCTACCCATATTAGACCAACTCAATCATTGGAAAAATTGCTCTTCACAAGCTGCTGGGCACAGACACCCTTCTTCAGGCATAGGGAGAGTCTGTGGTGTGTGCGCACTCTCCTGGGTGGAATTTCTTCCCCCATGCACACCGGCAAACTCTCCCTATGCTGGAAGAAGGGTGTTTGTGCCCAAAAGCACGTAAAGAACAATTTTCCCAACTATTTCGGTTTAATAAAAGATATCATTTATGCAAAGAACCATGTCTGCCTGTGCATTTAGCAGGTGACTGTGGATCCTCTGGTTCATGGTATATAGGTAAGAGATCTTCTGCAGATTACTAAGAAAACACCCTTACCTTAAAAATCTCATGCTGGGTGAATTAGAGCTACAGCCTTTGGGTTTTTTGCATGCATCCTTCACTTCCATTGCTAGCACTTGGACCAAATGTTGCTGCCGCTGCTTTCAAGAACCCTCTTTTTGAGCTGGCAGTCTAATAAAAAATCATTGCTGCCTGTGGGAAAATGACTACTCTCACCTTTAATGTCAGATTAACAGAGCAGAGCAAGACGACGCATCTACGATACACAGAACATCACCTCATTATCACGACGGCGAGGTGCTCTGCTAATCTTGCACAACCTTTAACGTGCAATATGGCTAAAAAGCATGTGGGGGGTTGTGTGCTCACGTCATGCAGGTCACAGATGCAGAGAGTGCTCACCAGGCTGGAGAATCACGCACCTACAGAAGGTTTTGTTTTAAAACACAAGTCTTTAAACCTTATTTTGCAATTCGCTTTACCTTCCCGTAAATCAAAATGCAGCAGGCAGAAGACAGGCAGCCGCTCTCTTCAGTTGTGGCCTCGTTGTAAACACTCTGGCGTCATCTGTGCTTTTAAGTTTTGCGGAGATAAGTAGGCAGGTTTGGGGAAAAGAAAAAAAAAAGAAAAAAGAAAAAAGGGTGCCTCTAACCCACACAGTGGTAGCAAATGCAGTTAGAAAAGCAAAAACTTTCCCCTTGACTTATTTCTGCTGATTCCAGGTTGGTGCATTCTGGCAGCTGGTATGAAGACGTTCAGCAAAAGAAGTCATTTTGCTAGTACGCACCAGGTCTCTAGCAGGGTTGGCCACAGAGCTAAACCTGTCCTTCTCTCTCAGCTACAAGGAAGGGCCAGGCTTTGTCACATGATGTTTGGATTTGATTCAGCCCAAGCTCTGCTTTCTGAACGGGAGACGGAGGGCTGCCAACAGCACGCGCACCCTCCGAGGCAAGAGACGCAGCGGGCGCAAACATCCGCACAGATCCTCTGCAGCAGTGGGTCTCAACTTTTGCAGACTCAAGGCACCTCTCAGTCAACTAGTGACACTGCTCATGGGATTTGAGGCCTTCCCTCAAAGAAATCATAGAAAAGGAGGGTGGGAAGGGACCTCAGGGGGTTGCATCTAATGCAACCCCCTGCTCAAAGCAGGACCAGCCCCAGCTCCATCATCCCAGCCAAGACTTTGTCTAGCTGGGTCTTCAAAACCTCCAGGGAAGAAGACTGCACCATCTCTCTAGGTAACCCATTCCAGCGCTTCCCCACCTTCCTAGTGAGAAAACTTTTCCTAATCTCCAACCTCAATTTCCCTTGCTGCAGCTTGAGCCCATTGCTCCTGTCGTCTGCCCCCACAGAGAGCAGCCCAGCTCCATCCTCTTTGCAGCCCCCCTGCAGGGAGGTGAAGGCTGCTGTTCAATCCCCCTGCAGACTGAATCAGCCCATTTCCCTCAGCCTCTCCTTATACACCATGTCCCCCAGCCCCACAACCATTTTCACTGCCCTCCGCTGGACTCTCTACAATGTGTCCACACCCTTTCCGTAGCGGGGGGCCCGAAACCGGACCGTCACACCTAGTTAAATCACTGCAACTATATTTAAAGCAGTCCTTGAAGACTACCAGCTCTTACTTTGCATTCATTGATAACAGGAGAACAAAAAAAAAAAAAAAAAGCTAAAGCAACGCTTTTGTTGCAAAGAACTCTGAAAAGACCAAACCAGGGCAGACAAGGTCCTTTGGGTAAATCCGGTATCTTTTATTAGATCAACACAAATAGTTGAAAATATTGTTCCAACTATTTGAGTTGGTCCAATAAAAGATAACAAATTCACCCAAAGGACCTTGTCTGCCCATGTGCTCAGACCAACACGGCTACAACCCGCCCCCTTGAAACCAGGGCTGAGTCTTTTAAAACTATCTGGATTCCAATGCTTGGTGTAGGGGGAATAAAAAGCTCTTCCTGATTTCAAGAAGCTAGGAGTCCTGGAAACAGCCCTGTGCCATCACGGAGAGCAAAACCTGAATGTCTGGAGCAAGAAAATAAGTGTGCAACTTCCCCACTTGTTATGGTTTTTCTATACCTCTTGATATACCTGCAGCGCCTGGTTCCTATTTGTTTTATGTAACCGAGAACGACGCCAACCATCTCAACATCCGAGTCCCAGAGAAAGCTCGTTTGGTCCAAGCCATGCATTTGGACCTCTAGTCAACCCAGCAGATTTTCAGAAAAAGGAACAAAGATGAAAACACGATGAACTGACAAAAGCCATCTGCTAATTATCTACAATGTTTGAGCGTCTGCACGTGAAATAAACAGCGAGGGATTAGATGTGACATGCGTTCTGGTCGCTAGGATCTTTTAAAACGTTCCGCGTGAAGTTTGTTGGCAGAAACGTTGTTCTGGCTCTTTCCAGCTTATAGAAAACAGATCCAGGGAGCAAGAGGGATTTGATTTTTTTAAAAACACAACAGACTTCCCCCTGCCTTCGCAGAGGGACCCTAGCGCTAGCCAACATCTCAGATGCACACAAGCGTCCCCCTCCGCTGCTAACTACCAAAGGACACTTCTGCCTGCCGTTTGCAGTTACGTTTTCTGCAGCCCTGGAAGAAGTAAAGTTATAACATTCCCGGAGCAGGACAGGGAAGCCGGGAAAAAAACCCAGGAAGAAGGTGGGAAAGGACCTCAAGGACCTCGCATCTCGTCCACCCCCCTGCTTCAAGCGGGACCAGCCCCAACTCCATCATCCCAGCCAAGGCTTTGTCTACCTGGGTCTGCAAACCTCCAAGGATGGAGAGTCCACCACCTCTCTGGAAAGCCTGTTCCAGTGCTTTACAATGTTCCTAGTGAGAAAGTTTTTCCTAATATCCAACCTTGACTTCCCTTATTGCAACGTATTTCTCTTTTTCTCTATAGCAGTGGTTTTCACCCTGTGGTCCATGTGGGTCCACAGACGATGCCTAAGGGGTCCGTGAAAGATGGCTACGATCAATGAGAAGTATGCAAATACCCACACTTACGATTCAAAGGGGTCCACACCTCCATTTGAAATGTTGCAGGGGGTCTGCAAATAAAAAAAGGTTGAAAACCACTGCTCTACAGGATCGATGGCGCTTTATGCAGCACATGCAGCATCTTCTGCCCTAGACCCCTTTTGCTTTACAAACAAATATGACAGCGGAGCCAGGGAAGTTGAGAGAGGCAGGGAAAGGTACTGCCTTGCCCAAAGTCTCGCGCAGAGTTCCTGGAAGAAGCAGAAAGGGCAGCCAGCAGGTCTGACTCCAACTCTCTAGCCACTAGACAACCCTGCCCTCCCTCCTACATGCTGCACAAGGGAGGCGCCTTGAAAGCAAAGGCTATTTTCTCCCCCTGCTTGGATTTCTCATGGACGTGCTCCAAACAGCTCAAAACTTTGGCAAGCAAACCCAGAACCTGGTTCACACGGGCCCGTATTTCACAGTGCGAGCACCGCCAAAACAGCGGTGAACTCCCTCAGTGCCCCTGCTCCCCTTCCCATCCCACCAGCACTCGGTACGTTGAAACAGGAGATACCCGACGTAGGACCGATCCCCCCCCACGCTTGGTCCTGTCACTCTGATTGCTGCTGTCCCTTGGGATTCATCTTTTTTAAAAAATCGTGATCATGTCTATATATATATATGTATACGTATATATAAAATATAGACACGATCACGATTTTTTATATATTTTAAAATATACTTTATATATATATAAATATATACATTTATATAAATATAAAAATGTGTTTTTTATATATATATATATATATTTAAAAAAATGTGTACACACACACACACACACACACACACACACACACTGAAACTATACTTAAAATGAGCTGGTCTGGGCGCACCCAACAGTACTCGGACTTGCGGTCCGCTTCAATCCTTCCTCCTGGCCCCCACGTAACGAACCCCCCACCTTACGCATGAAGCCGACGGCCTGTACCTGTGCATGTGTTGAAACCATCCCACCCGGGGCCCTGACGTTCGAGTCTCCGACTGCTCACCAGGGAAGCATCAGTGGTGACTAATGGTGAGTGGAATCTGGCTCCTGCTACCCCAGCAAGCCAGAGCCAAATATTTCCTTTCAAAGCGCCTTTCCCACAGAAAGGCTCACGAGCAGAAACGCTGTTTAATTGGCAGTGCATCCTTATTCTGGTCTCCGCAAGCTGGAATAATTAGGTTATTTTCAGGTGAGGCAGCTCCACTCGTTGTCATCGAACTGGGATCTATTAAGGAACGTAGTTAACGAGCCTCCCCCAACAGGCTTTCATCTACCCCGTTTAGAGAAACAAGGTTAAAAAGCTCTAATGAGGACATGTTGCTCGCTCCAGAACTACTTTGCGTGAGCTTCCGCAAGCCACCGTTAGCTCACGAGGTGCCACGTGGCCCGTTTTCTGCCCGAGACGAGGCTAACACGCTCTCCCACTCGTGCGGTTGCGACAGTGTTGGGGACAGTGCCCCAGGTGGGCCGGAGAGATCTTCTGTCTCTAGGTCCCGGCTACATGTTAGGTATAATGCACTGCTCAGTCGCAGCATCATAGACAATGAGGGTTGAAGGGCGCTCTGGAGGTCACAACTCATCCAGCCCCCTGCTCCAAGCAGGACCAGCCCCAACTACATCATCCCAGACAAGGCTTCGTCTAACCAGGTCCAAGGATGGAGAGTCCCCCACCTCTGTGGGGAACCTGTCCCAGTGCTTCACCACCCTCCTGGTGAGAAAATTTTTCCTAATATCTAACCTCAACTTGCCTTGCTGCAGCCTGAACCCATTGCCCCTTGTCCTGTCGTCTGCCCCCCCCGAGATCAGCCCAGCTCCATCCTCTTTGCAGCCCCCCTGCAGGGAGGCGAAGGCTGCTATCAAATCCCCACCCCAGTCTTCTCTTCTCCAGACTCAAGCAGCCCAGTTCCCTCAGCCTCTCCTCACCCATCCTGCTCCCAAGCCCCCGAACATTTTTGTTGCCCTCCACTGGACTCTCTCCAATGTGTCCACATCCTTTCTGCAGTGGGGGGGCCCACAACTGGACACAGGACTCCAGATGTGGCCTCCCCAGTGCTGAATAGAGGGGAATAACCACCGGGAATGCTCCGCAATAACTTCAGACTGGCCACATGTGCAAAGTAATTATCACATGATAAAAATGACTCTCCAGCTGTAAAAAAGCTACGAAGTTAGTGCTTGAAAATGTGCAACAACTCTAGAGCTGGTTTCTAGCTGGCTCTAATTTCCTTCCATCTGCTGGAGGGAGATGAACATGGAGCAAGGCCCCTACAGAATATGAAGAGAAAGAAAAAAGAAGTGGATTCCTCTTCTCTACCCCCAGCGATGGTGCCTGGTCCACCAGAAACCTGACCAAAGCGAGCTGTGCCCTCTTTCAGAAAGGGCTGCGTCGTCCCGAGTGTCTGCACCAAGGCCAGCAGGAGCAGGCCATGCTCCTAAAGAGCAAAGCTAATCGTCATTCTTATCATAACTATAATTAGTGATAATGATGTATTACTTATTCCAGAAACTCCCTGTCCCGGTGCACGGTGCAGCAGAAGGAGAGAGTTCCAAGCCACGTTTCACAGAATCACAGAAAATTCAGGTGCGACGGGACTTCTGGGGGTCCCGTCTACTCCAACCCCCTGCTCCCAGCAGGACCAGCCCCACCTACGTCATCCCAGCCAAGGCTTTGTCTACCCGGGTCTTCAAAACCCCCAAGGATGGAGACTGCAGCACCTCTCTGTCCCAGTGGTTTACTACCCTCCTAAAAAGTGCTTCAAAACATCGAACCTCAACTTGCCTTGCTGCAACGTGAGCCCCTTGCTCCTTGTTCTGTCCCCCGCCACCA
The DNA here is from genome assembly GCF_052110815.1 of Crocodylus siamensis. Taxonomy (NCBI): domain Eukaryota; kingdom Metazoa; phylum Chordata; order Crocodylia; family Crocodylidae; genus Crocodylus; species Crocodylus siamensis. The sequence continues at coordinate 1,423,788 of NC_143400.1, forward strand.
CTAAAAATTGTATTTCTACACACGCTGGCCATACAACAACAAAAATCCCATCCTCTGATGAAAACTGAAGCCAAATCGGGAAGGTGGGAGCGTCAGGCCCTCGTTTAATGCAGCAAGGACCTGCTGAAAGGTCCCAGCTTGCTTGGAAAGGAGCAGCAGTCGCATGGCATTATCTTTTCAGCTAATGGCCCTGGTTGTGGAGGCAGGCTACCCAGCAAATCCTCCCTGTTTATGTTTTCTCCTGGTTATCCTCGGGCCCTTTTCATTGCAGCCTCTCCACGGGCTGCTGAACAATGAAGGATGCCGGCGGCGAAAAAGGCTTCCCCACAATCCAGACGGGCATCTGGTGCTGTACACAAGCGCATGGTCCCCGTCACCCCCCCGCCCCTTTTTGCGCGGTTGATTCATGGCCTGACCAACGGCACCAGGCTTGAATAACGCAGCCCTCGAGAGCCAGATGAGCATCAGCAGGGGGTAAGGGGGAGGGAGGGGGCGAGATGCAGCTATAGCCACAAAGGACTGCTGCAGGACTAGGTGCAGCGAATGATCTCCAAAGGCCAAACAGCAGCATTTCTGCAGCTCTCAGAGAGAGGATATCCTGGCCTTCACACGGCCCAATGCAGTGCAGAGGACAGGGCGAGGCTGGCAGCGTGGCCATGTGCCGTGCGTGTATCCCTTACTCCATTCATCTCTCTCCTGACCTCCGGGAACTGTTGCTAGTCTAGTCTGGGCTCCATCTACAGCCCTGCCAAGGCACGTCCCCAGTTGTAAAATCCTGGAAAATGAGGGCTGAAAGGACCTCAGGAGGTCACATCTGGTCCAACCCCCTGCTCCAAGCAGGACCAGCCCCAGCTACATCATCCCAGCCAAGGCTTTGTCTACCCGGGTCTTCAAAACCTCCAAGGATGGAGCTTCCACCACCTCTCTGAGGGGCCTGTCCCTGTGCTTCACCGTCCTCCTAGCAAGAAAGATTTTCCTAATGTCGAACCTCAACTTCCCTTGCTGCAGCTTGAGCCCATTGCTCCTACTCCTGTCGTCTGCCCCCACTGAGACCAGCCCAGCTCCAGCCTCTTTGCAGCCCCCCTGCAGGGAGGTGGAGGCTGCTGTTCAGTCCCCCTCGGTCTTCTCTTCTCCGGACTCGATAAGCCCAGTTCCCTCAGCCTCTCCTCACCAGTCTTGTCCCCCAGCCCCCAAACCATTTTTGTTGCCCTCCACTGGACTCTCACCAGGGTGTCCACATCTTTTAAAGGATTGTCAGCCCTGGGTTGACAATCCTTTACCCAGGGATTCCCATCACGCCTGGCTTTGCTAACACAGCACTTATCCCGCAGCATCCTTGGGGATTGTGGTCCTTGTGCCACATCACACGCAGCTCCAGTAGTGCACCTCAGTCGTGACCGAGAATTGATGCTCTTATAACGCTAACAGGTGATAGGCAGCAGGCACATCTACATGTTCAATTAATGCGCTTTAGGTAATGCACATTAAATCTAGTACCTCCAGGCATTTATACAAGTGCTCTTGGAGTGGTGGTGGGTGTTTTAATTAGTGCACCTCCAAGAACCACTCTAATTAAAGCAGTCGAGCGACATGCGTATCAGAGTCCCCACGCTGAAATATGGTGGTGGGGGCGCTTTAACTAAAGCTCCTTGAATGAGTTTAGTTAAAAAAGTCTCCCTGCTGCCATTTTTCAACACGGGGACACTGACACGCCTGACTCTGGAGCACAGTCATTACCATGCTCCAGCAGGCTCAATTAATCAAGTCCGCTCTGATGCGCTGTAATTCCAGCACGTCGGAGCAGCCTCACTGCACGTCTGTAGGGCACCCTCTATTGTGAAGTCGTAGAAAAACGATTGTTCGCCTATTTTAACGCACATTCGCTAAAAAGCAGGGTTTCCTTGTGACGCTTTAATGCATATTAAAATAGGCTACCGCGCATTGTAGAAGCGCCGGCGACTGCAAACTAGGCTGAACTCGGAGGTGACTTCAGGCAAAGACATCAGGAACAACAAAATCTAGCCACCGCTACTACTGACCTCAGGCAATCTGAGCTCGATGAACGAGACCAAGCTACCCAACGCCTCGTCTGCTCCAATTATTCCATTTGGCTTACCACAGCTAGGCCATGCTTTCGCGTAGTTCAGCTGCACCCATTGCTCATGCTCATTTCCAGCCACTTTCCTGAAGTTATGCAACTGGTAAGTCGCTTATTAAAGTTATTAGTAATGTTAGGATAGCACCAAGTGGGCCCAGGTGTGGGCTGATGCCTCGCTGGACCAGGCACGGCCCAAACCCAACCAGAAAGGATGAAGGAGCTTTAGCAAGCGCATACAAAGCAAGCGACAATGCAGGGGTACACGCTGACAGAGGAAGGAATCCAGCGGTTCCAGCAGACCAGCACTATACATATGATGACAAAGGAGAATTTCGAGGAGGGGTCTCCAGGAGGTAGCTGCGTGACTGTTTATGGGGAACCCCTTCCAGGCACCCAGTTGGGGGCGGGGGGGATTTAAAAACATTTGCCTGAAAAATTTAACTGGTGGAAACTGACTTATCCAGCCTCAGTTTTTCCGTCTGTAAAATGGGGATACTACTACAGCCTAATCCGGGGGGGAGTAAAATCTCAAAGCTCTACACACCGAGAAATGTAATAATATCCGTCTTCCTCATAACTCCACATCTTGAGGACGACAGTCTGTTGCCACAGGAATGAATATGGGCTTGCAAACTCCGAGCGGAAACGTCGCCACAGGGCCAGGGAAGACGGGTTCGGGGAAAAGCAAGAGCTTCTGGCCCTTTGATGGGTTTGCACAAGTATAGATTAAAAGAAGAGAAGACCAGGGGGGGTTGAATAGCAGCCTTCGGCTCCCTGCAATGGGATCCAAAGAGGATGGAGCTGGGTTGTTCTCAGTGGTGGCAGACAACGAGGAGCAATGGGCTCAGGCTGCAGCAAGGCAAGCTGAGGTTGGATATTAGGAAAAACTTTTTCATGAGTGGGGTAGTGAAGCACTGGAACAGGCTCTCCAGAGAGGTGGTGCAGTCTCCATCCTCAGCGGTTTTTAAGACCCGGCAGGACAAAGCCATGGCTGGGATGATGTAGTTGGGGCTGGTCCTGCTTGGAGCAGGGGGTTGGACTGGATGTGACCTCCCGAGCATCCTTGCAACCCTCATTTTCTGTGATGCTCTAAGTTTTGCTGGGGCACGGAGTTCAGAAAACAAAGTCTGCCTGCCTCTCCCTGCTGTTCAAACAGGCTGAAACATTAAATAAAAAACACAAAAGGAAAGGAAAGGGTGAAAAAACCAGGATAAAAACAGATGAGAATCTGCTGAACATCTCAGTTATAAAAGCCCTGGGTGCTGGTTTGATGCTCTCTTTTATACAAAAAAATACAAAAAATATTTTGGCTGTCGTAACCTAGTAGGGGCCCACTTTTAGCCCTGTCCAAAAGTGAAGAGTGCTCTGACGTGCAGAATTATTTAACGAGTCCGGGTGAAATAAAACGCACCTTCCTTTGATTCAGCATAACTGAGCGCAGAGGGCTCAAGACTAGTGCAACACCAACGGGCAGGCTGGATCACTATCCGCCGACTCAGTTTTCTACCACAATCAGGAGAACTGCAGCACAGGGAGATGAACTGGGTTTCATCCAGAGCACCAAATCCTTGCCTGCGCTGAAAGCATCGGTCTCATGCAAGCCCAGCCTGCTACGAGAAGCAGGATAACTTTGCTGCTAGTGTGCGATGGACAAGAAAGGACCACGAAACGAACCTTTAGGCAAGAACGTGTTTGGTTGAAGCAAAGCACCGTGGCTTGAAGGTTACAGCCGTGAACGGAGGCACCCGAGTCATCTCTTCAGTTCTGGGAGGAAGCTTGTTCTGTACCGAGGACGTGACTCTGCCACCGACTGCCACCTTTGGCCACATCATTTCACTCATCTTACCCATCAGAATATATTTCCCTACAATGCACGGCTGAGACGCTACTGATAAACAGGGCCTGGTAAGTAGCCAGAGAGCCTCAGGGATAAAAGGTGCCGAGATATTTGACAATGCAGATCCGCTTCGGGAAGCATGAAGCTCTGATGTTAGATGTGCAAAGAAATAAATAACAGCCATTTGGCTACGTACCCCGCACCCATTACCACCACCTGGTAGCCAGGAACCTCAGAAATACCGATGCAATGATTGTGTAATGTCACATCACTCCCCACCCTGCCACCGGCCTCCTATAGTTGGGAAAACAAAGCACAGAAAGAAAAAAAAAATCTTTTTTTTTTTCCACCCGCCCCCCCGTGACGCCCACCAAAATCGACTGGTAGGCTACGGGGGGTGCTATACTTTCTGGTATGCCCTGACCTGCCGGCGCGCAGCTTCTCCCTCCAAACTTGCATGTTGTTTGGGACATGGCCTGTCACTTTGCAGGGTATTTGTGCAGCACCTGCTACACGGGGCTGCCGGGGTCTCCAGGCATGGAAGCAGGATGCGTGACAAACCGCTCGCCCGCAGTTGCTCCAAAAGTCGGCGGCAGAACGCAGAACCGAGCAGACAGATGCGTCCGTGCGGCAGTCGCGGTCCTCGGGGATGCACCAGAGCCTGTGACGAGCACTGGGCTATTGTGACTAGATGCCCGGCACATGACCTAGGTGTGGTAAAGCCAGCTCCAGCCTTTCCACACCCTCCTGCAGCGCAATCATACCCCGGGAATCCAGGTCCCTGGCTAACACACCTTGATCCACCAAATTGTTTCCGTCCCCCTCTCTCCCCGCTACATCTGAGAGACAGTGATAAAGCCCAACATCTGTGCCTCGCATTACATTTTCAAAGTGCTCTGTAAATGCCAAGTTTATTATTTTAGTGAGCTAACTTAACAGGAGTGGGAAGCCTGGAGGGAACGAGGAGTTAATGAAACGTCCACATCCCCAAAACCACTATAAAGTCTGTCCCGTTCGAGCCAGCCGGGTAGGCTGCTACGCAGAACCGAGACGCTCTCGCATAGAAACGCCGGTGCAACTTGCTTGGCTCGGTGCCGTTAGTCCCAGGCGGTCACGAGTGCGAGGATTCGCACCAGCCACAACGTGGTACGGCAGTGGGAACGGTACAGCGATACCTTCTCACTGTCAAGTTACGCAGTAACACCGTTCCTTACGAAGCCAGATTTGAGGCAGTCAGATGCGACGCGCAAGGGAGCAGAAGCAGCTGCCCTTGTTCTCAGATGACTAACACTTGTAGCTTTTGTGCCGTGACGGCAGAGACGAGCAACACGAGGACCCGGTTTTTATCTCGCGCGCACGCTTAATTAATACGACGATGCTCCGTGCAACTCTCCAAAGCTGTTCCACCTCTGACGGCCGACACTCGACGTGTGAAACAATTCGGCCGACAATTAGCTCAAGGAAACGTGTGGCAGGAGAGGATGCCTCGCCAATCTTTCTTTCGAGCCCTGAAACGGGGCTGGAGACCAGAATAAACCTGTGAAGACACCATTGCTGACTGCATGTTAACGCAAGGAAGGGGGGCGTGCGGAAACGCATCACAACCTCGTGGCGTCTCGCACTCCTTCAGCTTTCCAGCTAAGGATCTCAAAGCACCCTGCCAACACCGGGGCCTCGCATCTGTCTCGCCAGGAGGGCGGCACAGCCCTGGAGCAGGCGGGGGACTCTCCATCCTTGGAGGTGTTGAAGACCCGGGCAGACAAAGCCTCGGCTGGGATGACGTAGCTGGGGCTGGTCCTGCTTGGAGCAGGGGCCAGACTAGACGAGACCCCCCCGGGTCCCTTCCCACCCTCATCTTCTATGATTTTACCGTCCTTCCGGTGAGAAGGACGGCGCTGCATTCGTTCATCCGAGGCACTGACGAACTGAGCCCTTCATTCAGACTTTGCAACTACCCTCGCCGTTCCTCAAGCATTCTCTAGCTCAAGAGTCGATTTTCCCCCCGCACAAAGTTCGGAGGGAAAAATAAAAAACCCATTTCAGATGCATGGAAAGTAAAAACAAAAAAAACCCCAAAAAACCCACAAAAATCCTTTGGAAAAAAATTTAAGCTAAAAAAGATAAACGCCGCAAGAATTGAGTTCTCTCCAATAATTCCAGGATCTCACAGAAACATGTGACAGCTTTGGCATGTGTCAGTCTTCTGGGGGGAGGATGTCTCCTAGATTAGCATGAAAGACACTTTTAAAATTAGCTATAAGGCTCACCGATATATATCTTAACAGAAGCTCATAGGAGGAACGGAAGCAGTCGGAAAAAATTAACCACCTCCGCCCGCATTGCCCCGAAGAGGGAATTTTTCAGGGTCACAAAAGGTGCTAATCTGTAAAAATTAAGACTCTCTTAAACCTGCCAAAACGTAGAACTGGCCAATGTAACGAGATGATTGTACAAGTAGCCAGGAGGCTCTGACAGCAGCTCCCATGGGTGTTAAAATATGTCAAGCACAAAACGATGAGTGAAACAAATCTTTCAAGAATGACAGGGCCAGGTGAATGCCTTTGGAGACGTGCGGCTGGCGAATGCATATGCATGAGGCAGGGGATCCTGGTGGATCATGCCGCTAATCCAATCGCAGGCAGAATAAATCACAGCCGCTAGAGCTGGAAAAACACCTCAGACTCTCCAACAAGAAAACATTTCCTCTCCTCCCGGCCTCCGCGAGACCACTTCCCATCCGCTTTCTAGCATCGCTCGTGACCGAGCGAGCCGACGCGACAGCCCGAGTCCTGGGAACCTTCCCAGTTTTGCAACGCGAATTTTCTTTTTCCTCTCAACAACCGTCTTCTTTCGGTTCTTGGGGGCCGTGACACGTTTTACGTGTTTTCACAGCGCCCCAAGCCGACCAGGGTTTGCAGCTACTGCCGTGTCCCCTTGTGCCCATCGTGACTGTTAATCTTCATTTTTTGTTGCACCAGCCAGAAGCAATACGAAGGCGAGCCAGAGCTCCAGGGTGCCAGGTCCTGCGTGTACCTGGTATTGGAAGACACAGATTTTTCTGCAGTCTGATTTACAGAATTGAAGACGGTCCTGCCCGACGCAGAAGAACCCAAGTCGCTCGTAAATCGGACGCAAAGATCCCGAATGGGAAGGCAGGGAAATGTGCCAGAATCAAGAGTTCTCCGCGTTCATCCCCTGTTCTTCCCTCAACACTTGAGCTATTTCCAAAAAAGATTTCTCTGGCCTGCAGGATGCGAACGGACAAGTTATTTGTCATATTTTATATCAGAAACATCCCCTCCGCCCTACCGTTTGTTGTAACAACTCCAGACTCATTTTTTGCAAGAGCTGCAGAAGAAAGATAGAGGGGAGGAATGAAAAAAAAAAAGAGAAAGTGTCTGTGTGTGTGGGGGGGGTGATCTTCCTAATCTAACACCCCCGCTAGTGTTTTGGTGCATCGTTATTTTAGGTTGCAGTTCTGCTAGGAGTCTGACAAACTGCCCCCCCCACTTGCCCTACTGAGTGCACGGGATGCCTACAGATGTATAGGGCAGGACCACAGGCACCTTAGGTCTGCCTGCAAGTCCTGCACAGCACCACACACATTACCGCACAACCTCATCAGCGTTGCCAACTCTATTTGAACCTATTCCAGGAGGTTTCCAGGACGGCCGCGTGCCCATCACGCGCGACACGAACGTGCCTGCATACATCACTTATGGATTATTGTACGTAGACTTCAGGTCAGGAAGGCAAATGCACGTGACTATTACATTTCAAAAGCCCGCTGGCCCGCTGTATAAATTGGATTTAACATTTAATATTTATTTTAATGAATGCCCTATCATTCATCTCCCGGGTGACTCTCAGCAGTCTCCTGGAGATTTATATCCCGGGCAATCCTGGAGGGCTGGCAACCCTACACCTCGCCTTACGCACATACCCAAGAGCTTTTTGGGTTAAAGTATAGAGAAAAAGCTGCTGGCCTCCTTAGTTTTTCCCTTCATCGGCCCCAGAAACAGCAGATCACCAGGTCACCAGCATTTTCTTCTTTTTGTGGGGAGTTTGGAAAGACCCTGGTCTGTCCAGAAGTGTCTCTGGCGCCAAGGGGAGGCTGTTTATTTCCAAGAGGCCGAAACTCGAAGTGGGCTGAATATGTTAGGCGGAGACGCTATGCAAAAAGACCACAGGATGTCACGTTGGACACTAATATTTGCAAGTCTCAGTTGTAAAAGACCAACCAAGCAACCAACCAACACAACTCTGAATTGTTACCCGATAACGAGACGTGCTAGGATCTCGCCAGCTGCTACTTCGGCAAACGGTAATGGAAATATAAATATGTTTATAAGAGACCCGTCATAACAAGGCTTGCTGCCGTCTAACAGGCGTCAATCAACAAGTCACCTCAGGGCTTTACTCCTCTCTGGGGAGGGCCGATCCTTCAAATAAAGCTCCCTCAACAAAAGTCCACTCCAAAGAGAGCGATGTCGAGGCTGGGTGCAAAGGCAGAAGTATAAAGAATAAAAGATTTGCTAAACTGCTAAACTACTTGAGCATTGGGGTGAAAAGATTTCAAGTTCCCGACTTGATGATTTTCTGTCCATGCTGAACTGAAAGGAAAAAAAAATCTGGCATTGAAAATTGTGCTCACCATTTCTAGCAGGAGGTGAGGCATCTAGTGTGTTATGGAAATACCCCGACAATGTTCTTTGGTCCTATTCCCAGCTCTTTGATCCTGTCTCTTTTGCACCTCAGTTTCCCCATTTGTAAAAGCTGCAGTGCTAGGGACCAACATCCCAGCGGCAAAACAAACAAACAAGCAAACAGGTTACTTATTCAGAGAATCGTAGAAACGGCGGGTTGGAAGGTCCCTAGTCCAACGCCCTGCGCAAAGCAGGGCCAACTAGATCAGGCTTTATCTAGACAGGCCTTAAAAACTTCTGGGATGCCACCAACTCTTCCAGTGCTTCACCGCGCTCCTCGTGAGAAAGCTTTTCCTAATCTCCAGCCTCAACTTCCCTTGCTGCAGCCTGAGCCCATTGCTCCGTGTCCTGTCACTTGCCATCACCGAGAACAGTATTCAATGCAGCGGACGTGCTTTCAGCCTGCAGATGTAAAGTGGTTATTCCTTCAAGATGAATAGGGTCATAATTGAGGCGGGGGGTGCAAGCATTCGAGGTTTCTCCAGGTGCAGATTCCAGATGAAAAGGCATCTATCCCCGCGGTGGGGGAAACACGAGAAACAACTGAATCACGCTACCGTATTTCCTGCTTCACGTCAGCGCGGCTCATGCTGAGAGCCTCCTCGCCGCCTGCATCAGCTTCGGACATACCAGACATCCTTTGTTATTCTTAAACTACTTTAAAAAAAAACAAAAAAAAACCCAAATAACTTTTACCTCTTTTAAAAAAAAAAAGCTCTCCCATCGTAGCCTTTCGTGATCCTAAGACTTACTGTTCTTTCTAAGCATGCAGCGATCAACAGACGACCAGCCCTCTTCCCAAGCACATTTTAGATCAGTTCATTTTTAAATGCTCTGGCATTTTGGTATGGGTATTATTGTGTTTTCCGCCCGTAAAAAATACCCTACGACAATCCAGTTTGCTGCGCAACTGCAGGGCAGGGTCTCAATCCTTTCAGAGACCCAGTCTCCCAGGAGCTAGGAAGTCACTGATTTCATACCGACCGCTGCGCACAGCCAAAAATAAACCCTGGCCTTCCGACCCGGCGTGCCGAGCGCAGACCTCTGGGTTGCCGCCGAAACAAAAGTTCCCCTGACGAGTTAAAACGTACCCGGAACGTGATGCAAGAACCAAACCGAACCGAGGGAAGCCCTCCAAGCCCGCACAGGGATTTCACGTAAAAAAACAAACAAGCAGAACGCTGATGTTTTCTCGCTTGCGTGCATCACGCTCAAGACGCAGGTGATTGATCCTTTGAAATCTAAAAGCACTTAAACCTAATTGGGAATTCTGCATTTCGGTTTCGTGTCTTGGAAGCAAACTAGCGGGAGAAAACAAAAGCTCTCTCTCCCGCACTTACAAAAGAAGGTTAAGGGGAGGTCTGTCAAGGCTCGCGAGGCTAAACCCTGATCCGCCTCGACAGCGGGCCTATCTGGGATGCCTGATCCTGCCGAATATGCGTACGTCCCGCTAATGCCCAAAAGCGGTCAGGAGTTGGGCTGTAAATCTCACCACGAAAGACCGAAGGGGCTCTGCAGACAGGCACTCGTGCGGGGTGAACGTAAAGCGCGCGTTACTTCTTGCGCAGGTCTGGCTTTAGAACCATATAAATCAGGAAATTCAAAGCCAAGGTGGAAATTCACACGCACCTAATTTTGCATGGTTTGGGGGAAAGGGGGAAATCGCTTGGAATGATAGAAAATTCAGGTTGGAAGGGAGCTCAGGTCACATCTCATCCAGCCCCCTGCTCCAAGCAGGACCAGCCCCACCTACATCATCCCAGCCAGGGCTTTGTCTACCCGGGTCTTCAACACCTCCAAGGATGGAGAGTCCACCACCTCTCTGGGTAACCTGTCCCAGCGTTTTACTACCCTCTTACTGAGAGAGTTTTCCCCAATATCCAACCTCAACTTCCCTTGCTGCAGCCTACGCCCATTGCTCCTTCTCCTGCCTGCCCGCACTGGGACCAGTCCCGCTCCATCCTCTTTGCAGCCCCCCTGCGGGGAGGTGAAGGCTGCTCTTCAGTCCCCCTCGGTCTTCTCTACTCCAGACTCAATGAACCCAGGTCCCTCGGCCTCTCACTGCGGTTGATACCACCGAGCTTGTTACCTGCTGAGGGCTGGAATGACTGTACCTCCCGGGAAAAGGATGTTATATATTTATCCTCCTACCTAAAAGTCTTTTATGAGAAGCTGCTTTGGTTTTTTTGTGCCTCTGCCACCAGTTCTCAACCTTTTTAAACTCAAGGAACCCTGTGTTAGGCTCGGAAAATGCCACATCTCTTCATGTACACTCATTTTTTGACTAGAGAAAAAATAAATAGAGCCAGTCTTTTATTGCAAAGAACTCAGAAAGACCACAGCAGGTCCAAAGGTTTTTAGCATGATGGATTCCTGTTTGACATTTCTGGGTTTATCTTGTGAATCACATTTGCACACCAAACAGCGCTAACGTTGTGCAACACCCCACAGCACCCTTGACAGGACCTCACGGCACCTTGGTTGAGAATCACGGCCCCAGCCGATATGATCTGTAACCGAGACCAATTCCACAACAGGCAACTCCACGTAAAATTCAACTTCAGTGGAGCTCTCCGTTTACTGCAACACAATTTAAAACGATGCTTTTCAACACCGTGCAAATATTCCGGTTTAGTTTCGTTTGTGGACACGGCATCCGGAGGGGCCAGAGGTACCCACTCGTGGCTCCATGTCCTTTTTCATCTTAGTTGTCATAAGTTCAATTTGTCTTATTCGGGAACATAATAAATGACGAGCCAAGGCTCCCCACGTTCATTAGACTCATGATTTTTGCTGGCCATCCGAACCGTCATCACTTGAGGCAACTTTCCCCGCATAACATGCAGTCGAGGTAGCACACGCTTACCAACAGCTCCTGGAAGCAGCAGTTAAACTAACCTGTACTGATAGACGAGACTAACCCAAGCCCAAGCTGCCTGTAGGTAGCTTCAGAGCGGTGACAGGTCTTTCATTTGGACAGTCTGATGCAGGAAATCTTCCGTCAGCTTAACTCTACGCAGGCACAGCGTTAGGAAAAGGTGGGCAGATCAAAACCCGATGATGTTTAACACTGAGAAACGCAAAAAGTGCTCCATTTGGGAAGAAACCAGCCGCAACACGCAGGCTTGGCGAGGACATAAACTGCTAGAAGATCGCAGATAAGGAAAAAAATTATTTACGGTTCGCGTGTCCAGTTGGGAACCAAACTCCCCTCAGACGTGGCAGTCGCCTATCCTGGAGCTCTTCAAAAGGTCTCTGGACATGCACCTCGCTGGGGCCATCTACCCCCAGCAGCCTCTTCTGTCCTATGAGGAGGGGGGCGATCTCACGAGGTCCCTCCTGCAGCCCCAAACATCTACGAATCTATCAAAACCTCATATTAAAGCATCCCCTCCACCCTGCAAGATCTCATACCCTCAGCTCTTCATACGAGTTGCAGCTTCTTTGGAAAACAGGGGAGTTTCCAAATCTGAACAGCGCCCTACGCTGCAGCACTGCCCTTCCAGTGAGAGTTATGTTATGAAGGATTTACGCACCTGTTCAATTTGGACTCAAAATAAAGGAGCTTGGAGAAGGAAATCATGTCCTTTTTCAAGGAAGCTTAAAAATTCATAGTTTCATAGTTTCATAGTAGCTAGAGTCAGAAGGGACCTAGGAAGATCATCTAGTCCGACCCCCTGCCTTGGGAGGAAAGAGCACCGGGGTCAGATGACCCCGGCAAGGTGCTCATCTAACTTCCTTTTAAAAATCCCCAGGCTAGGAGCCTGCACCACTTCCCCTGGAAGCCGGTTCCAGGCCCTAGCCGCCCTGACTGTGAAGTAGCGCCTCCTAATATCTAATCTAAACCTACCCTCCGCCAGCTTGTGACCGTTATTCCTGGTCACTCCTGGGAGCGCACGGGGGAACAGGGACTCCCCCAATACCTGAATTAGCAGAAGGTACACACATGCCCCACTCTGTTTGGGGGAAAACCTTGTGCAATGCATCAAGTCCCTTTTAACTAGATTAAACCACTCAAGAAGGATATAATTATCATCATCATCCCTATCACTCTTATAATTATTATTACCATCATCCCTGTCATTATCACTGTTATTACTATGATCACCCTTATCATTATAATAGCAATTAATACTTTCACTATTATAATAATCACTATTGTTATCACTATCATCACCATCACTGCCATTATTATCACTATAATTATACTATTATTATCATCATCATCACTATTACTATCACCATTATCATCACTACTGTTATTATCATTACTATTATCACTATCATTTTTGTCACCATTATTGCTATTATCAGCACTATCATTCACAGAGGTTAGGTTTAACCACTATTATTACTATTATCATCACTATCATTCACAGAGGTTAGGTTTAATCACTGTTATCATCACTATCATTCATAGAGGTTAGGTTTATCACTATTGTTACTATTATCATCACTATTGCCATCATCACTGTCATCATCCTCATTATTTACGTAGCTATTTTTATTTGAGCAATTTCTTTTCCAACGCAGGGTTGCAGAGATCAGTCCCGCGGCTCTGCTTTCCCCCTCCCTGAGTTTTTAAACCATCCGATCCCGTCTCCCTGCCACAATTGACTCTTTTTGCTACCACCTCTGGAGGGCTGGCTGTATTACTCACGTGTACCCAAGTACAACTGCGCTTACTCACCCTTTGTAACTACTCTTACAAAATAGGCAGCTGGTGAGTTGTATGACATGCTCACAAAGGCCAACAAGCCCTTAAAAACCGCCCACAAAAAAACCGGCTTCAGTAAAGTGTTGTCCTTTGCATTAACAAGAGAGATTAATGAAGTGCTGTAAGACGACACCAAACGTGGAATTCAGCGCATCATCCCATGCTAAAAGCTAATCCTATACATTCAAATATTGTGATGTCTGAGGAATTAAGTGGAGGGGCCCAGAAAAAAAAGCTGCGAGGCACAGCTCCCATTGGCTATCTAACGGTTGCTAACACTGCGGGGAGGGCAGGGGAAAATAAATCAATTAAATATGGCAAACGGTGGTCGGAAGCCTATCCTGGCTCCCAGTAAACCACAACCCTTTTTTCTGGCCCCATTTTGCTGTCACGCTGGATGCCAAGGTCTCCCCGTTTTTGTTCATCGGACCCCAGAAAGAACGTATTTTTAGCAAAAAACAAAACAAAACAAAGCAAAAAAAAAAAAAAGGGACGTTGAAATGTTTCGGGAACAGCTGCGCTGGGCAGGCCGAGCCGACTGTGACAATACCCGAGGCCGAGCGGCGGTTTCTCTCGCGGAGCCTGCTCTAAGCAGGGGCTGCTTCTTGCCAACAGCAGCTCTGCCTTGATTTTATTATGCGATAACACTTGACGTGGGGCTATTTTTAGATCTCGCACACACATGCCGCATGCTTAGGAAGCCGTGCAAGGAGAAGCCTGTTGGTAACAGAAATACACCGGATGCAGTTTTGGAAAGGAAAATACCAAACTTTACGTCTTGGAGGGCTCTTCGGCGACCAGGCCAAGGGCAGGCCGTCAGAAAGCCCCCGGCCGAGTCGATTCAAGCTTCCTGGGCGAGTCTAATCTGCATAGATCGAACCGCCAGGCAAGTGAACAGACAATCGCTTCTGATCCTGGAAATGGCGCTACAGGTCTGCTGTGGCCCAGGCCACAAGTCAGGAAGTGCTAGAATTAAAGAATCGTAAAAAACGAGGCTTGAAAAGGAGCTCAGGAGGTCGCATCCGGTCCAACCCCCTGCTCCAAGCAGGGCCAGCCCCAGCTACATCATCCCAGCCACGGCTTTGTCCACCGGGGTCTTCAAAACCTCCAGGGATGGAGACTGCACCACCGCTCCGGGGAGCCTGTCCCACGGCTTCTCCACCCTCCTAGTGAGACACTTTTTCCTCATATCCAACCTCAACTTCCCTTGCTGCAGCCTGCGCCCATTGCTCCTTCTCCTGTCTGCCCCTGCTGAGACCAGCCCAGCTCCATCCTCTTCGCACCCCGCTGCAGGGAGGTGGAGGCTGCTATTCAATCCCCCTCGGTCTTCTCTTCTGCAGACTCAATCAGCCCAGTCCCCTCGGCCTCCCCTCACCAGTCCTGTCCCCCAGCCCACAGCCATTTTCACTGCCCTCCGCTGGACTCTCTCCAGTGTGTTCACATCCTTTCTGCAGTGGGCACAGGACTCCAGATGTGGCCTCCCCCATGCTGAACAGAGGGGAGGAATCGCGTCCCTGGGTCTGCTGGCACCGCTCCTACCCATGCAGCCCAGGATGCCGGTCGCCTTCCTGGCACCAACGCCACGCTGCTGGCCCCTGTTCAGCTTTTTGCCCGCTGTCCCCCCCACCGGTCCTTTTCTGCAGAGCTGCTGCCCAGCCCGTCCCCCCCAGCCTGCCCCGGTGCAGGGGATTGCTCCTCCTCAGTGCAGGACTTTGCACTTGTCCTTGTTGAACCTCGGGAGATTGCTTTTGGGCCAATCCTTCAATTCATCCCAGTGCACGGCACAGCTCCCCACCCGGCGGGACGAAACTGGGGGGGGGGGGGGCGTTTGCAGGGGAGGTGCAAAGCATCCTGGGATGCCAGGGGACTGCGAGTTAACTTGAATCTTGCAGGGATCTGGGACATAAGTTCAATAAACCGATTTCACCTAAATCAGTTAAGTCTGACACTACACCTATCCAAGTTTTAAACCGGTTTTGGCCTTTTTGGAAGTGGTTTAATGTGCACTGAACTTCTGTTGCGATACAGCTGTGAACCGGTTGCCGATTACTTATACTGATCTGCGTGTTCAGTTTCTGTCCCTAGCCCAAAAGGCCGAAATCCCTTGAGATGAGAGAGAAGACCAACAGCTATCTGCTTTTCTCCTTGAGGCTTACGCCAGCAGAAACACCGAGGTCCATGCTACCCTGGAAAGGTCCTGCCACTGAAACCTCCCCAGCTAAAATACAACTGCCACGGCTCTGAGCTTCTGCTCCGAGAGGGATGACACTATAAAAAAATAAATAAATAACAAAAATTGAGGTTGCCCAAAAAGGGAACAGAGGTTAAACTTTCCGCTCAGTTGTCTGCAGGCAGGGTAGAGGAAAGGGGCCCTTGTTTTTGTTCAAGTGTAATTTCCTCTTACTGCACGTGCAAACCCTTTGGGCTTGACGGTAGCGATCCGACTAACCTGGCTAGTCAGCCGAGCTGTTGACTTCCCGTGGCGTAAAGGAAATCGAAAGCATCGTTTCACTTTCAATCTAACGGAGAGTACGAACGGTGTCATCACAGCTTTTGTTGCAGCAAAGGATGTTGAGGTTGCACGTTAGGAAGAACTCGGTCATGAGGAGGGTGGTGCAGCACTGGAGCAGGATCCCCAGGGCAGCGGTGCAATGTCCATCCTGGGAGGTTTTGAAGACCCAGGTAGACGAAGCCTTGGCTGGTGGAGTTGGGACCGGTCCTGCTTGAAGCTGGGGGTTGGACGAGATGTGACCTCCCGAGCTCCCTTCCCACCCGAATTTTCTATGATTCTGCATCACGCCGGCGCTTGAAGTTTGCAAGGCAGGTTTTGTTTTTCCCCGGATGCATACAGACCAGGGGACACCAGCATCACCCAAAAGAGGAAAAAACAGACCCAGAACCATCTAAAACCACATGCAATGGCTAAGCTTCATGCACTGGAGACAATTATTTTTTGTTAATACAGGGGAGAAGGGGAAAACACTGAGCAAGTTGTTTTTAAAAGCAACCAGATCCCTTTCTCCCTTCCAAAAATACAGCAGTATTGCCCACTGACAACTCCTCACAGTCCTCTGAACTTTCCTAGCTCCTGCCAACTTCCAAAAACTAAATTAACTCTTTGCACATGTGGTTAGAAGTGTGACAGCTATTCTACAGGAGGGGTCGACCGAGAGGCCGGGAGAAGCGAAATGCACGGACCAAGCCACGTATTAAGCCACTAGCACAGCCCGGGCTAAAAACAGACGCGTCTGGGGTAGGGCTTTTATCACTAGAGGACACTGCCTCCCTTTGGCGTCAAACAAAACTGGGGAGGACTAAAACATGAGAACCGGCGCTAATCGGTGCCGATTCACGCGTGCCATGGACACGAACGGTGTGAACATCGATTCCAAAGACAACGGATGGAGAAACCCAAAATACATTATTTATTTCACCCTGTTTTGCTTTCTCCCATGTGGGTTTTTTAAATAACTCCTCTTCTCTTATTCCAGCCATCGCGCACGCTCCACCACACTACACACGCATCGGCAGCACTAAGTGAGTCTGCAGGACCAAAGAGAGGACCAGGCTATTTCATCCTTGCATCTCTAGGCTTTTGCTAGAGTTGTTTTACAGCCGTTCTGCAGTCGCTGGGCCCGACTGCCCGCCCAGGAGCCATGCCAGCGAGGTGGCTGGTATAAAAAACAGGTGCGAGAGCATAGCCGGACCCTGCTTTTACGAGATCAATGAAGACCGATCCTCTTGAGAGACTTTTCCTCTTCGCTTGCCCTCTATCGCTCTGCCTTGAACTAATCCTACTTAAAAGGAAGACGGCGGCGATTACTTCTAATACCTCTGGCCACTAACGAAATATTTACTAATGAAGAAAATCACGCTGTAGTTCGACGCAGTTTCTGCCCTCGGGGGCATTCTGCGAGGCAGGCCATCTTTTGCGCCGTACGGGCATTTATTCAAGGGAAAAGCTGCGCATGGGATTTTGCTGGAAGCGATTCCATGGAGGTTGTACCTTGTGGTTAAAGTGCACACAAAATGGACACTAATGATGAAAAGAAAATCAGGCCCTTGGATTCATACTCTGCAGCCTGTTATTTAATTGTCAATTACTTTTTATTTTTTTTAAATCATTTAAAAACCACCAGGAAACTTCTCCCCTCCCCGGGCTCTGTAATGACAGGGAGTCAATAAAATAATTTTATATTACACTGGAATTTTCCTTTAAGACAGCTCGTTGGGAAGCTTTGCGGTTGAGGATACCTTTGATGTGTTTTTACATGCACCCGGTATGCAGAGACCCAGACTGTCAACTGCCGAAACTGCCCACCTGGGACACAACCTGAGCTGTTGTTTCAATGCACACACAAGCATCGTTGGGCTTGCTAGCCAAATGCACAACAACCGTGTTTTAGCTGCAAGGCAAAAGGGAAGCATATTTCTAAATCAAATTGCAACTGCGCTTAGACTCAGTCGATCTTAGAAAACTCAGGTTGGAAGGGACTTCAGGAGGTCGCATCGAGTCCAACCCCCTGCTCCAGGCAGGACCAGCCCCAACTACATCATCCCAGCCAAGGCTTGGTCTACTCAGGTCTTCAAAGCCTCCGAGGATGGAGACTGCACAGCTTCTCTGGGTTGCCTGTTCCAGGCTTCACCGCCCTCCTAGTGAGAAAGTTTTTCCAGCCTCAATTTCCCTTGCTGCAGCCTGAGCCCATTGCTCCTTGTCCTGTCGTCTGCCCCCACTGAGAACAGCCCAGCTCCAGCCTCTTTGCAGCCCCCCTGCAGGGAGGTGGAGGCTGCTATCAAATCCCCCTCAGTCTTCTCTTCTGCAGAATAAATCAGCCCATTTCCCTTAGCCTCTTCTCCAAAGCCCCCGAACCATTTTCACTGCCCTCCGCTGGACTCTCTCCAATGTGTCCACATCCTCTCTGTAGCGGGGGGCCCACAGCTGGACACAGGACTCCAGATGGGGCCTCCCCAGCGTCAAATCGGTGGGAAGAATCACTTCCCTCCATCTGCTCGCAATGCTCCTACCAAAGCAAATGGTATGACAACAAAAAAGCATCTAATTCCACTACTGAGAAGCTGCAATTTTTTGTATTTGCAAATCTTAATTGCTAATGGCAATTACCTATGTAAATCTGCACGATCACGGGGTAACAGCCTATGTTATTAGAAGCCATCTCTGATGTCACAAGCCTACAACAAACTTATTTAGGATCATACTCGAGGCTTTTATATCTTATTGGCAGGCACCTGCAGCAAGTAGGCGATTAGAAACGAGGAAAAGAGCAACCTGCAGAGAGCTCACGTTTTATAGCAACATACTCCTGTACTTGCTTCCATTTATGTATTGGGCTTTATTTCCCAGCTCCTGACATTATCTCTAGCAACAGCCATTGTCACGAAGGAAAACATTACGTTCTGCATTGTTAACTCGGGATTCCATGACCAAACAATAGTAAACACCAACTCTGGAACCGCCTCCCTGTCTGTTTCTGTGGCACGCAGACAAGATCATTTTAAAAAAAATAAAATAAAATAACCAAAATCAGGGCATTGTATCATGTTGTGCAAACAGCTTTATAGAAGCAGTAGAACGGTGGTTAGTGAAAAAAAGAAAAGTTGGAAAAGAGTTTTCTTCATTGTCTTCCGAGACAATAATTAATACGCTCTGTAATAGAAACTCCTGCCACACGCACACGCCAATTTTCCTTCCTTTACAGTTCTGCCAATTAGCTGAAAAACTTTTCAACAAGTCTTCTCTTGAGAGTGCAACGACCTCAGGTATTCGAGTAACCGTATATAGCACGGGGGCCAAACGCACAAACCGAGCTGCAGCTTAAATGCAAACTGGCATGAGAGCCGAATCTAAGAATCTAGTTTCATAACGAGAAAAAAGAACTAACTAATCAAATGACAGACTCCTTGCCCATCATCAATGGGAAAGCACAATTGCTTTTCAACATTTCACATATCCTGGTTTTGATGAATTAGACTGACATGCCTGACCCTTGGAGGGAACAACCAAGGGCCGAAGGGTAAAGGGTTTCAATCAAAGGTTGAAAACTAAGTGCGTAGGAAACAAAATATGGGTTTTCAACTGGACCATAGCTCTTGACACCCTGAATCCAGCCTAGCCCAACAACACAGCTGGTCAAATAAAAGATCACGCACCAAAATCCTTGCTGAAGGTAGGCTCATATTCTTCAGAGCTGCCCTTCAACGCCAAATATCATCAAAAAGCCGGTACATGCTATTAAGTTTAAATCAACATTTACTAGTAAAAGGCTGGTTGCAAAAAAGAGGTAGGAGGAAGAGTGGGTGAAGGTTTGTAGCTAAGTTCCCTGCCAAGTGTTTCTGGTGCTTATATCCTGCTCATATTTTTTTGCTCCCACAATATTCGTGCTAGGAAGAAATAAGGCCCTGGCAGTTAGAGAGGTGCATCCGACTATTTTGCATCTATGCGGCCCACTGTATTCATAGAAACCTTTAGGATTTTCCGAAGAGATAGAAGATGGCATCCGCAGCGACAAGAGCAGCTGGTCCTGGAATAAGACAAAGTGACTTTAAAGTGGTCTGAACAATACTTGACAACTAGTTAGAAGAGGAAACAAGCAACCACTCAAACCCACATCCAGCTGTGGGATCCAGGAGGAATACAGAAGGGCAGAGATTCATAATATGCATATCTGGCCGCAGAGAAGAGTAACTTCCTATCCTTTTCATACATGAGACATGGGATAAAGAGACTCAAGACTCTGGTTTTAATATTTTGTCTAAGAGATGGTACTCTGAGCCACATGGCAGTAAAATAAAAAATAAAAGAGACAAGAATACCTGTGATGGTAGGCTTTTCACCTTCCCATTTGTTAGGGTTGCCAACTCTGCTCGAACCTATCCTGGGAGGTTTTGGGAACACCAACGTGCCCGCGCGCTTGCGTGTATCCGTTACAGATTACGGCGTGTAGACTTTATGTTAGGAAGGCAAATGCACATCACTATTATATTTTAAAAAACCCCACTGGACTACTGTATACATCGCATTCAACATTTAATATGTATTTTAATGAACGGCCCATCATTTCTCTCCCAGGCGACTGAGCAGCCTCCTGGAGATTTCTCTCTCGTTCCCGGAGACTCCAGGGCAATCCTGGAGGGTTGGCCACCCTATCCTTTATTCGTGGCCAAAATAAGATTCATTACAGGAGCTCAACCAAAAAACAAAACAAAAGAGAAAACAACGATAAAACCTGTCATTCATCCCATTTAAATTTTTAAAGAGCTGGATGGAGAGGACAGAAATGTTTTAGGAGCGGCACATCCAGAGGACTAAAGGCTCGTAGAAAGTAAACGCAACCCTTGGCTGCTTCTTTTTCTGTTGTTTTTTTCTGTTTTGAAACGGAGGAAGTCAGCCAGCAAGATGCTTGCAACACACCACGCCGAACCAGCAAGAACATCCTTGCAGCTCCTGGCGTGTTCGGAGACGACCTGGCGGTCTGAAGATCTCCTGCGCCACACGTTCCCTTTCCAACACCGCCGTGGCCATCTACCTTTCGAGGAGGAGGACTATAGAGCACAAGGGAAATTCAGAAGATGAATAACTTTTTGCAGCAACTCAGTAGGCTCCGGCTTGCCATTGTCCTGCGCCTTATGCAGTCTTTCATGCCAGGGCAAAGTTAAGCGTACAACACTATTAAAGCACAAAACGACGGTATTGAAGTCCCCTTTTCGCCGGCGTTAAACACCTGCACAGAAGTATAGGCCAAAAGGGAGTCGGCTCCACGGTGGCGTGAAATAATGCCCTGCCATAGAGGAGGAAGCACTCATTTCAGGGAAGTGCCCCTCTGCGGCTAATTTGAGCACTGAATACCCAGCCTGCTGGCATCTCCTGCCGGCTTTCAAAAGCCCGGTTCTCCAGCGTGCCGGCTGGCGCAGCCAAGAGAAGGGGCAGAGCGTTAGAGGCTGCTTCCAACTTCTTGCTTCCACTGAAACATCTAAAAAACGGTTTAAAAAAACATCTGAAACCGTCACTACCAACAAGAGTCCGGCAATCTGCAAATGCAGCCACGAGGGCGGTGCTTGGGAACGCCGGAGAAGACGGGCTGCGGTGGGGCACTCCGGAAAAAAAAAGATATGCCCAGAAGGCACTCCAAATACCCATATCATTCATCGTATTTTAATAGGTTATAAAGCCTGGAATAACTGTTATTGGAGCTTTTACGAGCTACTTAAGAGCCTATCCCGCAATGACTAAAAGAAGAGGCAGCATCGCGGGACTTAAAACCCGGAACGCAGCATCCTTCGAAAGACCAGATTTAAAAAAACCAAACAAACCACGACACCGAGTGATCGTTTATCGCACGTTCCTAATGCACGGCTCCTGCTCTCCCGGGGTCTGAACAGCCTGACCTACCCACACAGGTACAAGGAGTCTCCTAGAGGAACTTCATATCCGGCAAGCGCGACACAATGCAATTAGCCCAAGTGCTGCAAAGGACAGGCGTGTTTGTGGGGTAAACCCTCTGGACTTGAACCTCCACTAAAAAAGGGACCTCGGGTGAGGGTGAGGGTGGCAGAGGCACTGGGGCCAACCACGTTTTGAGCAAAAAGCATCACACGCTGCATTTGCTTGGTCTACGCCGGGCACCGAATCGCATTCAGCAATAGCCGAGGGACAGCCGGAGACCTACGGCTGACATTCGTTATCAGCTAGTCCTGCTTATACCCGGAGAACAGGCAGCAACCGTTAATAAACTCTCCGATGATTCAATATCGTATCAGACGGTTTCTTTTTTTTTCCCCCCTCCAGCCCAGCACCTGGTCCTGCGTTCTGCGGCTCCGGTCCCCTTCCAGCGGGAACAGGTTTGCAGCGACATCTCATAAATTGTCTTGCTGGGCAATGTAATAGATCTCAGTATTACATATTACTGGGAGACCGGCATTTATGATTTCTCACTCCAAATCCACAAAGAGCGCTCAGGATGAAGTGCCATCCGGAGAGCTGTAACAAGACAATCTATGGCTGCAACCAGATTTGTTATAAAGGGTCCACGGAGGGATGAAATATTTTGCGCTTGTATAATGCCTCTTTATCCAGAGGTCTAGCAGAACGTAATAAACCGGTAAAACCTCACGCTACGCCTATAAGGGAGCTATGACAATACCCATTTAGTAGCTGAAAAGAGACAGAGGGGGGGTTAAAAGTTTCCAAAATCCACCTAGGACTTTATTTGCAGAGCTACTCTGAACCCGCGACCCCGTGAGGGCGGCAGGTGGCTCCGTACTTCTAAACCTCAGGTCTCGACCAACCACTCGGCGGTAAAGGATGCTTCAAAAGGTTGACCTGAGCCCACAAAGCCACTGGTAAAGTTGAAAATATCCGACTTCCTGTACATATCGACACAAGACAGCATCTCTCTCTCCCTCAGAAGCGCAAAGATTTCCCAAAATTTGGCTTTCAAATTTAAAGGGGCAATAAGAGCCAAGCCAACAGTATATGAAACACCATAGCTACGTGGACGAATCACACCGCATTTAAAATCCAAATGCCTGCGAAAAGCAGGACTGGCAAAGACAAAAAAACCCCAACAAAAAACAGAGTCTGAGTTAAGCCACTTCGGAGTTTAAAAACCAAAATAATAAAGCAGGTAGAAAAAAAAAATCTTCAAGCTAAACTAGACCCAGCCATCCGCTAAGTGTTCTATCCTGGACAAACATACACCTCAACCTCACCAAGGAGTGAAAGCGCAGCTGACCTGGCCTGGATCTGGCGACGTTAGGAGGAGAGGGGACTGGAGCGTCGTTACCACTGAGCTGGCAGTGGAGAGCGGTCTCGGGGGTTTCCCGTTAGGGTGAGCTTACAATCCCTGCTTCTCAGAAGAGCTAAAAGCTGTTGGCCTCAAGATACACAGCCTTTGATTATCTGCATCCTAAGGCAAGTGCAGATTTTTGTTCCCTTCACTCATTAGCGTCTAAATGAAACACTTTAGGAAGCCCATGTGCAGCTTGCTACGTCTGGCAGCGCTATGGCTTGATACGGCAGTCAAACTCGTGCACTTGGCTCGGATCAAATATGGGGCATCCGAACCCCAACCTCCAGGCTTGGGTCTGCACATAGGATCCCTGCCAATGGATTTGGGAGCATCTGAAGTCCCAGGGTGATAGGTCTGGGATGGAGGATGCTTGCGAGTGGCAGCCCCATACACGCTCTTTGGAACGATGGAGGTTTGCCTGCTCCATCGACACGGTTTTTGGAACAACTGAGTTCTGCTCAACTGATAGGCTTTGGAACTGATTTGGCTAATCTGACCTGGAATGCAAAATATATTTAATTAGAAAAAAAAACAAAAAACACAAAAGCACCTTTAAAAAACCCCAAGTAATTGCAACACACTTCTTAAAGCGTCTCCAGATGTGCACAACGTGCTGGACACCGCCAACTTCCATCAAAGACTCTGCGACAAGCAGGGAGTACTTGAAGCTCTGGGATCCTAGCAGAGTAAGCCCCTCAGCCCTACAGGACAATTTCAAGTTCAACATAAAATGGTTTTTACTTAAGAGACAGGCCCAAAACCACAATGCAGGTCAGTTTTCCTTGTGCCCGTTTCCAAATGCACTTGTGGGGTTTGCCCCCAGATTTCCAGAATATGGGATAAGATACGGTGAGATAAAAACAGGGTAAGAATATGAGCTGGCGGCATTTGAAATGGATTGGCTTGATGCTGATGAATCCTAGAAAATGAGGGTTGGAAGGGACCTCAGGAGGTCGCATCTAGTCCAACCCCCTGCTCCAAAGCAGGACTGTCCCCAAATAGATCATCCCAGCCAAACCTTTGTTGAGCCAGGTCTTAAAAACCTCCAAGGATGGAGAACCTGACACCTCTCTGGGTAACCGGTTCCAGTGCTTCACCACCCTCCTAGTGAGAAGGTTTTTCCTAATATCCAACCTCAACTTGCCTTGCTGCAGCCTGAGCCCATTGCTCCTTGTCCTGCCATCTGCCCCCACTGAGACCAGCCCAGCTCCAGCCTCTTTGCAGCCCCCCTGCAGGGAGGTGAAGGCTGCTATTCAATCCCCCTCGGTCTCCTCTTCTCCCGACTAAATAAACCCATTTCCTTCAGCCCCTCCTCATACGTCATGCGTCCCCGCCCTCGAGCCACGTTCGTTGCCCTCGCTGGACCCTCTGTCCACGCCCTTTCTGTAGCCGGGGGCCCACAACTGACGACATCAGATGCATAGAAATTAGATGGAGCAGGGGGAGCGAGACTCCACCTTGAGCGCCGAAAAAGCCCAAGGGTGCTAAAATCGCAACTGAACGTCCTAAGCATCCCTTGCTCTTGACCAGCGCGGACTTGCTCCTGTTGTAGTCTCTTCTCCAAGGCTTTTCAGTGCACCAGCTGAGCTCCTTCCTTGGGCAGACGAGGCAAACGTCCCTTGCTGCATGCACAGACTTCCTCCCTTCTGTAATATTCCACTTGACACACGCTCTCTGCTCGTTATTTTGTTCGCTCCCTTGTCTCAAGACAAAATGAGTCAGCTCTTTTAATTTGCTCAAGTGACTTAGGAGCGCGAGTCCCATCGACTTGCAAGGAGCTCTCTTGCTTTTGAACGCTGGACGCAGGCTCCCTAAAGACACTCATGCAACTTTTACCCTCCACCACGTAAGAGCCTTTCAAGACAGAAACTCAGTCGTTCTTTCCCCGTTTACTGCCTACCCTCTTACCACGGAGGGATGTGAAGACTGGGTTATGCACGCTGCATCTGGCCTGTATCCCCCTTCCCAATCAATGAAGCATTGCGTTTAAATTTCTTATGGTTACCTCCACAATTTGCTCTGGTTTCTTTTCACCTACGTCGCTTTAGAAAGCAGCAATGCGTTCTGAACGTTCAGCATCTTCAGGGAATATGGAAGTGCCTTTTAATAGTAATTTCATGTTTATTTGAATGGAGAAAAAAAATGAACGGTAGAGTATCAGGGGATCAGTGTGACATGGACAATACTTAAAGGAGGAGATTCACGTAGAACAAGTACAAAATATTCTTCAGGGCTCTCTATTATGGCATCAATAGTTAATTTATCACCAGCCTCCGGAGACAGCAGCAAATGAAAGCAAGTGGGGAAAATAATCCTTTGAAACTAAGTGAGCCTGACTAGGTTTCTCATTCCCAGAATCTGTCTGGTTACCTCTTAAGGTTTTGTTTGTCTCCAATTTCGATGGGCAAATTATCCCCGCGACCCTTGGAAAACCTCTGCAATAATTGCCATCGATCACAGCAACTGCTTCTGCTGAAGGCTGACTTTACTCCAAGCTACACAGAGATGAAGAAATCTGTCATTTCTATCAGGGTGCCCTGCCAGGTGGAGGTTTGATGCAACACCCCCCATTTTTTTCAAGCTTAATTTCACATTAAAATGTCACAGGCGGCGGCGGCTTATGCAACTTGTTCTCAGTTAGCATCATCATCATCATCATCAAGGCCTCTTTTGCCATGATTCCCTTTCCTTTTCAGGAGCTCTGATTGTCTCATCTTTCTGCTACAATCAGTAATTCGGTTGGATGCCAGGACGAACGGAGAGCTGGAAAGGGTCCAAGCGTCCAACAAGGCATCGCAGCAATGTTAGGAGAAGAGGGAAGGGGTGGGGGGGGGATGCAAAAAAAAGAAAAAAAAAATCCTAGAGGATCTCTTCTCAGTGCACATGCGTAAATCCCGGTAGCAACAATAGGAGTTGTACACATGCGCGTGAAAATGGAAAGAGCCCCCTTTTCCCCCTGAAGTCAACCCACTCGCCCAATGTCACAATAAACAGTTTTACCATTATTTAAAAAGGGGGGGCGGGGAAGCAAACCTCACAACAGCAACAAAGCATCCGACAGCGGAGACAGCTGAAAATTACAATTTCCCTGTAGGGCCTGCAGTGAGGGATTTGCAGAGTCTGCAAGAATCCTGCAGTGAATCAAGGAAATCTCCATTTCAATGCATGCCTGCAGAAATGCTCTGGCCTTTCCCAGCTGCCTCCGCTATATTTTTTTTGCAGCAGACAGGACTGGAGAGAGAGAGACAGGGAGAGAGCGAGCAGGAGAGAGATTCCTTCAGCGACCCACCTGTGCGTGCCCGCTAATAAGCAAACCACCAAAATCCCAAAGTCGGCCCCTCCACCACCCTCCCCTCCCCCAGCCCACGCTGCACGTGAAACGGTCACGGGCACCATTCGTGGCTGCCAAGATCAGAAGCTATCCTGCTTTCTTCTGAAGAATAAATCGGTTTGTCAAGTACTGGCAGTCCTGTTTGTATCTCCGGATTATTTGTATGTCGATGCCAGTTCACGTGGGCCTGCCCCGTATCACGCCCACCCTCGCACTCGAGCGCCAGCCCCGTTTTCTAGAGGACCTGCTTCAAAATGACTCTGTTTTTGACAACCTGCCTCCGGCTGGATCCAGCCACTACCAGAGGCCTCCCCTCTGCTTTGATTTATGCTGCATTTACCGTCACGTTGCAGGATGCCACTGTAACGTGGCTGTCTCCCCCGAAACGGGGGAAAAGCCTGACGGAAATTGCTCAAGGTGCTAAATCAGCTCTTGGCGTGCCGAAAGGAGAACCCGAACACCACCACCGTAAGGTCCCAAGGCGACAATAAAATACCACTTGGAGTTGAAACGGCAAAGACATCAGCTGTGTGCAAACATGGACTTTCATAAGCTTGCTTCTCCGATTCAGGGCGAAAAGGCCATCTCTGCCCTAGCACTATCATCATCTCTGTGCTGACAGAATCCAGTGGTTGAGGGCTGTTTTTTAGATTATATACATATATACCCACCCACCCACACGCGCGCACACACATACGTACACACACACGTATATACACACGCATGTACATACATACATACACACACGTACATACACATACAAACTTATAAGAACTGCTCCTGGAGTGTCCTAACAGCAGATCAAGTGGGGAATGTCGGGCTTTTGTTAGCAATGAGTCATTACGACCCAGTCCTTGCTGCAAAGGGTCATGTAAAACCTCTTCATAAATCAAACTGGTGTCTTGTATTCTCCAGCCCCGCGACTCAGGATGCTTAAAACCAACCCCAAAAGGATAGCCAGGCTGGAAAATAAATCAAAAGAAAAGGCAGCGATCTAACAAGAAGGATCACGGCAGATGGAAGACCCCAGGCGTCCACTCCATGGTCACGCAGAAGTCACCGAACAGCTGAAAGTGCAAAAGAGTTTTGCGACCAGCGTTGTGCTGCTGGACACAGCTAACAAGGCATGATGGAGGTTATGGATGGAAAGATGATGTGCAATCAGATGCTCCAAAATGGACCAGGAGCCCCAGGAGGACCTTCCCGGAGGAGCTGGTATCGACTGGTCAACATGGTGATGCCCGAACCGCTTGCACATGCAAACTGGATGATCAAACGCAAACGTGATCAAATGGGGCTACTCCAACGCCATGAATACGTGCGAGCGCAGTGAAGTGCAGACCGTAGAGCACCCGCTCTTTTGCCGATGCTTGGCGAGACCTGCCTGAAGGAGGACTTCATTGCAGCGATGGAAAGAGCCATCGCTTGTGCGCACTGGAAAAACATCTAGTTTGTGAGAAGGATGGAGAAAGAAGAAGAGCATGAAGGCTGACGCTAGACTGGATTATCATAGAAAATGAGGGTGGGAAGGGACCTCAGGAGGTCACATCTAGTCCAACCCCCTGCTCAAAGCAGGACCGGCCCCAATTAGATCCTCCCAGCCACAGCTCTGTCAAGCCGGATTCTCGACTCTGGCAGTGTGAAAGAGAAGGTTATTTCCTCCTGAGATTAATTTATGTTCGAAGAGGCGCGAGTGAATTATTTAGGCGGCAAGTCCTAATGCCAAGGATGTCGCAGGCTGTCATGGATACAAAGCTGGTGGGATGTGACGCTGACCCCACGAGGGAACCCAAACACCCACACCTCAAACAATGCAGCTCGTGACTGCACCATCTCTCCATCGAAACGTTCAAACCCGAGTCTCCCCTTGATTATTTCAATCAACAGCGAAAGCAAGGCGAAGCAGGTGAAAATGCAGCGGTGCATGTGCAGGCTCAGCCTATACACATGCAAGAGCATGCAGGGATAAAACCAGCAATAAAACCATTCCCCAACCCCACATGGGATCCTAAGACCGCTCAGTTCAGGCCACCCCCTTTCTTGGACACCGGGTTGCCCACTCTGACTTAAGCTATTCCAGGAGATTCCCCACCTCCAACGTGATGTAAAGTACTGTTCAACCTGTTCACAATACCAAATCTCCCGGATTGCTTTCAATAGTCTCTGGGCGATGGAGGCCGATTCTGGTAGACTCCTGGCCAACCTGGGAGGGTGGGCAACCCTACTTGGACAAGTGTCCATCCCATGCCCACGTGCAGCCCTGCTCAGGACTGCAGAAAGAGTCAGTCCGTGAAAAATAAACTAATGGTGAAAGCAGTCTTAGCATGCGTGAGGTTACTCTACATACCGTGGCTTTCACGTGCGATTCCTGCCCACCCCTGGCCACTCAGCCCACTGCTCGGCCTTCAAAAGCCAAACAAGAATCTACATTTGATGGGTCTAACTTAAAAAAAAAAAAAACAACCCACGAAACAAACCCAAACCTCTGGCTTCTCCAGAGCGGGGTTTGCAGTGATTCATTTCGTTTTCAGATCCAATTTATGTTTATGAGTGAACTTGAAAGGAATGTAAACCACTGGAAAGAAAGGGATGGCTCAGCTTTTAGACAGCATCAACCAGGCACCGTCATCCTTGCTGATTTCCAATTGCAGCTTTTATCGTTATTATTAACAGCGGTATTCGTATTATTATCATGATTATTGTATTATATTTTTAACATTTCAGAACACATTGGATGACCCCTCACTTCGCTGCTCCACTGAATGCTTTCAATGGCACCAGCTCGTTCCCATCAAAAGCAGCCTCGACTGCCTAAAACGACTTGTGGGCCTTTCCCAGCCACAACTTTCGTTCTCTTTGTTCGGGAAAGGGGGAGCAGGGGCTGAAGAGGCTTGGCTCCGAATGTCGGGACACAGGAAGAGTAAAGCCTTTAGCAGAAATGTGGGGTGGAGGGGAAGGAATCAATCCAGTTGCATGACTCTCTAGGGGACTTTGGCCAACTTCCCTGCCTGCTCTTCCACTGTTGCTAAAAGATAAATAATGACGCTGAAGAACTTAGATCCTCCAGCGTGAATGACCGTATTCATGTGACTTATTGGATTCAATAAACACCACCGTTCCTTCTCAGGGCCAACTTCTGATTAAGAGCCCTCCTCCAGGATGCCCTGATGCACCCATCGTTATACCCATCCTGTCCTGCTCTGAGCAGCCCCCTACTCTCTCTTCCCCGAACGAAGAGAACAAAGGCTGTCGCTGAGAAAGGCCCGCAAGTCGTTTTAGGCAGGTAAGGCTGCTTTTGATGGCCTCGATGACCTCCTGAGGTGCTTTCCAACCCTAATTCCCTATGATCCTATGAGAACCAAACATCCAAGAAAGATTTTGCAGAGAAACCACGGTCCCATTTTGAACACACGGAAATGAACATGGCACAGCATCGACATTATGACAGCCTCCCTACAGAATTAGGCTCGGGGGGAGGAAGAAGGTGAGGTGGGACTAGACTTTCACTTAAGCACAAATCGCCAGGGTAACTAGCAAAAGTAGGAATAGAAATTAATGGGGAGGGGGGGAACAGACTAGAAAAGCAACACAGACATAATGAGCATCCCCAACAACGCATGCAGCTTTTACTTATTTATTTTGATGTATATGCCACCCTCTCCAGAAGAGTCTCAGGGTGGCTTCCAATTCAAAAATGAAAAGAAACACAGATCAATGAGAGAGATAAAAAACTAAAAATCAACTAATAATGAGCAGATAGGCGGAGGAGGTTGTTCCGCGGTCACCTTAGGGCTCGTGATGGGACACGAGGGAGAAGACAGTCCCTTAGGGCCCAGGCTGCTTAGGTCCAAAGCACCACCTGGAACCGTGCCTCGTACTGACAAGTCCTGCTAAAGATGATGCAGTCAAAGCGCTTCAAATGTTGTCACTACAGCCAACCTGGCCTAAAGCACGACGGGATAAAAAGGGTGCAAAAATTAATTCTCCATATAATATTTCATAGTTGGTAGGGGCTGGAATATTAATACCCTTATTAATAAAGACATGCACTTTGGCCAGAAATCCCAGCAACTTCCATTTGCTGTTCAAAAAAACACAAAAGTAACGAGCGTGCTTTGGAAATGGGTATTTGGTCAGCTGGAATATAATTTTTTGTTTACAATCAATCCATCAAAAACCCTACAATTAACTTGTCAGTCTCCAGATATGCTAACGGAAACACTAACATCGTCAACACAATTATACTCACATTCAGGCCAAACTTCCATCTAGCCGTGTCTATTCACTAACAGAAAATTCAATTGCCTATGCTGGTCTATTTTCCCATAATCCGTAACAACCTCGAGAAAAAAAATATATATAAAAAAAGTCACTGGGATAATAGTTTATATTTCTGTGCTGATCCAGATCCAGAAATGTTTTTTCCAGTTAGTTAGGTTGTATCAAACCCTTCCCACATTATGAAGCACATTAGTTTCATTATACCCATTTTACAGACTGGTGCTGAGATTTCCCAAAGCTCAAGGGAGAGATTTAACTGTAATGAAATTTCACTGAAATTAAAGAGAAACATCATCACAGAAAAATGAGGGTGGGAGAAGTCACATCTAGTCAAGGCCGGACCATCCCCAACTAGATCGTCCCAGCCAAGGCTCGGTCTACCTTCAGAAATAGATGAGAGGGGGGAAACCGGTGAGCTACCCATGGTAATCCAGAGAGTCCGTGCCAGAGCTGTGAGCAAAACCCAGACAACCTGATTTCCAAAGTCACTTGACAACACAGCCGCACCCAAGTTGGCCCTATGGATCTACCACGCAAAATTACTAAGATTACAGTGTTTTACAAGAAATGACTAAATATAACCACTTTTCACTCCACTCTTTTATAAAAAACACCCCTCAAATGGCTGCTTACCTCTCAGGTAGGTTTTTTACAGTGCAATTAGCCATCAGACAATTCTTCCTTCCTCTGCTGCCTAATTTACATTTTTATGGGGAGGGAATGCACTGATGAATTCAGAATTTATTGCGCTCTGGACTTAAAGGATAAACAGAAGATAGTATTAATTTCATAGGATCATAGAGAATTCAGGTTGATGGGACCTCTGAAGGTCACATCTAGTCCAACCCTGCTCCAAGCAGGACCAGCCCCAGCTACATCATCCCAGCCAAGGCTTTGTCTACCTGGGTCTTCAAAACCTCCAAGGATGGAGATTTACCACCTCTCTGAGGGTCCTCTTCCAGGGTTTTACTACATTTCTTGCATTTCAGGGAAGAAACGCACAGGCAAATCACTCAAAAACAACCTTAACTCTGCCTCTAGGGCCATCATGCAATAACAACAGGATTAACAGACTTTTGAGCTTGTGGTTCCAGATGGGGGGAACCAAACTATTCTTGAAAGGTATTATGTTCCCCCATCGCACTCTCTCTCTCTCCCCCTCTCCTAGCATTAGGAATCCTTGCTTTACGTGTAAAAGCAAACTAAAAAGTCACTGGATCAGTGCCTCCAAATTATTTGTATACACATTTTTATATAATCTGTGTACATGTGTGCACACATATATAAACACACACGTCCATACATATACATAGATGCATGCACACAGACATATATACAGACACATCGTGCATACGCACGTACATGCACACGCAAAGACATATATACATCATGCACACACACGTGCACACGCAAAGGCATATATACAGACACCATGCATGCAAAGACATACACACATATATATACAGACATCCTGCACACACACGCAAAGGCATATATACAGATGGGCACATCATGCATACGTGCGCACACACACACACACAAAGGCATATACGCAAACACATCATGCATACACACACATCATACCCATGCGCACATGCATGCATAGGCACAGATGTGTACCTACATTCACCTGTTGCTAGGTAAGTGCTGACAATACTCAACTTGTATGGGCTGAACTTTGTCTGAGAAGAGTTGTGCGTGGCACTACAGACACCCAGCTGACAGCTCCTGCAGGAGACACCTAATGTGCTTTATTGATGGGTAAGATCATTGCAACGGGGTGCAGTTTTAACACGGCCTCAGGCTGACTGGTGGCATTTTCCAGACTGCCAGGCAAAGAAACGCGGACAGAAATACACCTGGAACATCCAGCTGTGATCCTGTTGTGGCCTGAGCCAGCTGGGCTCCACAGAGGCTCTTGTGCCCTGCATTTTTTATTCCAGCTGAATGAAATCATGGTTTAAAATCATTCATTAGAGTTTTAAACAGGAGATGTTGAACTTCAAAAAGCAGCTAAAGACTTTCATGCATCTGTGGCACCCGATTTATGCACCAACACGTATCTGGAGCTGAAGTGACACATGAAGGTTATTATTGCATCCCCCCCAGACATGCCTCTACGGCCGGCTATTAGAAATTTCGGGTCGGCCTTCGGTAGACCAGTGGCCATGATGCATCGGAGACGCACGTAATGACACACGGCATCCCAGATATGCGCTGGATGGCTTCGGGGGACCATCTTTTATACGCTAGTTATTTTAGGTATGCACAACAGGGAAACTAAAGCTTGGTAAACCACCCGCGTGCGAAAGGCAGATTCGGTTGTGGTCCCAGCCCTCGCGCCGACGGGCGCAGAAGGACCAGGAAGTAGCGTGCTCTGTCCGACGGGGATGGGAACAGGACATCTCGTGCAGCGTACAAGAGGAAAGCGCTTGCTGCTTAATGAAAACACATCAAAGTTCACAGGCCAGCCACACTGAGAGGGTCAAAGAGGGAGAAGGAAATTAACTCATGCTCAGGATTTCCACCGTGGACACCCTGTTACGTCCCGTAACATTAAACCGGGCCTCGGACCAGGTGTTAATTCAAGGGCCGGGGTAGAAATTTTACTGCTGACATACAATTCTCCTGCTCGCTACCCTTCTCTCCCCTCATTTGCAAGGAATTCACATGAAAACAGAAGCAAACTTGTCACAGGCCATCCTAAAGCCACGCGTCCCCACCAGCCTTTGCATGCATCGCTCTATTTTGTCTGGGGAGGTGGACGCGCTCTCCCCAGGCACCCGCGACCCCCGCCGCGCGCATGGAGGAGCCAAGGCAGTGAGAAGACGGGTGTCTCAACCCAGAAGACCTTGCCAGCAAATGGCAGACCCAAGCCTAAAACTCAGAGGGTTTTATACCAAATCCCCTTCCTCCCTGGGGTCCAAATCAGGTGGGTAGCATTCAAAAAAAGACAAATGATTCATCTTTGTAAGGGACCAGCCTTTGATCATTAGGCTGGGGGGGGGGGGGGGAGCAGGCTACACCGAAAAAAAACACACTGTATTTCCCCATTTTCTGGGTCTGCACAGACTGGCCATCCTGAATTCGGCATGCAAAAACAACATAAACATCAAACAACCAAACGATGGGGTCGAACAGCTTTTAGCCGAGGGTGCGGGTCCCTCGCTGGCGAGTTAAACGTCTCATGTCGAGCTCCGGGCACTTTCTCTCTTGCAAGGGTACTTGCCCGCCCTCCGTCTCTCTCCCTTTCCCCTCCCCCAACAGGCTGTATTTACTTGTAAGATTTTGCTCGAAATCATTTCCAGACTCGCATTCCCTCAACCACAGCGGGAGGAGGAGGAGTACAAAGGGAGGCAAAGTGTTCCCTTTTCAGGGGATGGACAGGGGAAGAGAGGGAAAGCCAGCGCTCGAGAGAGCGTGGCGTTCCTCTGCACTTGCCGTGCGGCCGACAGGCGAATGCTACTCCCGTCGCTGGAAAACCCTCGCCGAGATCTATAACAATGCACGTCTCCGGTCCTCCCCTCCCAACACCCGCCGCAGCCCTCCTTTTTCACATCATTTCAAGAGAGTCTCAGTTCAAACACATTTACAGATGCAACTAATCTGCGGGCTCGTTTGCTGCAATCGCGCCTGTAAGCGACTTTGCAGCTGCTGAAAAAGGTGCGACGGCCCCTGAGGGTTGAGGCCCATGCTCCACAGTGTAAGGAAAGGAGACAGAGAGGCCTGGAGGACATAGCATTAGCATCCTTCTTTGCATGTACAGGTACCGCATTTGCTCATACAGCTGCAGTCAAGTAGGCCGACGAAGATGGGCGAGATACTTTTGGGGATAAAAACACCCAACCCTATCTACTGACTCCTCTATGAAATACGAACTTTCATTTCTACCCAGGAGAACTTTTACAATCTTTTCTCCAAGGCCTGATGAAGGGTGTCTGTGCCCGAAAGCTTGCAATTAATTTTTTTTTTTTTTTTTTTTGCAAAAATCTTGTTGGTCTAATAAAAGACATTATCTCTACCACGAGTCCTGATTGGCCAACCCTTTTAGGAAGTAGCGATCCACAACTGGTGACTTATGTCCTAAAAGCTTGTCCAAGTGCCTTCAGATGACTTTTTTTTGAATGGCAACAGATATCAACCGGATTTCAACTGGATGAGTCAGTTATTCGTCACTTTGGCATTACTCCTCTAATCCCGGACAGGTAAGAAACTTGTTCCACTTCTATAAAAATTGAATAGAAATCAAATAAAATAGAATATAAATAAATACAGCACATGATGCATCTTCTGGAAAAGATGTATCGCTATCTATAAAAATTACAGCTGGTTCAAGAAAGCTATAACGAGCATTTCAACTACTTTTGGGCAAAAAAAAACTACGAAGAAAACTCTTCAGCCATGTCCTGAGTGCAAACCAGTGATTTTTTTGCCCTCTGCCTGCAGTCCAACAGCTCTGTAGCCTTTGCTGCTGCTCCCTGGTTTTCCTGGCTGATTTTCAGCACTGACAGCAATGGAAGTGGATGAGAATCGGGCCAATTTCATCAGCTCCTCTTGAAAAGTAAAATACCAAGAGGTGGAAGCAGAGACATGAAGGGAATAGAGGACTAAAAGGTGATGGATGGAGTGGCAAAAACAACCCGGCAGCAAGCAGAAAGTTTAGGGAAAAATAAAGATGGCATGAGCAATAAAGGTGCCACAATCACACATCATTAGTGCCCTGGGGAAGTGTTCAAATTCTCTGCATTCACTTACGGGGCTGGGTGGAGGAGACAGGAAGAGGTTGTTAAAAAAGGAGAGAAGGAGAGATAAGCAGAGAAAGGTATTGGACAAAGAAGAAATAAAAATACATGAAAGATCGAGAACGTTACCGACCCACAAAAAACAACTCAGGCAAAAGATCCACCGGGATCGAAAAGCACTGTGGAAACGGGGAAGGAAACAAGTGTAAGATGCAGCCAGCAGGGTGGTTTGAATAAGATAATACCAGATATATTAATTATTGTGTCAGTATTCAATGAACAATTAGACTGGGTACAGTTCGGGGTATTACGAGCAGCTTTACAGCTGGCCAAATGCTATCTGGCAAACAGAACGCCAGATCTGTATTAGTGGGATTAATCAAATATATGCCATTCATACAACGAGGCTATTTGCGAGTTATTTAAATTGTTATAGGGACAGTTGTTTGAAAACAGACATAAACGCAATCCCCACAAATCCTCCATCTCTACACGCTCAAAGCGGGGGGACATTTTGGGAAGGGCAAGGAACGACACGGGTATCTCTCCCCCCGACCCTTAAGCTAAACCGTGGGCCGGCAGACATAGGCGCCAAGTATTTTTTTTCAGGGTTTATTTAAGTCCTTCCCCACAGCTATCAGCAGCCAGCAACCAATGTAGCACAGGTAACGCAGAGCAGGACAAACCGCTAGCGCAGACAAAATCTGAAAACACAGCCCAACACCTCCGCGCCCGCCCCTACGGTCCAGAGAGGAGAGGAGGGCTTGGGCCGCGCTGCTCGAGACAGGATGAGAGCGGACATTGCCCTCTCTCCCAAATGCACTATTTCTCCTTCTGACGAATATTATAAAACGATGCATCCTAGCAGCATCCACGACAGGCAGGAGCTGGGGGAAGGGGAGGTTGGTTATCGGTCTCCTATAAAAAGGTCTGTCTAGTGCAACCTGCTTTGGTGTAGCAGCATGACAGCTCGCGTGAAGGGCCCGAAGGGCCTGGGGGAGAAGAGAGGAACCTCTGAGGAAGGCAGCTCCTGAGCTGTCACGTGCGGAGAAGGTCGTGACAAACTGTCAGCCTATTTCAATGCAACATCCCGCAGGTACCAAACCATGCGAGATCCCCAGTTTTAAAAAGCAACGCCCGGGAAAGGCGACAGGAGCGAATTAGCACGGAGGGCGGCCAACAGCTAATGTAGACGCAACCAAATTGGGCAGGGCCCCAATGATCTTGGCCCTAACGTCTATGAAGTATTTGCCCTCCTTTGAGTAACGACCCTCCCAACGGCGGCTGGAAACGACTGACCACAGCCCGGTGATTATCCTACGCTTTGCGAAGTCCGGCTCACCACCGAGAGCTGCCTTCGCAACAGGGATGCTCTGCGGGCCGAGCGCTACCTCCAAAGCCGGGGGAAAGACGGCTGCCGACGTGGGTGGAAGTCACGAGCACAAAAGCAAAGTGAGGATTTGTTCCAAGGAGACCGAACAGAGACAGTCCCCTAACGAAACTGCACGGACGGACGTTTTTTCCCCCTCTAGGCTGTGTAACAGAAAGCATGCCGGCCTCCCCAAATGCTCCACTGCCTGCCAGCAAATCGCAGCTGAAACCTCAGTAAAAAAAAAAGGAGAGGAAAAACCTCGCAGCAGCGTCAGAGGAGACTCCAAAGCACTGGGGTGTATTTGCATTTGGGGCTACCCTGGACTGCCCTCGCTTCAATCAACAGAAAAGGCACGGGTAGCAGCCACGGCAATTTCCCCCGCGCTGCACGGCCAGCTGGCCTGGCCTGGCCGGATCAGGAGAGAGAAGGCAGCTCAGTCTCCGTCTGCACCGGTGCCCCTACAGACGAGCCCGCCAATACAGCCGCGGCATTTAGGGTGCAGACACCAAAACCCCCATCCGCACTGGCCCTTTCGGCATGGAACGACTGTCAGGGAGCCCGTACACCGCCCAGCCCGTACGCAGGCTCTAGAAGCCACGTTTTAAACCCTTGACGGCTGCTGTGCTGCAAATCTAACCTGTGTTTGCCCTTAGCCTCTGCCAGCTTGGCTATTGGAGAGAGGCACTGGAAGGGGTGGTGCAGCCTCCATCCTCGGACCCGGCCAGACAGCCTTGGCTGGGATGGCGGAGTCGGGGCTGGTCGGGGTCGGACTAGATGTGGCCTCCCCGGGTCCCTTCAACCCTCATTTTTTAATGATCCTATGAACTTTTCCCATGACAGCGTCCATATAGGGAGTATGGGCAAACTTGCTAGCATATCAGGCTTCCCCCAGTCACTCCAGGAGGAGTTTCTCTTCCATCTTCTGTATTCTCACAAGCAGCTAGGCCTCCTGGCTGTACTGGGGACTCGGGAAGACAAATTTGCAGCTTTCCCTGCCCTGAGGTGCAAACACGCAGAGATAAAGGCCAGCGAAACAGGACCAAAAGTTTGGACACTGTGAAGGGTGGATTGCTGACCAACAGTCCCATTTTCCTGCCACACAGCCTAATGCTACCCTTTCCACTTGGCGCTGGGAGCCGGCTGCGATATTTCCTTCAGAAGAAAACGTTGTCTAAGGGAAAGGATGCCCAGGGGGCTGTCCAGCGAGTTGACACGTAGAAGGCTCCACAGGTGCAGAAAGCCTCAGAGCAACAGCAGGGAAGCTAATAACTGGGACTGCAATTTGTACAAGAGAAATAATTCAGGAGTTTTACTCTATTGCACTATAAAATTTAACTGGATCCAATTTCACTATAAATAGATTCTACTGTATTTATTTAACATTTGCGAGCATATATTCTGTCTGTTCTTTCCAGAGGAGGCCTTGCCATTTGGCACAACTTTTGCGGGACTGACAGAAGGGGTCTAGTCTAAGGAGCAATGGGCTCAAGTTATAGCAAGGGAGATTTAAGTTGGATATTAGGAAAAACTCCCTCACGAGGAGGGTGGTGAAGCACTGGGACGGGTCACCCAGAGAGGTGGTGGCGTCCCCATCCTTGGGCCTGGCTAGACAAAGCCTTGGCTGGGACGATGCAGCTGGGGCTGGTCCTGCTTTAAGCAGGGGTTGGACTAGACGTGACGTCCGGAGGTCCCGTCGACCCTCGTTTTCTATGTTTCTACTTGATGAAGAATACCTTGCCTTCACACGCTTTTCTAACTCCATCCCACCTATACAGCCGATCCAGTAAAAGAGACCCCTCCCTTGCATCATTTCTGCACCATCACAGCTACAACATCACTCTTACACCACCACAACGTGCAAAAGCATCCACGGAGGGAAAGTGAGTCACTGGAAGCGGGTCTAAGCAGGAGCTTCGCTCCGGGAGAACGAAGGAGGAAGACAGCGGTCCGAAAGGCAAACCCTTGCTAGCACCCCACATCTCTCACCGCACCTGCATCCTTCTCCAAGCACCATCTCTTTCAAGTCTGGGGCAGGGGGAAGTCCATACAGTTTTAACGCAAGCAGCAAGGAGTGAAACCTATGCATGTGTAGGATGCCCCCAGCATCGCTCCACCTTTCCCCCCACCTCATATGAATTCCTTGCTCCCCCGACCTTCACGGGACTCTCTAAAACGACTTTCAAATGAGATTATTAAACTTTAAAACCCCAATTAAATCACAGCACAAAACATTCATGTCTACTTATGTATATGTATAAATAAAAAACCCCAGACGGAAGGAAGTTCACATGACACGGCCTTGTAAACACACTGGCTCTCCTTCGCCCATCTCCTTGGCCTCCAGTTTTGGGACCGGTGGATTCCCAACATGGCTCACCACCCTCTCCTACCCCGCATCGTGTTGTTGCCTCAGCAGGTAAGAGGGAAGCCGAAACAACTTGCAGACCCCGTCCCCCGGCATTCGGGGCCACTGGGGTTCTGCCAATGCCCGTTTGGGAAAGTGATTTATTGCTTTCGCTTACGGTCCGGCACCCGCGCTCAGGATCGGTCGGACCCTTCCACCGCTTACACGCACACACGAGTACTCACGTGAGTCGCCACACTGAGCGAATGAAGCCACACATGCCCGCACTTAAGCATAAGCGTGGCTTATGCAGACTGGCCACGTCCACTGCGCGCTTGTTTAGGACTTGCCTATACAAGTCCTAAATAGCTGCGCAATAACTGGCGGGGTTGCGCGGTAGCATCCTGGGGACACTGACGGCACCGTAGCTTGTGTCACGGTTCGTGCCATGCAACGCTACTGCGCAGCGAGCGTCTCATGTAGACGCGGCCGCTGAGGCGGGAGGCTCTAACTTTGCCATGCAGGATGTAGAGGCGATTCCCTGCCTGGGCTGGGTCCTAAGCAAACCTGCCGAGTCCCTGCAAACCACGCTGCAGTGAATGCTGCAAGCAGAGAGCTTATCTGCTGTAGTCGTCCCCCAAGCCTCTATGAGGCACCTCAGTTCCTGCAGAAATAATGTGTTTTTTATTGCACGTGATACAGCCCATAAATGATGCCCCTTCTACTATTTGCTGAAGTCCTGGAACGAAAACTCGGAGTCAAAAGCAAGCAGATGGACTTCCTTCCTCTCTCCTTTGAACAGAGTGCGCTTTCTAATCGCTCGGTCTGGCCCTCACATGTAATGCAGGTGGAGCAAAAAACTTTTCACCGACTGCATCTTCTCTCTGCAGTGGATTATTTCCTTCGTGCTTTACAAACAACATCTAGAGTCACCTTTCTGTGCTTTTTGCTCCCATACTCTTGCTGAGAGTGAAGTTAGAAAGGGACCCCAGAAAAGAAAAAAAGAAAAAAAAAAAAGCGTGCTGTTTTATATTTCACATATGACTGCTCTGAAACAGAGAGCATGTTTGGCTTGGGATGCTGCGATAACGCTGTTCCAAATAAAATAACAGGAATACCATGTTTTAATGTTTTCAATTAACTTTGATTCTTCCAAACCATTCTTAGCTGTCTAGTATGAGGGATACATTTACTCCTGGAACAGAAAGAAAAAAAAAAAAGGAAAAAAAAATTAAATCATAAACTTTCAGCTCCCACTTGGCACAGACATTATTTGGCAAAAGAGAGGAACTCAGGCAACGCGAAGGAGCCTCCATACAAATGCCACATGTGCCGAAACTACAGTCCTGAGCGTAGCAGACAAGCACTGATCAACTCCACTCTTCATTTCTTGGAACCAGAACAAGAAAGAGAGAACGGGAAGGAAGGAGGGAAAGAGAGAACGAATAAACGATACAAGATTCCTGCACCGGATGGGTTGAAAACCGTGTTATCCTTACAGCTGTCATCCAACGTCCTGCTCTGCACAGCCACGCGGGGTGGCACAGAGAGGGGCCGGTAGGGTTTTGACACTAAATGCTGCAATCTGGACAAATTCAAATTCACAAGTAGGTTCGTTACCGTGAAACACCGGACCGTCCACGAACTTAAAAAGGAAGAGTCCATCTGCCTTGTAGCCTGAAGAGTAACAATAAATGATGCTAAGGGAACAACGAATGGAATAAAGCCACCCAAACAATTTTGACTTCTCCTTCGGAGGGGTTGGGGAGGAAAATCCACGGAAGACGAATGCGATGATGTGCACGAGCAGCACGTTGACTGCAACTCAGGGAAAATACCATCAGTTCGCTTTGAATCAAAACAAAACTCGTTAACGAATGTGGACGGAGCACAAAAATACGTCCGAATTTATTAAAAAAAAAAAAAAGAAATATAAATATCTAGATAGATAGATAGATATCTATATCTATATTGAGTGCACCCAGCATTCCTGGAGACCCCGGG
Source organism: Crocodylus siamensis (assembly GCF_052110815.1). Classification (NCBI taxonomy): domain Eukaryota; kingdom Metazoa; phylum Chordata; order Crocodylia; family Crocodylidae; genus Crocodylus; species Crocodylus siamensis. Next base: position 1,465,026 of record NC_143400.1, read on the forward strand.
GCAAAATTTCAGTATTGGGCCCCCTTTCCCCAGAGATGATGGTGATAATAATTGGGCAATGGAAAAAAAAAAGCATTTTCAGGCCCCCTTTCTGTCTGGGCCCTGGTTCACCCATGCCCTGAGCACAGCCCAGTCTCCCCCACCACCCCACATTCAAAATATATCCAAACCCTTTTCCTCGATATTTGGCCTTACACCAGTACTGCTGATTGACAGCACCTGCACTCACAGAAATATCACAACAGGGCGGTACAACCAACACGAGTTTGACCCAAACCGAGTCAATCACAGGAAAAAAATTTTTTTAAAAAAATCAGTGCAATATGCTCAGGCACAATCCATCTGAATCAGTTTGAAGGGGAACACCCCCGCCCCCCCCCGTTTGACTTGGTGTTAACACAAATATATACAACCCAGAAAAGTTCAGCAAAGCCTCTTCAGTGAAACATGCAGGGTGTTTACCATTGTAACCTTTAAAATATCCAGATATTTGGATCAACTCCAGCAGAGATGTCTCAGGCTGGACAACAAGCCAGGCAAGCAAACCAGGTTACTGAAGCAGAAGAGAGCTAAACAAACCCCCCCAAAAGCAAACGTTTTTGGTCAAAATTTTTTTTTTTTTTTTAAGTGGCAAAAAACATCAAGCCAGCCCCGAGGCCTGAGCAGAGAACATGGAGCAGCCGAGAAGCAGGGACCGTGGTTTAATTCAGCAAACGCTTTCCTTTCGATGCACGCCAACAAACTTCAGGATCACCAAAAAAAAAAGTAGCGAGACACCCAACCGCAGCACAGGTTAACGACGCGCCTTTCAAGTTTCCTGGACCAGGCAGATGTCAACATCGCGCTGCGCTGTTTTGTGTTGCATTTTATTTTCGTGGAGGGGAGGGGTCTTAACGCACCCAGGCAAAGCCGACTCGCCCCCGCTGGCCGGAAAAAAAAACCCAAAGCCACCCCCCAAAAACACCACAAGGCCAGGAGCTCACATTTGAAGTGTCACAAGAGGCGACACCGTTCCTGGCCGGTCGCTCCCACCCGACGGAGCTCCGGACGCGCCGTGTCAAAGCCCGGGGCCGGCCCTGCTGGGGGGCAGGGGGCCGGGCGGGACGTGACCTCCCGACCCCCGTTCTCTAGGGTCGCGACGGCGCGTCCGGGACCGTACGGATCAGGCTCTTCGGATCCCCGCGAGGATTTACCCCCCGTGCCAGCCTTTGATTTCCGTGCTCCCCCCACCGCCAGCCGCGGGCATCCTTGCCCTTCGGCGGGGAGGGTGGAGGACCACCGCGGCGCTGGACCACCTCCTCCCAGCCGTCACCATCCACCCCGGCCAACTCCTTCTCCTGCCTTTATTTTGATTTCCATTTTCTTCCCTTCTCCCTCCTCCCCACCCTTTTTTTGGCAGCGGAGGAGGAGGACGGGGGTGGGGGAGACGCCTGGAGATCCCAGGAAGGGGCTCCCAGCCCCCTCCCACCCCTCCCCCCCGCTGTAGAACGCTGGAACGTTTCGGAACGTTCCGTGTCGCTTCCGAACCCGACACCGCGTTCCGGGGCAGCGCGCGGCTTGCACGCGCGGCTTGCACGCGCAGCTGGCAGCCACGTAGGGGGGGGCCTGGATTATGATTTTTTGGGGGGGGGGGAATAGGACTGGGGGAGCAATGGGAAAGGGAAGCAGGGCTGCAAGCCTGGAGGAGGAGGAGGCGGCGGGGGGGGCAGGTTGCCTTCCCCTCCCTCCCTTCCCCCCCCCCAGTTTTTTTCGCCCTGTCACAGCCCGGAGCTGCAGGTAGCCGAGAGTTAAGAGATTTAAAGAGAAATTGCTACATTGTAACAAACTCACCGTGATGTTTGAGCAGCAGGCAGCGCGGGGTCTCCGAGACATCCCCGCACGGGCTCCGGGAGGCAGGACCCCAGCAGGCACAGGCTCATAGAGGTTCAGCGCAGTGCCTGATTGCATCGCTCCAGCCCGGGGCTTCCTCCCCTGCAGAAAATAAATAAATAAAAAATAAAATAAAATATATATATGTATATCTATTAAACGAAGCAACTGAGGGGAGGAGGGGGGGCGCGGGCTGCAGCTCCGCTCGGCCCGGCAAGGGCGCGGATTAATTTTTCAAGCGTGCAAAATAAATAAATAATCACTCCCCTCCTTCTCCCCACACCCACTCGGAGGGGGGAAAAAAACAAAAAAACCCACACATATCCACACACTGGGGCTTCGTTGCCCCGCCCCGGATAGTTTGCATATTGCTAGGCCCCGCCTCCCCCTCCTCCTCCCCTGCTTTCAAAATAAGGGAGGGCTGCAGAGACGGCTCGGAGGGCTGTCAAGGCGGATTTAAAGGGGCAGGGCTGCCCCCCCCAGCCTGCTCCTTTTCTTCCCCCCCCCGTCTGATGTAATAGGAAAGCCATTGAAACAAGCAGTGGCTCCTTTCCGAAGGGAAAGCAGCCTGCAAAGCCTTGCTGGGTTGCCACAGGCCTGGGAGCAGGGTGGGGTGCGTGTTTCAGTACAACACAAACACCCCTCGAGGCTGAGAGCAAGGGGGTGTGTTTATTGCAATGCAACACGTTTGGGGGGAAAAACACCCCTTGGGATTGGGAGGGGGTGCATTTATGGCAATGCAACACATTTGGGGGAAAAAACACCCCTTGGGATTGGGAGGGGGTGCATTTATGGCAATGCAACACATTTGGGGGAAAAAAACACCCCGTGGGATTGGGAGGGGGTGCATTTATGGCAATGCAACACATTTGGGGGGAAAAAACACCCCGTGGGATTGGGAGGGGGTGCATTTATTTCAATGCAGCACATGAAGAAGAAAAAAAGCTCACCCCTCTGGCCTATATTTCTGCAGGTGAAAGCAGGGAAGTTGCATTGATTTGACGTCTTAATTGAACAGAGTTGAAGGCCAGGAGAAACAACAGCTTAGCCATTAAGTTTTGCCCAGATTCCCCTGTATTAAATCCAAGGACTGAAGCTTTTCAGTAAAAAACACCCTTGCTGGTCCATATTGTTGCAGCTGGATGCAGGAAAGCTGTATTGATTTGATATCTTTATCAAACAGAGTTGAAGGCCAGGAGGAGCTACCGCTTAGCCGTTAAGGGGGGGATCTGGGCAAACCTGAATTACATCAGTCTTTAGGTTTGGGTTTGAGGAAGGGGGGGAGAATTAGACCCAAAGACTGAAATATTTCAGTAAAAAAAACCAAACCCTTGCTGGTCCATATTGTTGCCGCTGGAAGCAAGGAAGCTGTATTGATTTGTCATCTTTATTGAACACAGTTGCAGGCCTACTGCTTAGCCATTAAGTTTTGCCCAGATCCCCCTGGATTAAACCCAAAGGCAAGTATTTCAGTCAAAAAAAAACCCAACCCTCACTGGTCCATAATGTTGCAGCTGGAAGCAGGGAAGCTATATTGATCTGACATCTTTATCAAACAGAGTTGACTTAGCCATTGAGTTTTGCCAGGCCCCCCCGCCCAAAGACTGAAGTATTTCAGTAAAAGAAAAAAAACCCTTGCTGGTCCATACTGTTGCAGCTGGAGGAAGGGAAGCTGCATCAATTTAACAGCTTTCTTGAACAGTTGAAGGGCCAGGAGGAAGTACTGCTTATCCAGTCTATGACGTTTCCCCCCTGTGTTAAGCTCAACAAATGCTGAAAGACTTCAATCAAGACAGTCCCGAGGCCACTGCGATGGCCAGGGCATTTTAGGTGCTGTGCATCACTGGTGACTCTTTGGGAAAAGTGACTTGGTGGCACCGGTCTCCTCGCCAGGTACGGATGGTTGTTGGCTCGCAGGGAGCTCATCCGCCCTTTGACAGGTCCTGTTTTTAGTCCTGCTGGACATCCGTACACCTTCCTCACCCAGGCTAGCCCTGGGGGGGTGCTGGTTTAGTCGCCGACAACCTGACCATGGAACGGCTGTGCAGGTTTACATGGTACCAGACAGCAGACCGAGAGAGGCCTGGTTAGACTAGAAGTATTTCAGTCCTCAGGGGATGAAGCCACGCGCCACAGGCAAAGAGCAGGAGAGACCACCGGTGCCCAAGCCGCCTGTCATGGCAGGACACGGATGAGGCGAGTTGCAGGGAAACTAAATCCTGGGCTGCGGAGGAAGGTAAACCCCCACTGAGATTCCTGAAACAGCTGCATGGGGTGGGAAAAAACGAACAGCTCACAGACTGAAACGCATTATAGGTTGTTGCCTCGTGGACATGCATGCTCCACACTCCTTTCATTACATGGAGATCATTTTAAAACCACCTTTAAAAATCACCCAGTGTGAGAGCTTTGCTTTCTCAAGCCTTTAGCGAAGAATTAAACAAACAAAACCAAACCCTGTTGTAAACACTGGTGGCTGGAAGGCAGGGTGCCCTGGCGTAGACAGACAATCTGCTACCAGCCCTATTTCTGACACTGTGTTGAATAGACTTGCTCTTAGCAGGACTTGGGACAGGGGCTTGATGCCCAGTATAGTTCCTTGCAAGTTTAGGGTCTAAGTCATCTAACCTCACAAGTCTCTCTTATCCCCATTCTGTTCAAAATCAGTGTTTTTTTACTTCAGTTACAGCTGGTTCAGGCTTTGTTTTGGGGGGTTCAGCTTGATAGCTGTTACGGTCTTGTTACTGTTTAATAAGCACTTAAGTCCCAACCCAGCTGTGCATCAGAACAGAATCAGGGCCTTCAAGTACCCAGCACTGAAGTCAATGGCATGAGACACGCCCACACTTTAGTATGTATGCAAGTGTTTCCAGGAGCAGGGCTTTGGAGAGCTGCTTATTGTTTTTGTGGGTTTATTAATGTTTGCACGGTGCTTTAAAAGAATACCTAACGTCCTGAAAAAAATATCAGTGCTAAGAGGTATTCTAATTTTTTAAAAGGTGCCTGAAGTTTGCAAAGAGTTTGAAAGAGAATCTAACATCAGTCTTTGTGCTACTGACTGCAAAATGTTGCTGCTCCTGTTATTTATTCAAGTACCGAGAGTGTTCGTAGCACTCTCCGAGCTGCAAGTATTGATGGAGTTGAAAACATCCATCTCCCCATGCCCAGGTCTCTCGGCTTAAGGGTAAAGTATGACTTGAAAGAAAGCAGCAGTGGTGGAGATGTACAAAAATGCTGGCATAACACAGGCTTTTGATTCAGCTTCTTGTAGCAACAAATAAAAGTGCCGCAAATAAACCAAAGAGATGTAATGATTTTAATGCACTTGGTGCTGTAGCGTCTGGGCATATGACCTGTGTGTAAAAGTGCAACGCAGTAGTGCTATTACTAAGAACCAACACCAAGAAATGCATTAAAATAGAACAATCCACCAGCCAGTACAGCCTACTTTTTTGTAAAACCAGAAGTTCACGGTAAGGGCACGTACATTGGAAGGTTTATTTACATCTTTAAATATTAGTCTGTAATAACTTCTACTTCCCCCCCCTTTAATTTTTTTTTCTGGATTTCTGGTAATTATGAATCATCCTTTCAGAAGAGAAATTTCACCAGCTCATTCCTGCCACAGTACATCTGGGCTCAGCAAAAAAATCTAGAATAAATCTTGGAGAAGAGGCAGAATTGCGACCAGTGGTGGGTACCGCTTACCAACAGTTTCTATATTCATACTCGTCTCGTAAATCATCCCTGAACTGATTCTGGAAACAAGGCTGCTTTTAACTTACACTGCCTAAATTAAGCATGTCTCTAGGTGTTAGTGGGATTGTGGCTTTAGTGGGTTCAGAGGGAGATACTGCTCTCGTTGTGGAGGAAGCAGGTTAACTGGGAGGAAAACAGCACCTGCAGTTGTGCTTCTGGATTCCCCAGAGACCCTTCGTGGGTCAGATATCAGAAAGATTTCTAGGCGCAGAACAAAACGCTGCTTTTTGTGGTGATTTTAACCTGCCTCCGTAGCCTGTTGTTTTAACCAGCAGCATTAGTCATCCTTACACTGTACAGCCAAGCTGACTGAACACAGGATTTCTAGCACGGTTGTGACTCAATTAACCACGTAGTCGTCGGGTTTCACATACTGGCATATCCAGCAAGGTCAGGTACAGAGCAGAGGATGGGGCCATAAAAAGTTTCTGGGGCTGGGCCCAGCTCAAACTGCCGAAAAGCAGCCTGTCCTTTCAAGATTGTATTTATTTACAATATCGTGCTTTGGCAGATGAGCAAGGGAGCAAAAGCGGGCAGCAAAATCTTCCGGCTGGCTTGGACAAGAGGCATAAGACAGCGCCCAATGCAAGCCAGCAACTTTGCCCTCCTGCTGTACTTTCAGATGCAATTTCGAACTGGCTCCGTGTTCAGGCAGCACAAAGCACAGCTCACGCAAAGGTCCGCGGCATACCAATTATAAACTGGTTCTGCCAGGGGAAGGCAGCCCGCACTGGATTGGCCAAAAGTGGAGCAGCTCGGAAAGTAAGGGGAAGGGCTAGATGCATCACCCGGCAGCCTGATTAGACAGGTTAAATGTGATTGACCGGCGTGAATAATTAATCACCGAGAGGCAGGGCTCTCCGTTGTGTTTATACCCTTCCATTGGCTGGATTTGAATTAGATATACATTCTGTTTAGGCCTGGGTGGGGCTAGGAGTGGGGGTGGGTTATATTTTGGTGTGTTACGCTATAAGAGTGGAGGGTGAACTGAGCGCGGTGACAGTTGCACAGGAGGAGGAGAGAGGACGGGCTTTGTAGCACTGAGAAAAGGCCCCACGAGCAGCCTTGCCAAACCACCGTGGGAGACTAACTGATGGCTTCTGTTGCAAGATGTCTACGCTAATTTGGAAGGCAAACCGATTGGAGCAATACGCATTACTAATAAAAAAAGGGTGGAGAAAGGGAAACGAGGGTGAAACATGGTGTTTCCTCCTCTTAGCTACATTACAGTGCAATCTGAATCGCTTGATGGCTTTTGAAAGCGATGAAGCACACCCTTAATCACACATGAACTGAGTTCTTCTTTTTTCGTTTTTATTTCAGCTCTTCCACCCAAGGGTGGAAAGCTGAATAAGTCCAATGAAGTCTACCTTTTACTAAAAGGTCCTGGCAGGAAGCCACAAGTACTGCTAATTAGACTAACCCAGAGGGGCAGGATTGCTAAAACTCTTCTTTTCTTGAAAGGATGCTACTATTAACCAAGCTCTTCAGGAGCAGGGCATGTTTCCAAGTGGGAAGAAGCTGATATTGTTTGGGGGGTTTTTTTGTAAATAAAGTTTTTGTTTCCAATTGCATCTCATTTCCCTAATTTAACAGGTGCTTCCCCTTTTTCTTTTCCAGAGACCAAAAGAAAGAAAAATATAAATTACAAGTGACAAGAGGGCTCCCCATTGCAAGAGTCTACTATTTGGACTAGTCGAGTCAATCCCAACGCTGCTGAGACCATTGGGGCACCTTAGATAGTGACCTTAGTTAGTCCAAATAGTGGACTAGCAGAGCTGCATACACATGAGCACGGACGTGTGGTATGCGGTGCTGTAGATCCATCTGGGGCGCTACATGCTGCACGTGCAGGTGTTTTCCACGCTGCTACCTTGCAGTGGGGGACTGAGGGGGGTTGACCCTGGAAGATCTCAGGGTCAAAAAAACCACACACTGAAAAAAGGCAGGGCGGTGCACATGGTGGCAGCATGTGCCAGAGCCTGGCTGCCCACTGGAGCCATGCTCCTTGCTGCAGCTGCAGCTAAGGGAGGACCCCAGGTAAGGTTGCAAGGGCCAGCAGTTGTTGGTCCCAGCCTCCGCTACCCCACCAGGGGTAACCTGCCATGTGCAGAGTATGCATGGCATGGACGTTTCTTGGGCACAAGGTTTGCTACTTGTCCCCAAAGAACCAAGCGTCCGCATTCATCTGGGTTCACCCATTAAGGTAATATTTTCTACTCTTGTAAGTGGATGCGGCCCCGCTGACTTGAATGCACCATTGCTCCTGGACAGCAGCAAATAATTTGGCTTGTGGAATCCACCCTTCAAAACCAGAGCAGAGAGGCAAGTTAAATAATACTTAGCACTTTGCAGAGATGAGGCTGATAAGAGGCAGCTAGTTCCTGTATAGTGCTTATCAACAGCCAGACCTCAAAGCACTTCACAAATAAGGCAGGGTCCTTATTTGTTTTGTACAGCTTGGCAAACTGACATACCACCAGCAGACCCGTAACAGAGCCATCCCAATCCTGCACTCCAACGACTAAGTTACCAGGCCTCCTTCCAACTTAAGACCTCAAGCAGCATTGCAAAGACTAAATAAAACTTAATTAACCTAATGTTTACAACCCCACTAATATCAATGGAGCCAAAGATCTGGCCCATTAAACATAATTAATTACAATGTCACGCAGAATTTTTCTGGGACCAGCTCACTGCTGCTGTGTCTTGAGCTGGATGGGTGAAAAGTGGTATTGAATCAGAGCAACGGGATTTTACACCCACTTCACAACGTTGTTAATGTCTGCACAAGATGTATTGCAGTGCCGAACCAGTGCCCCTCTGCCTTGGCTTACCCAGCTCTCAGATGGATAAAGTAACTTGTGGCTGCTTTGCAAGATGCAACTCTGATCCATGTTTGTAAAACAATTTCAGATTTCTGGATTAAAGGATTTATATAAGCATTATATATTCAATTTATTAAAGCAGACTCATTCTTGCTGCTAATAAAATAGCAAAGGATCAGTCAGGAATTCTGTCAAGTTTCCAGTTTTCAAGTTTAGATGGCCTAAAACTCACTCTAAAACATTGTGTAAAAATGTCCTAAAAAACCATGAATGTTATTGGTTCCATTTTAAATAAACAAGGTTCATTTTTTGTTGGTAATGTTATGCTGCTGCAGATTTCTCAGCCATTTCAAACCATTTTTATGGAGCTATTTACATCAGTGAGGGCTTCTCATATGAAGGCTGGCCCTTAATTTTTAAAACAAATTCCCTAGCTCTAAATGGCTTCTGCTTTAATTACTGAACTGTGGTAACAGGAGGCAGCTGCTGCAACACCATAGTTTTAAAAGCACTGTAGACTACTTGCGTTCAGTTCTGTGACCCCCCCCCAGTCTTTTCTCTTCTGAGTTATTTTACGGCGATACAGGTGACTCCAGATGACTGCTCTCTCAGCAGGACCAGGGCTGTAACACTGATAATAGAGTTTTTTCATTGGTACAGTTAGAACGTTATTACTACTCAGGGAGCAGTAATGGCCTAGAACATATTCCAGGACAGGGGATATTCTACCAGATTTACCAGGTTGAAAATCGGATCAGTTCTTTAGAATAATGTTATTAAATAACTCAATCATAGGAAAGAGGAGAACGGTCCCCAAAACAGCCTGGAGGTACTTATTACAGACATGCTTATAAATAATTACAAAACAATTACATTTATAATACAATACCATAATTACAATGACTTTAAGCTAGATTTGAAGGCTTCAAAGTACAGGCATTTGACAAACACGATTTAATTAAGCCTCACAGCTGCCCTTTATTCCCCTACTACAAACTGAGAAACTGAGGCAAGGAGCAATTATTTCTATCATAGAAAAAAAAGTTCAAAATATATGGGGCCAACTTAATGCCCGACTTGAATTCATGCTAGAGAGAGATGCTTGACCCGATTTCTAGCTTGACAGTGAAAAGAAATTTACCTTTTTTTTTTTTTTAAATTCAGTTTCTATCCTAAATGGGAAACGTAATGACTGAGATGTATTTAAATCACATAATTGTGTTCAGCAGAGGAAAGGAAATTAATTAAATTAGAGGGATTTTTTTGTATGGCAGGTTTATTGTTTTTTTTTTTTTTTGGTGCAAGCTGTAATAAAATAGGCTAAGTCTCCATGTATGCAGATGAGCAGGCTTTAAACACCAAATCAAACAATAAAACCAGCATATGTAGGTGCGTCTTGTATTTCCAGAGCTCCCTGTCTGGCTCCCGCAGTCAGCTGCCATCTGTTTTCTTCCTGAACTATGTTCAGTCCTTGGCTTTTGAGTTTGATTACCTGAATGCAGATGGGAAGATGAAGGTACCGTCAGTACAGGGAGCTGCCAGTCCTATACCCCAGAACTTCTTTAAGGTCTTATGCTAACTGATGCAACGATGAAGAGCTACCTGCCTACAGAATAACCTGCTCTTGATATATTAATTACACACAGTTTAATTAGCATAGGTGTAAGACTCCATGCCTTTCTTTCAGTCTTGACATGTTAGTCCCTCCTTCTAGTTACTCATTTATCACGAACAGTAGCAAGTGTCACTCTTCACATTTTGTGGGCATAAGGCTGTAAGAGAAGCTGGAGACACTGGTAATTAACTAGTTGAATGCAGGAGGTCCTACTATAAACAGCGCATTGATTTGCTTTTCTGGTCAGGCACTGAACAGTTAACTTTTGCTGGTTTAACAGATCATAAACCTCATTCAAAACTTGAACAAAATAAAATTAACACAACATCAAGGTGAACAACATAAATTCACATCTCTTTGGATGATATCTGAGGGTGTTTTAAGATGGGAAGTTCAACACAAAAGAAATGTAATGTTTGAAGAGCTAGTCAGATGCACATCAAGTTTTTACCAAATATTCGATGCCAACATAAAAATCATCTTTGAATCACTGGGCAACACACACACGCAGTTCACCACCCTCCTGATTAAGGCTGTTTCTTCAAATGCAACTTGAAGAGTGCTGAATAGGCAAGAGAAAGAGATTTGGACTGGATTTTTTCTCCCAAAGGGTAGCAATGCTGATCTTGCAAACAGACATTAGCTCTTGTTCTTCGCATTGACCTACCCAGCAGAGGCATGCATTATTATTCTGATCCAGTGACCCACTTTGCAAAGCTGTACACACCTAATGAAAGTAGTGGTGTCTCTCATGTCACCTCCTGTAACAAAGCACCTTCTAATATCATGATGGGCATGGCAATCCTCAATTGCAAACACCAGCAGCATTGCCACAGTGCAGATTCCTCAGATGGACAAGCCAAGCCACTAAAAACCATGTTTTACAACTGGCACAGCTCGTTCCCATGAAGGAAGCATACGTTGATCATATTTGGGTATTTTTGTGCTGGTTTGTGCACTGCTATCGTCTTGGCAAGGCATTCAGTTCACAACCAAGTTCAATTTTATCTTCTACAGGGTAGGGAGGAGTCCCTTCCTGCCCCTCCTTTAGCTCAACTGTTAATCCCTACCTGCCTCCACAACCCATTGCATTTCCCTGGTCCCCACGTTTGTTTTTATTCCTCTCCCTAGTACTCTTCCTCACTCCCCCTTCTTCACACCTCCTTCCTGCTCCATAACCCCCTTGCATGTGTTTGAAACGAGGGAGGGCAACAGCACATCTTCAAGCCTCTTTCCTAACGTCTTTCCTTACAGTGCCCACTAAGCCCCCCACCCCTATGTCCCCTCACACCGCTCCGGTTTACATCTCCCCATCACACCCTCCTTGCACGGCTGCCTTTCTACTCCACATCTCATCTCATCTCCTTTCCTCTATCCCTTATGTTACCCCCTCCCCTGCTCATACCCTTTCTCCTTCATTCCCCTGCCTCACTCTCCCCAATTCAACTCCCCTCCCACAGCCCAGCACTGTCCCCAGTGACCCCCCCCACAGCACTGCATTGCCCTATGTCCCCCCTGACATCTCCTGCAGCAGTGCCCTGCATCCCCCACCCCATCCATCACATAAAACTGACCCCTATGTCCCCCCCATAACACTGCCTGCTTTCTCCCACCCTTCCTACAGCACTGCCCCAGTGTCCCCCCCAGGTTGCATTACTCATATCTCCTCAGCCCTCCCACAGCACTGCCCCTCCATGCCCCACCCTTCACGCCCTCGTTATTTTTCCCGCCCACAACATGGCGCCGCCCCGTCGCCTCCCCCCCCCCTTGCCCCGCCCAAGCGTCACGTGACCGAGGAGCCCCCTCCCCCCTGGCCCGGAGGGCTGCGCGCGCTGGTGCGCATGCGTGGCGTTCCCGCGGGCGGGGCCGCGTGCGCGGGCGGCGGCGCGAGGCGACGGGTAGGGCCGCAGCATCCGCCGCCATCCGGGCCCGGGGCGGGGGTGACCCCCGCGGCTGGCAGCGCCCCGTGGGCAGGGGAGCTGGGGCAGGTGTCTGCCGCGGATGGGGCAGGTGTTACCTCCGTGGGGCGAGAGCAACCCCCCAGCAGGGCCAGGGGCAGGGGCAGGGGCAACCTGTAGCTGGGGCAGGAGCAATTATCTACCCCGTTGGGGCAATAGCAGCTCTCCAGGGGCAAATACCTACCCCAGCAGGGGCAGGAGCAGTTATCTACCGCACTGGGGCAATAGCAGTCCTCCAGCAGGGGCGAATATCTACCCTGGCAGGAGCATTTATCTACCCCATTCAGGTGATAGAGTCCCCCCGCAGCAGGGGTAAGAGCAATCCCCTGTTAGGGGCAGGGGCAAATAATGTTACCCAGCAGGGGTAGGGGCCAAGATCAACCCCAGTAGGGCAAGAGCAACACCCCAGTAGAGGTTGGGGCAAATATCTATCCCATTGGGGTAAGGGCAGCTGCCCAGCAGGGGCAGATATCTATTCCAGCAAGGGCTGAAGCACATGTCTGCCCCTCTGGGGGTAAGAGTAACCCTTTGGCAAGGGCAAATATCTACCCCAGAAGGGGCTGGGCAAATACCTACCTTAAGGGCAAGAGCAACCCACTGACCAGGACAAATATCTCCCTCAGTAGGGGCAGAGGCAACCCTCTAGGAAATTTGGGGCAAATTTCTGTTCCAGCAAGGGCAGGAGCAACCCCACAGCAGATGTAGGGGCCAACATCTACCCTGTTAGGGCAGGAACAACCCTGCATCTGGTCAGGAAAAGGCCCCTCTTCCTCGTCAGGGGCAGGAGCAAATATGCGGGAAGGGGAAGAAGGGGGTAAATAAGGGCAGCAGCCTCTTGCCCTCAGTCAGGCTACAGCAAGAGCAGTGCCCCCCTACTCCCTTGCACTGGGGTCCAGGTCTGCTCAGCTGGGGGGATGTGAGCTCCTCTGAAGAGTGTCATGCCACATGGGTGCAGGTGCCTCCGTGCGAGCGGAGGGTTGCAGAGACTTCAGAGCATCCTTTCGAATAGGAGAAGCATCTGACCCGCTGCGGTCTTCCCGATGCTTTGCGAGAGAATTGCTCTTATTTTTCTGCGCTCGAGAAAGGAGTGGAAGCTTGGAGCCATTGTTTTCCCAGGGTTGCTTTCAGTCTAAAAAGGTCGAGAGCAGCTGGATTTGCCTCTTCCTCCTCAGTGGCATAGCACGGAGGCTTTAGTTCCTTCTTGAGAGACTCCATGCCAGCTTGCCCTTATTATGCCATGTCGCTACCTCCATGCTAAAACAGTCAGTGCAGCACAGACCTGGACACCTAGAATTTGAGAGCATCTGACCATGATAATAAATTAGTCCCTGGTTCCCTCTTAAGATGTTTGCGTCTAAAGCCATCGTAGTGTGGCACGCTGGGTTTTAAGGCTATTCCATTTCCTCACCGCTCCATATTATTTTTTATAAAGGTTGGATTAAAGAAAATGCTATGTATAATTGATATTCTCTTCTTTTTAGCTCGGGACTACAAAGCACAGCCCTCGAGAGTCCTAAATACACAACCTGTGGATTGAAGACTTCTAAAACATGTCCCACAGCCACCTAAGGTGTTGTAATTATGCGAAGACAGCATTGGCCAGTGTCAGGTTTAGATTTTGGAGGAATGCCGGCAGTGGGCTTTGAATCTTGCAGAACAGATTCAAATGTTAACCGAGCGTTAGAACTGAGCGCATTTGTTAATTTGAATAATGAATGTGATTGAGCTCACGTCCAAATGAGTAGCTTAACCAGCCTATGTAAGCAGTTGCATGATTGGGCCCCTCTTTTAAAAATGAGGTGCAGTTCTTTGGCTCCTGGTGTATTGAGGCCCCAATCCTGTGAAAACATCTGTCTGTGATTAGCGTTACGCATAATGAATAGTTTTATTGCAGCTGATGGGAATAATGAATATAATGTTAAGCATGTGTTTAAGTTTTGCGAGATGGGGAATTAGAACTGCATTGAGAGGTACTTTTCAACAAGTTATTTCTCCCTTTTGTTTGGAAATGTGGGTATCCCTGACTTGTCTGTAAGAATAATTATCTTGATGGCTTTGCCCTGTTCCTGCTGTTGTTTTTTAGGTAATGATTGCCATTGATTTAAAAGATCTGCCGGACTCATTGTGGAATAGTTGGACACTTTTTTAATAGTTTTGTGGCATCATTATCTGAAAGAACTTAAAATCACTTTTCCAGGTTTTATTCCTCTGCTGTTTAAAAACTTCTGGGTGGAGGAAGAAGAATGTAATTCTAAGAAAAATGCATTGTATATATTGTTTTCATTCAAATTTCATTGGAAAATATAAAAAAAAACCGGGAAAGAAATTTAAATATTTTTCCTATTATTCAAGCTATGGGAGTGGGGAACAAAGGAAGGATACCTGACGCATCTAACTCAGTACCTGTGGCTAAAAAGAATAATGTGTAACAAAATAATCCCAGGTGTCCCTGTTGTTCCACCTCATGTAAAATTTTAGCTTGTTTGCCAAAACCTTGTATTGAGCGCAGGTGCTATGAGGGAAGAGAGAGAGCAGTAAATAATCTTGTGTTGGTAGTTGTGGGACTCTCACCTCTGAGATGGGTACCTTCTGTTCTGTATAGATACATGATGCAGAGTGCATTAAATTAAATCTCAGTGCAGACCCCGTCCCTCATCGGATATTTTTTTCCGAGAATGTTACGCTATACTGACAAAGCTGTCATTGGGAACAGTAACATTAGATGTCTTTGGGCCCTGTTGAAATGAGGGAAAATCGGAACTTTTTGGAGGGCTAGATGGTTCTAAGAAACTTTAGATAACTTCTAACATTTGAGTCATGGACTTTCCCATGCACACAGTGCTATTTAATTTTTAATCGTACACACAAGGTGCCTTTTTGCTTGGCCTCACTGCTAGGATTTATAGCTGCAATCTGAACATACATTTATATCTAAAATGCAAACCAGAAGTATTTATCCTGAGTCCTTTCTGATAAGGGCTGGTTTACATGTGTGCTAATTTATCGTTACCAATACCGCTTTGATTATGTTAAATGTTATTGGTTCATCTCTTGTTTAACTTTTCCCTGTTACCTTTTGTTTAGGAGTCTTGGTACACTCCGATGCAGTCTTTAAGTCGTGTCCACTAGAAACCAGAGCCAATTTTCCGAATAAACCTTGGAAGTTGGGTGGACATGGATCCATATCGCGTGCAGCTTCCTGGATTTTCAGAGAGTCAAGGACTGAACTGCAGTGGCCCTCTCAACCATGGTTTGTGTTCAGACACAAGAGACATGATGTACGCTGGCCTGAACAGCTTAGATATGGATCCTAGTCTTTCAGCCGCAGATATAGCTATGGACACTTTAGAGGATAATTTAGATGCACTCTCTTTGTATTCAGTGAAGGACTGTGATTCTGCTAAGCTCCTTAATGAGTCTGACTCTGACTCTCAGCCTTCTTTGCATGGTAAGTATGTCGGAGTTTCCTTGGGTTATAGTTTTGCAGGGTTATGGCAGGGATGTCTTTTACAGTTCAGCATACCCAGAAGTTTATTTTCAAAGCTAGAGTGCATTAAGTGATAATCTCTGGGGCAGGACATAGGGTAACATTTTCAAAAGTGATTTAGGACCTCAAAAGTTCCTTTTTCAAATGCTTTTTTTGAAAACAAATCCTAGGCTTCTACATCACATAGGCACTTGTAAAAATTTTGCCTGCTGTCTTTACTTGATGTATGAATTGTCATGAATTTTTATAGTGCTATATAGACAATAATTAATAATTGTTAAAATACTACAGAGTGATAGTCATGCTTCCCCTTCTGTTCCGGTTCCTTAAAAGTGCACCCTGGATAAGAATATGTTCTGTTCGGAGTCCTTACAACCTGCTCTCCAGCTGCAAATGGAAAGTATAAAGACATTAAAATGACAGATCTGCTGAATCTGTTGCTAACATCTACATTATTAGCTTTCCCTGAAGCATAGAAGAAACATTCTGCTTATTTGTTCTTGCATTTCAGGCTCTCTGTGAAATAGGTTTGGCAGAATCGGCTTTCTCCAATTCCACAATTAAAAGTTAAAAAAGGAGAATGCCCACAGTGAAATGTTATTCTTGAAAGATCAGGGTAGCATCATTGTAAATGTGGATGTGTGATCATACAGATGATTTTGAAAATAGAACAGACTGACACAACTGGTAGTGCTAAAATATGTACGTTTTCTTACATATTTTTCTGAGAACTTTGGGTGCTGATGTTTCTGCTGATTAGGCAGTATGATAGTGAAAATTATAATGTGTCTAGCTTTCTCTCTTCTTTTGTTTCATAGCTAGTGAATCTGACTATCTTGATAAACCTTTAAATTGCTCAGTAGATTTTTAACTAGTTGGCTATCTGATGGGCTCAGTTTAAATTCTGATTAGGTCACAAGTGCAATATCCTTCAGCAGTATTTTATTCAGAATCATAGAAAATGACCTCAGGAGTGATCTAGTCTGCAACCCCCTGCTCAAAGCAGGACTGGCCTCAACTATTTCATCCCAGCCAGGGCTTTGACTACCCGGGTCTTCAAAACTTCCAAGGATGGAGAGTCCACCACCTCTCTGGGTAGCCTGCTCCAGTGCTGCACCACCCTTCTAGGGGAAAAGTTCATCCTAATATCTAAATGCAACTTCCCTCGCTTTAACTGGAGCCCATTGCTCCTTGTTCTGTCGTCTGCCCCACTGAGAATGGTCCAGCTCCATCCTCTTTGCAACCCCCCTGCAGGTAGCTGAAGGCTGCTATTCAGTACCTCCTCGGTCTTCTCTTTTGCAGATTAAATAAGTCCAGTGCCCCCAGCTTCTCCTCATAAGTCATATGCCATAGCCCGTAAACCATTTTTTTTACCTTATTTACCCCTGCTTATCCAGAAGAGGGAAAGTATTTTGGCAGAATTTGTCACATTGTTTAGAACTGAAACAGCCAAGCATTGTTGTGAGTGATGACTAAGATGCAAAGATTGTAGCAGGTCAGGACAGAGCTGTGCATGGAAAACTCAGGTCTGGAACAGCAATGGGAGTTGTTGGTCCAAAGGGATTTTGGTAGGGCTGTGCTGGGGATTTTCATAGACATTACGGCTGGAAGGAACCTTGCAAGATAATCAGGTCCAGCCCCCTAATGTGAAATGACAATGTAAAACAAGAGCTTGTGTACATAATGCTCATACTGAGAATCTCAGTTTGTAACCAAGGCTCCCAACTAAAAGGTAAGTGAGAATTTAAAAGAAAAGTATTTCCACTTGTCTAAGTTAAATTAATACATTCACGGTGTGAGGTTCATTTAACATTGTACCATGTGTGACCTAATGAGTATAACTTTCTCCCTTTGTTTAGAACTGGGGCTTCTTGCCCCTCCAGCACCTAAAGAAGCCGAACAAAGAGGCAGATCCAATACTGGCAGTGCCAGGAAAGGAAAGCATCAGCAGAGCTCTCCTCAAAGCCCATTTCTGGATTGCAGTTTCTGTGGGAAGGTGTTCAGCAGTGCTAGTTCCCTTAGCAAACACTGCCTGACTCACAGCCAGGAGAGGAAACACGTCTGTAAAGTCTGCAGCAAGGCTTTTAAGCGTCCGGATCACCTGTATGTAGGCATTTACCAACAAAAAAAAATACAATCCCATTCAGTTGCTTTTTAAAGAAATGTAGAATGTATCTACTTCTGTAGGACCTCATTCTCTTATTTCAGTGCAGCTTAGTAGCTGACACACAAGTACAGGGCTTGGTATGCTGCCGTTGGCATTGTGCAGGCCAGCAAACTGTCAAATTATACTTCAAAACTATATCAAGAGCAGATGCAAGTTCTGGTGTTCCCAGAGTACAGTGGTGCAGGAGGGGCCTCATACCGACATAAAACGTAGTTGAACTGCAGAAGAATCGGCGATCTCACGCAGCAGAGAAACAATCACAAGCTTGTATTTTTTCTTTCTGATTAGTGGTCCAGAGACAAGCTTGGGCTTCTGAAAGTATTTGTACTGGACAGTGAATTCCCATGTGTAATTTTAGCAGCCAATATCTTAGGAACCACTGCGATTGAAAACTACCTCTCCGTGCAACTGATACCCTGAATCCCAGACTTTCAACTGCTGGACAGTATTTCTTCTTATTTTCAGTGGTTCTTAAAGTATTGTCCCTTTAACAGTGTATTCTGGTTTCTAAGTCTAGTGGCAGTGGTCCGGGACTGAGTATAGCAAGTCTGATTCATCAGAGCAATGTAATTGCCAATCCCAGCAGAGTGGCTGGATGTTTCAAATCCATATGACAAAACAGTATTAGTATGCATTTTTTTAAAGCGTTTCCTTCCCTCAAAAATGGCATTGTGGAGCAGCGTGCGCATAGCTTCGTAGGGGTTTAAATACCAAATCTGTTTAACTTGCAAGATATTTTTCCTCTGCGAAGCCTGTGTGCTTGACCAGGCTGACAGTCAGGGTTCTTTCCATTTCACACAGGAGGAGAATCCCTGCCAGACCTGTTAAGTCATCAGTTCTGCCTCTCTTTTCAGTTAATGCCTTTAGTGTTACCCTTTTCTTTGGGTAGGTTTTCACAGGCATAATATGAAAACAGCAGGGTAGAGCAAGACGCATGTGACAACATCCGGTCTGCGGTGTGTGAAGCGCGCAGTTTGGCTCACAGGTCCCTGGGTGAGTTAGTGAGGCTGGCTGGTGAAAAACACCTTTTTAGGGAATTTTGGAAAGGGGACAGGTAAGTTTGGAATGGGATTCAGAAATCGGTAGTCTGCCCCGCTTAGTGATGGAGAGTGGGAATCTTAGTCCTGCTTTCTAGAGTGGAAAAGCAGCCTACCTCTGTGGACCTGTTCCAAATAGAGGTCAGTCGTGCCTTGATTTAATCCCTGTGCATCTTTCGACTTGGACAGAGCTGAACTTGACATTCAGTGCTGAGTTTGGCAGGAAGGATTTAAAGAATGCAAGAGCTGCTATAGTTTAGATCAGAAGTGACGGCATTTATGTTAGTAGTTTTAATATGAAGCTCCTGTCTTTTTGTTTCTTTGTCCCAGGAGTGCACACATGCTAACACATCAGAAAACCAAACCATTTATTTGCATAGAACAGGGTTGCAACAAGAGCTACTGTGACCAACGTTCGTTGCGCCGGCATTACGAAATGTCGCAGCATGGCCTGTGTATTTTGAAGGAGATGCCCGGTGACGAAGGTGCCTGTGAGGCCTCACCACCTTCTCACAATGCCCGTGTCCAAGCAGAGCAAGGCGGTGTGGGAATCTCAGAGAAGCTGGCCGGGCACTTGGAATCCAGACCTAATTCTGTCGTGCCCAACAGAGACCTCTTCAAACACGTGAGCAGTGTCGTAAATCAGAAACTTCCATCAACTGCAGTATCCTTTGCAGGGCATTCAGACACTGACTTGAAGGAGCCCCTGCAGCCTTGCTCCTCTTCCTCTGGTCAGGTTTTATGCCTTCCAGCTAGTACTGCAGCCCATATTGAAACTACGGGTGGTGACGTGTTGAAGGAGTGTCACCCTTGTCAGAACAGTATTGCCTCTTCCAACGTGTATGCCGTAATCAATCCTGGCAGTTTATCTGTGATCGCCCCAGGGGAGAGCATAGTAACAAACCTGACCAATAGGCCCCTGCTTTCAGAACCACAGTTCCCTCTTGAGACGACAGGGGAGGAGTATTGGCCAAATACTTCTTTACCTTGTTTCCCTTTATTTAGAAGTCAGAAGATCTCCGCAAACTCCCTTCAGTGCAGCAGGAACTTCCAGTGGATTAGAAACGTGCCAGTGTGTGCTATTTCAGGTCAGGACTTTTCAGATGAGTTTGCTGGGCCTTCTCATGCATTTGACTCATTTGCACAGGCGTACGAGTGTCCAGACACTTTATCATTCACCCCCGTGACTTTTAATTCACCAGGGGAAATGTCAAGTAAAACGACACTCAGCAGTTTTGAGGAAACCTTTAGGAGAACCAAGAGGCATGGATGCGATATCGATTACTATCGGTGGGAAAACCACGGGGAGTTGAATCTTCAGGACACTCAGAAGCAGAGTGTACTACAGGATACGACCAGCCCGCTCTTCAGGCAGTTTTTTGTGAAATCCCAGGAAACCACAGGGAACCAGGAAGAGAAACAAGTGCAGCAGCACCTGCTGCAGATCATCACCAAATCTCAGCACATTTTATCCCCCACCCAGGTGGTGGCTCCATCACAGCTAGTAGCTTCTGAGACGAAGCAGACTGTAGCAAAACCAGTCCAAAACGTATTTCAGCAGCAACAGCCTGACGTGACCTGCCGTCTTCCAGAGCTCGCAGAATGTGAAGGGTCTCACGTGTACATGCAAAAGATCTTGGCCCATCAGTTTCAGAAGGATGTGTCATCTGGTGGTGAGAAACAGGTCCAAATGGGAAGGCAGCAAACAGCTGCTGTGTTGCAGTGTCTTCAGTCGAGATCCTTGAAAGGGTGCCTGGAATTCAAGGATATTTCCAGTCCTGGCCAGCCACAACTTACAGCCTGTGAAAATGCTGTGGGTAGCCATTATGGGAAGCCAAGTCTTTTGGAAAGCATCCCTTCTACATCTAACAAGAAAGGGAAGGGTAAACGATATGCCAAAGAAATGGGTGATAAACTACATGCTAGGGGCGGCAGATCCCGACGCCTGCCTGGTGTCCAAAAGGATAAGCTGAAGTTTGACCTGTCCTGTGCTGTTTCTCCGAGTCAGGTGGCCATGGATTCCTTTTCATTGCCTTGCACTTCCTCCAGTCATGTTACGGGCGAGAAACGCAAGTTAACTATTTTCAATAGGATCCAGGTACGTTCAGATCTTCTGTTACGTTTTCAAGAGTAAAGTTCCCTTTACATTTGTAAATGCCCAAGCAGAAGATGAGTAACATCTTGATGCTGGAGCAGGGAGTCAGAAGTCAGAAATCCCAGCTTTTTGCCTCTGCCTCTGATTTATGTTGCTTGTCTTCTCTGGGCCAATTTTGCAAAGGTTATAGGGGGAACATAAGAAAGCAAATCAGTGCCTAGTGGAAATACTCACAGCTTTTAAACCATAGTTATGGTAGTATGCAGTACTATAACCCTTTGCATATGGAGTTCAAGTTGAAATGTTGTTCTGCAGCACGAAGGGACACTAATGAACCAATCCAAAGTCCAGTTTTAATGTAGTTGCAGAGTAAAACTTATTTAAAGATAAGAATAATCCTGGCCAGAGTGGACACTGCTAGCATTCCACAGGCTAAATAAATGGTTTCCCCGCTAATGCTGATGTTGTTGACTTTGTTAGGATCGTATTACTACATTTTTTTTTAAATGGATGGAAGATATGCTCATAACTCGTTCTCTTCTCCGTCTGCTGAATTATGCATTAGCCTTAGCCACTAATCAGTGAAGTTCTCTTGTGATGGGTTGAAATATTTCTTTGCTTTTCATCAATCGTGAGCTGTAAAGTTGAGTCTGAAATCCTTCATGCCTGGTAGTCTGACAGGTTCCTGATTTCTTATACTTTATGTCAAGATTTGCTGGATGAAACCAAAGTCTGCAAGGATGTGGTGCAGCGAGTGAAATGTTCTTTTCAATGTGCCATTGATCACGCTTTTTTTCTTTTATTCTGAACACAGATGTCTGGGCGTAAGGCTACACCTTTCCATTGAGATCTCAAAATACTGTGCAAAAGGGTGAACGGGGGTTAATGTTATCTCAGTTTTACACATAAGAGAACTGAAAGCACAGCAGTGTTACGGGGATGTGCTAAGTGAGAGTAAAAGCCTGACATAGGACATGGGGCTCTAGCTATTCGTTGTCTCCCTCCATGCTCTTTTAAGTGCTTTTTATTAGTGTTGACAGCTTTAGACTCACCAATAATAACACTAAGCACTTACATGGCACTTTATGCATTCAAAGCGCTTTAAAAACATTAACTAATTAATCCAGTGCCAAAGGTTTAAAAAATGATTTAACAAGATGAAGTCGCAGGCTACTCAGTAATGTGATACATTGCCTTTCACCTAGTCTATCGGTTCAGCTTAGGCCTGGGTCAGGACTAATCCAAAATTGTGAAGTGCTCAGAGGGCTGCGTGAAATGAGGCTGTTGGGGAATGGCCTGATGTCCGTATGCAGTTGGCAGTAATTGGTACCTAACTGCTAGTGTCAGCGGGGAGATCAGACATGCAGAATGAATTCCTCGCTCTCAGAGACAATCCTGTTGAGGCATTGCTCATGCCCTACCTGTTCTGTGATAAATAATTTTCAGCCTCGAAGGTTTTCTATATAGTCAGCTAAACTGCTTGGTTGTTATTAGTTGCACTTCCCGTCTCATGCATAAGCCCGATAACATCTCGCCTGTATGAACTGCTTTGGCAGACAGCTTCTAGCCATGCTCTCCTCCGCCTCTGCAAGAACTACTGCTCTCGGCCAGCCGTTCCCCAGTGTACCTGTGCTGTGCCCTTACTGGAATAATCGGTATTTTCCCTTCTCCACACTGAGTGGGACTGGGCCACTTCTGTGGCTCTGTTCCCAGCCTTCCTTCTGGGAACGGAGCCTACCTGTGCTATGAAATGTTGGGTAGGAAGTGGATAGGCCTGAGGACTGCTGGTATTCACGTTCCTGAATGCGTCTAGGACAATGGCTTTCAACCTGTGGTCCACAGACCCCTGGGAGGGTGCACAGACTATGTCTAAGGGGTCCATGAAAGATGACTACAATCAATAAAAAGTATGTGAATACTCATACTTACAATTCAAAGTGGTCTGCACCTCCATTCAGAATTTCCAAAGGGGTCTGCAGCTCCATTTTGAAGTTTATTCTGCAAATGAAAAAAGATTGAAAATCACTGGTCTAGGAAACCATGGGGAACTCTCTGGGTACTTAGGCTCTTTATGGGACTGTGGCAGCCCTGATCAAGCTATGAACCACAAAACAACACCCTACCCTCCCTACAGATTTGATGGTGACATTACAGAGAGACGTTCCTTTTCCTCAGGAGCATTAGATTGGTTAACTAACCTTAAACTAGATTTATAATTGTTGCTCTGAATCAGCCCTATGAAAGAAGGGGCATCCTTCTTCCCTCTTGCAATGTGGCCAGGGATCAATGGGAGGTTGGGAGTTGGGGCAGAGGGTGGGGATAGGATTCATTGTCTGTGGCTCACATCTGCTGGAGGTTACTTTCTGTGTATGGCTCAGATAATCCATGCTCTGGGCCTGTAGTGGGAACATGGTAGCTGATCATACGGAGGGGCATTGCTTGAAATTCATGTCTTATTTGTATTTATGCACGCAGAGGTGATTGAGGCTAAATTATCAATTCATGGTGGGGAAAAGTTTGAGGCCCTCTTAGAAGATTTGCCATGTAGTTTACTTGAAAAGTGTGAGTTTTGGAAATCAAACGGTTCAAACATTCCATTTTTTCTTTAAAGATGGAAGTACTATATTGTACATTTTAGTTGTGGACAGAGTAACATCTGGTTTTGATTTTTTTTTTCCCTTTTTTAAACTGCAGGGTGGAAAGATCTACAGCCTTACGAATGCAGTGAAGGAAGAAAACTTGTTGGCTGGATGGTAAGAAGGGTACACTAGTCTTGGCAACATTTAAAATAGAATAACATCCTTCCAGCCCCGAACATCTATGATAGAGATTTTTATTTGTCCTTTCAAGTTTGATTTCCAGCATATAGGTTAAGCATAAGAGTCAGCCATGTGTTCTTTTCTGTTCCCTTGAGATTTAATTTTTACATATCCTTTTCAATTGGCCAGCTCTGGGATTGTGCTAAATGATGGGCACTTGAATTAGAGCCACCAGGCTTCCATAAATCTAATTTCAAACTCAAAAGCCTAAAAGCCATACAGCATTTTTAAGTATGAGAGGTGGGTATTTGAGTAAGGTATTTAAGGCTCTGGAAGACCTAGTAAAAGCTGACCAGTCCCTGTTCTTTTTGCTCATTGCCTTAATAGAAAAGTGCAGGATAAAAATGAAAGCAATGGAAGGCAAATCTGGGATAACATTTGAAAGGATTCATCCCTGTCCAGAGGGTGTCAGTGAGTATTTAACTAAGTGTAGTCCTCACACTAAGCTTTGCCCTTAGTGAGTAGTCAGGCTGTGAAACATATTGTTGCATTAGTGACATCGAATTGGATACCCAAGCTGGATTTTTAAAAGCTGATGGCTGATTTTTGACCTGTAATTTACTTGGGGCAAGATTGTGTGCTGGTTCTACATGGTTGCAGAAAGGATTAAACCCATCCTTTTGCTGTGCAGCTATCTCAGAGCTTGGATACTGGAATGAAGAGCCGGAACACCATTCCTGCTTTTTCCCTCTGCAACCAAACCATGATCCGGCCATTCACGAGATGAGGAAAGCCTTCCCCTACCCCCCAAAAATAGGTTTCAGAACCTCTTTTCCTCTGGGGAAATTGTGACCGACTCAACATTCATTCCTGGGGCTGCTTTTATTGGTAGTGCAGCTATGTGCTACTCCCTGTTAAAGTGAGGCTCACAGCCGAGTCTAACCCCTCTTTATTTATTAGGGCACATTCTGTTCTTAGATACAGTGGTGAGATTCAGTTGAATTGAAAGGAGTTGTACTCGTGTAACTTGAGACCAGAAGTCAGCCGGTTGGTTCGTATGGTTCTTTTGACATGGCTGGGATGAAATACAGAATCCTATTAAAATTCCCACGTTGGACAGGAAAAGCAGCTGCTTTTCCTGCCATTCCTGCTAAGCCAAAAATAATTCTCACCTCACTAAGATAAAGCTTGACTTTTGTTAAGAATGTGAAAGATCCATTTCTGGCCAGCAATGACAGAGAGTCATAGTTGCTACCGGATAGATGTCCAGATCGGAACAAAAAAAAAAAATCATCATTAGGACAGAGGACTGAAATCCTGTTTTTATCTCAACACAGGATCTAGGGCTTACGGGCCATAGAGAACGTAACCCACAAGGTGGTCTCTCGAGGTTAGGGTGTTAAGGGCGAGCAGTGTTGAGATGCATTAACTGCTATTAGTTTGCTTGTACTATGGATAGAAGACTTGAGCTTCTGGAGTTGTCAACCTGCTACCTTTCATCAGTACTAAATTCACCAGACAAAGCAATCCACATATGACACACATTTTCCATTGATGGCCTCAAAATACAGAAATTGCACATGGTATGTTTAATGCATGGTTCCCTAAGAAAATACTCTTCAGAGCTTTGAATGCAGGCCATCCCATTGAGAAGCCACAGAAAGAAAGTGATACCTTTGGAAATAACATTTGTACATAGCTGGTAATGGGTACAATTGCATGTAAATGCTCAAGAGGGCATTTTATTACATCTCCCATTTAAAACTATATCTCTCTAACACGGGTGATTTATGTCTCACTGGGGATTTTTCTGTGGTTAACATAGTTTGCTGGTAAATGAACTGTAGAGACTCCTTTTCCAGATAGACATAAAGTGAACTCTAAAGGAAGAAATGTAAGCGTGCACCTAATACTGATAGAAACTAAATTGCAAACAGTAGTTCAGTTTCATAATGTTAATTTTCCATCCTTTTACCTTGATCTCCACTTGTAGTAACAAAACCAGTGCCGTCCATGTGGATGGGAGCAAATGTGAAAGTGGTTTCGTTTGCAAGAACTGCAGTCAGCTTTTCTACACTGAGAAAGGTCTGAGTAGCCATATGTGTTTCCAAAGCGAACAATGGCAATCACTGCAAGGGAGGAAGGAACAGCAGGTAAAGTGAAATCAAATCCTCCAACAGTTGTTAATTAATGGAAGTCTGAATTAATATCCCAAGGATCTGTAAAACCTGTTCCAAACTGGTAGACATAAAAGCCTTGAAGCAACTTAACCTTTGCACTGAAGATTTTGGAGAGTCCAGAATCACAGAGGTGGTTGGAATTGCAATGCTGTCAGAAGCCCCTCAGATGGCCATTGAATGGGTTGTATTAATTGGAAAACTTCCAGTATTTCCAGCAGAATTTCTTACAATATCTAGCTAGGGAATATTGGTGAAACTGGTATCAGTAGAACTTTTTTCAGTGGGTCTTCTACGGCAGTGTGACAACACAGCATGACCGTTTGGGATGCAGCATTATGTAACGTTTGAATAGCACTTAAGGATTTTGTTCTTGGCTGTGTTACTTTAGAAACACTCCTTTCAGTTCGCTGGGTCTCAGGTTCCCCACATGCAAAATAACAAAGGGAATTGAGGGAATGGTTTGAGATTCTCCAGTTGAGGCTACCAGATGCACTTAAATTTTTTTTACTATTATTATTTTTGTTTGTGTTAAGGTACATGATGCAGAAAACTTGAATCCTCAGACATTGTTCCTGAAGCCAATAGGTGATGGAAACACTCCCTCAGACATTAAGAAACCTTTAGACGATGGAACAGTAGTGCCTCTGGTGATCCCAGTCTCTGTACCTGTGACAGCGACGGACGAACAGGCAGGGAACAAAGTGGGTCATCATTTATGATCTTCTAAACTACTTAGGTTGACTTCAGTGGGATGATTTCTTTGAGCATGTGCTTAGTGGCGTGTGAAATCCATTGTTGGTTGGGGCTGGGAAAAAGCCTGTGCACCATGACAAGTTAAAACTTCAAAATAGGATTTAAATGGCACTTCAGTGGTGACCCTGGGCAGAGCGGTGGATTTCACTTCAGTGTAAGAGATTCATGATTGGGCCCCATGAGAGTAATCAATTGGAAATGCCTTGAAAAATTAATTCCAAACACCCGCTGAGAGTTGCATGATGTTAGAAAATGGTCAGAAATGTCTAAATTCTGATGGACAATGGATATTTGCCTTGAGCCCTATGAGAAAAGAAGTAAGTGGAAGTATACAATGAAAGCAGCCTTGAGCTAAATAAGTTCATTTAATACGTGAGAGTTGGGGCCGGAAAAAATACGTTCTCTTTGTGTGTATTTAATAGCAGTTGCCTGTCACGGTAATTCTTTGTCGCCAATAACAGGTGAATATTTTAACCAAGAAATTAATGAATAGGCTAAATTAATAGGAGGGTGTTCTGGAGCCTGGCTTTGTCTGTCAGTGCTGGGTGATGTATTTGATGGTTGCTTAGCAAGAACACTCGGTTTAAGGAAAATTTCAGCCTGATTGATCTTTTTAAGAAGCATTCACAGTGATAACCTTTTCTCTCAACTCACCATGATTGCAAGAAAAGGTACAGAGGGCCCTTTTCCCCGGACCCTTTTCCCCTCTTCTTGTTTTCATGAATGCTTCATAGATTTCATAAACAGTAGGGCTGGAAGGGACCTCGGAAAATCATTGAGTCCAGCCCCCTGCCCCAGGAGCAGGACGTCAGCTGGGTCATAGGATCCCAGCAAGATGAACATCCAAATGTGTCTTGAAGGTGTTCAAAGTAGGTGCTTGAACCACCTCCGGCGGAAGTCTATTCCATACCTTGGGAACTTCTGCTTCTTTACCTGAGACAACCTGTATGTGTAAGGGATAGAGAAAAGAGGGTGTTTTGTATTTTTTTTTTTATTGAACCTGCTCCATAAATCTTGGTGGTCATCACTTGTAACTGGTGTAAGAAATAACTAATGAGACAAATTCTAGAGAAATCCAGATATGCAACAGACGTGAAACTCAAGTAATTTCAAACTTCCTCCTTTCTAATAGGTTTCCAAGTTCCTTGCAGTTGCTGTGTTCCTCGCAGTTGTTTCTGTGCCCCAAGCAATCATTTATCATTTTGAATGAATTATCTTCTCAGGTTAATAACCAGGAAAGCCAGGATGAGAAGGACTCCAGCATGCACCAAAAGAAGAGAAAGAGGCAGACTCGGTCCAAATCACTTTTTATCCCCACTCCCCTGCCGTTATGTGGTGAGATGCAATCAAGCATAGGAGGATGCTATCAAAGCAATCTTCGTTCCCCAGTCTATCTGGTTGACCATCTCGTAAGGGACTTTTTCCAATACTCTCCATATACTCCACCCCCAATGCTCAGCCCGATACGGGAAGGATCAGGGCTCTATTTCAACACTGTCTGTTCTTCCTCTGAAAAAGGAGATCCCAGCAAGCTGTTCAGTACTATTCTAGGTAAATTTAAACATTAAAAATTGTTGACAATTGGGCAGAAATGTGCACATATACCTACAATCTGTTGTTATGTAGGTTGCCATTCCCAGGGCCAAATCCTGCCAGTGCTGGAACAGTGGCATGCACACCTTGATCCCACGCAGTGTAAAATACCTGACAGTGAACACCGATATTTTCCCTCTTTCGTGAGCCCAGTGAACAGCTATTCCCTTCTCCAAGACCAGATTATTCCCACCAAAGTGTGCGTAATCTGGATTGGAGGCCATTGCTGATTGAAGGGTGTCCCCACACAAATACGAATCATGCCCCCAGCCTTGCCAGGACTTTGTGAGCTGCAGGTGAGGGAGGACAGGACTCTGTTTCTAGTTTGTGCTTTCTGTAATACCTGCTGTAATAGCACTTACTACAGTTTGACCCATGATGCGCTGTGTAGTCTCTAGATTTCATTTCTGATATTGAAATTTAAGACTGTTTAGTCCACAGGATGGCCACTTGTGATTAGTGGTCCAAAAACAAGGAAAACTTTTATCTGGGTGGTCCATATGGAGGGCCTGTTGTTGAAAGAGTTGCTTGGTTTGCTCCACTGAAGTCAATAAGTTTTCTATAGCTGGAGAATCATAGAAAATGAGTGTGTGAAGGAACCTCAGGAGGTCACATCTAGTGCAACCTGCTGCTCAAAGCAGGACCAGCCCCAGTCAGATCATTCCAGCCAGGCTTTGTCTACCTGGGTCTTGGAAACCTCCAAGGATGGAGAGTCCACTGCCTCTTTGGGGAGCCTGTTCCAGTGCTTTACTATCCCCTTTGTGCAAAGTTTCTCCTAATATCCAACCTCAACTTCCCTTGTTGCAACTAGAGCCCCTTGCTCCTCATTCTGTTATCTGCCACCACTGAGAACAGTCCAGCTCCATCTTTGGATCCACCCTTCAGGGAGTTGAAGGTTGCTATTAAATCCCCCCTCGCTCTTCTCTAGACTAAATAAGCCCAGTTTCCTCAGTCTCTCCTCACAAGTCCTGTACCTCAGGCCCCAAACCATTTTTGTTGCCCTCTGCTGGACGCTCTCCAGTGTGTCCACATCCTTTCTGTAGTGGGGGGCCCACAATTGGACACAGGACTCTGGACATGGATTGATTAACTGTATGGCAAGAATGGCAAGCGAGACTGAAGGAAGATCTTACAGGAGTGTTAACTTCAGTGTATGTGTGGTTTTTTTTTTTTTCTTTTTTTTAGACAGAATGGATGGAGACGTTGGATTCTCTCTTGTGAAAGATAACACCAAAATCAGCATAGAGCCGTAAGTAGCAGTAGTATTGTGGCTTGGCTCCGGGAACCTAAATTGGGCATGGAGATCTGGTGCGTCCCCTTGCAGACTTGCGTGCTCCAGGGGACCGTGGCTGACCACCCAGGTGCCTGTCTTCACCTTCTTGGTCAGGGTTAGTGCTCAGATTGGTCCTCTTGGTCCCTAAGCAATGACCACCTCTTCCTAGCTATATTTAATAATGCACACTTCCTTGCTACTCAGTATTACAGCATCAAATAAGCGAAGAGATGCATTGCTATGCAAACAGAGCTGCTTACCTTTCTCTGCAGCATCTGATAGTAGCTACTGGAGAAGATGGGATTGGTGGATTACCTGGAATATAGGTCTGAAGGAGTGATGGCTCGAATGCACAGAAGACTTCTCCTTTGAACAAACTGGACATGGCCAAATGCTTGCGTAAAGGGCTGTAAATTTTCTGTAATTCCAGGGCTGTAGAGTTTTTCTTTGAGCTACAGGTTGTCAGTGAGCAGAAAAATCCCAGGGGAAAATGAAAATGGAATTCATATTGGAAACGATTGAATTTATGTGCACTGAATGAACGCAGAGCTTTAAATGGAGGAAACTTTGTTCAGCGGTCACAGCAGGGGTTCTAGGAATAGGTTCCTCGGTTCAGTTCTTGACTTGGCTGCTCATTTGTTGGTAAGCTCAGGGTTGAATCAGCCTGCGAGTAACTGTAATTAGATAAGGAGATCCTTTGATGTACTGGAGTGTTGTGCCCGTTCTTAAAATGCCTTGCCGAATGGGGGCCTGCATTGCACTTCTCTAGCACTTGTTGTATTTAGGCGTTTCTCAAAAGCTCCACAATGCCTATGTGTGTTAGGTTATTATTAACCCCCACAGAGAAAATACACTCTTCTTTTGGAGAACAGAGAAGTGCTGACGATTGCTCTTTTACCACAACATCATGCTTCTCAGCCATGCCTAAATTTCACTTCCTCTTCCTGCAACTCTCTTTTCCCATTTTAGAGCTGTGTAGAGTATTGTGTTCCCCCTTCATATTTGTGTAGTGTTCCTCGATGAAATATTTGTGAAGCACTCAGCTCTTGGAACAAAGGAACAGTAAGAGCGCAGACTAGAATCGTATCAATTGAAACATAACTTGCAGTGTTATTTCTGATGCGTCACAGCACTCAATCTCTTCTTGCCCTTTTTTTGACCAATCCCTGACAAAAAGGGAACTTGGAAAATGGCACTGATGAGGAAAAAAGACAGTTTTAGGAAAGGAAGAAGTTTGGTTAGTTCAACTATAATGTTTTACAGGCCTGTTAAAATGACATTATTTACCTTCCGCCCTTTTCACCCATACATAAATCCATCGCTTGACTGGTTCTATCGCTGTCTTGTATCACTGGCTGGATTAATAGCATTTTTGGCTGGACAATGCCAAGCACTGGCCAAAACGACGTTGCAATAAAATAACCCAGTGCTATCCTGATGAAGCATTGGCTTCGTTCTGCCCTTGGGTTTGCGTCATAAATAAAAATCTTCCTCTGTCTTTCTTCACAGGATGTTTGGATATTCTGGTAGTCATCTGTCATAGTTGCCTTTCTTCTAGTTTCCCAATGCTGATTTCACCTTTTGCTGCTGACTATACATGTTGGGCAGATCCAGCTTTCTTAACTGTGTAGGGACAGGCTCGTTTTTGGGAGAGCTCCGTAACTGTCCAAAAGCAGGGGAAGTAATGTAGGTGATTAATAAGATCTGGACTTCAGTGCTTTGCAGTACATTCATGTGAGTGGGATAGAGGAGAGGCGTGGTCTCACCACGTGACTAAGAGCCAAGAACTCATAGAATCATCACAGATTCATAGAAAATCGGGGCTGGAAGGAGGTAATCTAGTCCACCCGCCTGCTCAAAGCAGAACCAACCCCAGCTACATCATCCCAGCCAGGGCTTTGTCACGTCGGGCCTTAAAAACCTCCAAGGGAGATCCCACCACCTCTCTGGCTAGCCAGTTTCCAGTGCTTCACTACCCTCGAGAAAGTTCCTCCTAATATCTAACATAAACTCCCCTTGCTGCAACTTAAGACTGTTGTTCCTTGTTCTGTCATCTGCCACCACTGAGAACACAGAATCATAGAAAATGAGGGTTGGAAGGGACCTCAGGAGGTCACACCTAGTCCAGCTCCTGCTCCAAGCAGGACCAGCCCCACCTACATCATCCCAGCCAAGGCTTTGTCAAGCTGGGCCTCCAAGGATGGGGACTCCACCACCTCTCTAAGTAACCCGTTCCAGTGCTTCACCACCCTCCTAGAGAGTTTTTCCTAAGTGTTCATCTTGTTTCTTCTTCCCTCTGTGCCCTGGGGTCAAGCTATTCCCTTACTTCCCTTTGTTCCCCGATCTGTAAATTGGTACAAATACCGCAAGAGGGAAAGATCAAGTCATGTGGATTAAGTGTTTGCAAGAAGAGGACTGTAGGGTGGAATTTAAAGTAATTTTGCAGCACCACACTCGATGGGGCATGTAGTTTACTAAATGCTTTTGGTCAGCTTTCAATTCTGTACATGGTTGCTGGAAGAGCGGAAGTTACCTACTATGTCTTTTCCACCCACGATTTGTCAATCTGGATCAGATCAAGGGGCAGTCTACTCGAGTGTCTTAGTTACAGTTTCTCTATATAACAGATATGCCAATGTCACCATATGCCATGTTTCCACATGGGAACTCCGCTGCTGTAGGTCTGCTTGGCACAGCTTTGGCGGCAGCCAGCCTGTCATTTTGACAAGTCCCTAATCTAGCCTTCAAGGGAAGGTAGGGGACTCCTACAGAAAGCACTTACTGCATATAGCACGCCTCCAGAGAAGGATTTTGGAGGCTGGCTTAACGTCCTGACACAGGAGGGTTTATATCGCTTTTGAAACACTTGGCTATTTTTTAAATCCGTGGTATTACAACTCTGAATTTTCCAATTATCCCTGTAAACATCCGTCTTTTAAAGGCTCTAAATCTATGAGCAGCTTTTTTGTAAAATGTGGTCATTGACTAGTGATACTTAAACTACTTGGCTAGTGCTTCTAAAACTGTCACTGGTGCAGAATGAGTTTAATAGGAGGAGTGTGATTTCTGGTTCTTGTTAAATAATAAAGAAAATGAGAGCTGTCATATCAATTACTTTTTTGTTTGCACAAAATTAATTAAGGAAGGCCCGAATCTCCATGACTGGCTGAAAGAAGTTAATGTTTACTAAAGAATTTGCTAGCTCTGTGTTTAGGAGTATAAGAGAGTTTTGTAGCACGGCAGCCAGTGAAAGGCTAATAGCCAGGTGGCACGTCCTGGAGGGTGGGGGTTATTGTTAACAAGATTGCACCATGTGGATTAAATATACCTAGGAACGGAGTCATTGATAACAGGATTATCCTTAGGTAGAATAAACTTTCCTGAGTTTTGCACCATTCATGAGAGCCAGAATAGGAAAGGCCAATGCTAATACAGTGTGTCAGAGGCAACCACAAAACCCGTAGGGCTGAATGAGTATTAGAAAGGATAAAAGCAAGATTGTCGCAAAAGATCTTGATGTTCTAAGACTGTAGGGCACGCGCAAGAACTGAACCAGACGCCTCATGCTGAAATGCATTATTAGAGGCCCATCACCGCATTGCATATCTGTGCTGAACTTTATTTTGATCTAACCCAGGGTCAGGCATTAATCCCGCCCCTGTGCCTGTTACTGGGAGTAGTCTACAATAGCTTGTAGAAATAGCGCATCCTGTGTTTGTGCGGGGGGTTGGACTAGATGACCCTTGAGGTCCTTTCCAACCCTCACATTATACAACTGAGTGTTTTGTTCTTGTTCATAAAGCACCGGCTCCCACATGCAAGATTTATCAGCAGGAGAATTGAAATCTGGATGAGTGTAGCGTGCAGGATTCCCTTCTCTGTCCTTCCACTACATTTCAACCTACTCCTGCCAGAGACCCACTGCGGGTGCAAGACGGTTGCTCCCCTTGGCCTCTCCTGTCAGTGTTTGGCCTCCCTATGGGGGCTGCCAGCCAAGGGCCAGATCTGATGGCAGTGAACCTAGCTGTTTACATGGGAGCAGCTAGTTATCCTTTGCGGAAGAATTTATATGCAGCATGGATGCCATATGCATCTTGCTCAGTCATGATCTGTGTGTTTGTGTGCATTTGTGTATTGATGGTGATACATTCATTCCTAATTCTCCCTCATCCCCATTTTTTTAAATTACTTTAGACATATTAACATTGGAAGCCGGTTTCAGGCAGAGATTCCAAACCTCCAGGATAGATCGTTTTTAGAAAATGATGAACATGGAGCGTCATTAGTGTGGAAACCCTGGGGAAACATCACAACCAACCAGGAAACGCAGGACAGAGGTGGCTTAAATTCTTTCTCTTAAGGCTGCCCATCGATGAGATGATTAAAAACTTCCTTGTTATCATTGCAACCTTCTGTTCTTCCCTCATTCTCCTGTTTCTTGACCTTCTCCCGGTTGCATTCAGGGGGAAGCAGACTGCTTAGTTTTAGTAGAGCCAGGGGGCCTGGGGTGGCATGGGCACTAAGGTGCATGGTTGACAGTGCAGCGGTCACAAATTTAGGGCCACAGCAGAAGTGCTCGTGTAGCTGCCTGTCAGATCCCAATTAATCTGAATTCTCCTAAACACAAAAAAGGAAGTTGAGCCAGAGCAGTAAACAAATTAAGCAGTCATGCTTTCCGTCCCATCTCATTGAAACCAGTCACCAACATTAGTCCCAGTTCATCTATGCTGACCTTGAAAAGGAAGATGCGTGTCTGGAGGGCGTGGGTGTATTGGGGAGATGGCATGCTGTAGACAAGGAAGGGGTTCTCCCACCCTTTCTGTGCTCCACTAACTCCATTTCACTTCTGTCCTTTTTCCCCTCATCGCCCTTCTCTTGTCCTTTTCCTCCCTCCATCGTACAACTTGTCTTTGCATTTTCTTTTGTGGTTGCAGTAACAGAACTCTTAAACATGGCCTGCTCCAGTGTGATGCCTGGGGGAGGTACCAACCTAGAATTGGCCCTGCATTGTCTACATGAAGCCCAGGGCAGTATCTTGGTAAGAAGCAGTAACTGATGCCTGAATGACTGTTCTGGGATAACATGGCTTCTTCTGGGACCAATATAGCATTTCTTTGTAGCTTTAGGAAGGTGATGTAGTTAAGACAGCAGAAATACTCTTTCTGGATGCAGCGTTTCCCAGCCAGGGGCCTCCACTGCCCTACCTACCTGGCATAGTGTAGCATCAGTTTTCTGGTGCATGTAAGCCCGAAGTAAAGAACTGCTACACAGGGATGTTTTCTCCCCCATGTTAAAGTGGTGTAACA
The DNA here is from genome assembly GCF_052110815.1 of Crocodylus siamensis. NCBI lineage: Eukaryota > Metazoa > Chordata > Crocodylia > Crocodylidae > Crocodylus > Crocodylus siamensis. The sequence goes on from NC_143400.1 coordinate 1,499,705, forward strand.
CTCGCTTCATGCCAGGCACTTTTCTGAAGCGCTTCGAAAGACTCCCGCAGACTTCAGCAAGTGGTGGAGCAGACGCTCGCAGAGCCCTGTGTTGCATTACACCCGTATGTTCCCGTGCCTTGAGGTCGAGAACGTCACTATTTCACATTGCTCAACGTGAGCCAAACTTTGCTCTCGAGTTATGCTGGGCTGTGTCCTCAAAGCTGGCGGATCTACATCAGCCCAGCTGAGAGCAGAATTCTCTTTCCTGCTTCTCTGCTGCGGGAACTAATGACTCTGTATTCATTTGTTGCAGAAAGCCCTGGAGATGCTGCTGCTTGGAGGACCTCAGAAGCCTGCATCCCACCCTCTTGCTGACTACCATTACACAGGTCAATGAGAAATCAACCTGTTGTTTTGGACCAGTGAGCTGAGATGTTAGTAGCTGAGCAGCAGTTGACTAAGTGCTGTGTTCTGCCTTTTATTTTCTGCTTCTGCTTTAAAACACTGGCACATCTACCTACAACAAAGGTTCTCGCCTCGTGGTGGTAGCAATAGCTTGCACCTGTTCAGTTTTAATCTGCTTTCACTGTTTTCATCTGTCAGACTCCCCGGCTGTCTTCTTATGCAGCTCTTTAGCATGTACTGCCCTGCAGTGACACCCAATGGGAGAAGCGTGCCGAAACACGGGAGTGGCAGACGCTTCCTCTTCTGTGCTGTTTTTCTGGCAGTGCACATATTTTACAGTCTGGGGCATCTGTTGGGCCAGTGTTAGTTAGAGCTTTTCAGACTCTTCTAACTCTAATTAACTCATTACTGAAGCTTGATAGATTGGAATTTCATTTTTTTCAGGGAAAAATGTCTACGTGGATAATAAAGTGTTTTAATTTTGTAAGTGTTGATGGTCCATTAAACATGCTATGCAATCTAATAATTTGCATCTTATTACCATTAGGTTCAGATGTTTGGATGCCTGTTGAGAAGCAGTTGTTTAGAAAGGCTTTTTGTCTCCATAAGAAGGATTTTTACCTGATACAGCAGAAGGTAAGGTCTCTACAGAGTGTGGTTTTTTTGTTTTTTTTTTCTTTTCCCCCCCTTGGATTAATAAAACACCTTCAGGAGAAGTATAGAAGTTATAACTTAGAAACTCGTAACATAGATGTTATCATAACTTAGAAGCTCATGATTAGCTTTAGGAGCTCTGAAGTTATTTTCACATTCTCTTGAAGAATAAAAGTATTTTGTGCTTTTTCTAACACATTTTTCACTTCAGTGGATATTTCCCAAAAAAAACTTAAGCAAAAGGAAAAGAGTTACAGAGTTGCTGATTTTCTGTCTGGGGAGGTCAGATACACTGGCCAAAGGCTTATATTTTCTAGCCTTGTAGAGCTAATTCTTATTACTAGATCCTGAGGAATCTTTTGGGTTTTAATTACAATGCAGAAAGTAAGATTTCATAGAATCACAGAAAATTCAGGTTGGAAAGGACCTCAGGAGGTCATATCTAGTGCAGCCCCCTGCTCAAAGCAGGACCAGCCCCAATGACATCATCCCAGCCAAGGCTTTGTCTACCTGGGTCTTCAAAACCTCCAAGGACGGAGACTGCACCACCTCTCTGTTCCAATGCTTTGCTATCCCCCTAGTGAGAAATTCTTCCTAATATCTAACCCAAACTTCCCTTGTTGCAACTTGAGCCCATTGCTCCTTGTTCTGTCATCTACTAGTCTAACTCCATTTTACGCTTAGCCAGCTTACAATACTTGTATTTCGTATCATCCCTTCATCATAATTCAGCTCTTTGCATTTTTGTTGAAAATGAAAAGGCACCCATATAAGATGTTGCTCTCCCTAACTTAACTGGTAGAACAGCAAAATCCTAACAACATTAAAATAAGCATTTAAAGCAGAATCCTGCCCTCTTTTCAGCTCCTTTGTGAGTCTGGGAAGCTTATTCTCATTCCTTTCCAAAGCCCCTGTCAAACAGGTGCCTACTGCAGTATGATCATTTGGGCTGATTCAGGTCCAGGGGATGTGTCTACAGGAGACGCTGACCGCACAGTAGCTGACTAATACTGTACAATAGTGCATCACAGCAGGGACAGTGCTAATACGTTACTGTGTAGTAGTGTCACTTAAAAGACGCTTACCAGCACTACTGTGCAGTGATTCTGGTTACTGCACGTTTATTTAGTACTTGCTCATACAATTACTAAATAAGTGCACAGTAGTGTCTCGTGTAGACACGCCCAAGAAAGCAAGTTTCAGAGTCCCAGATGTCTCGGAGATAATGCCTCATCAGCGTGCCCTTTTGATTTAAAGTGAGAGATTCAGCTCAAGCGCCTGTGGCAGGTATTTTTCAAGGGTCTAAAGAGTTTGCAGTCATAAATCAGTTAAGCGTCTCGGGCTTGTACGCACTCCATATCCCAGTCACATAGGTACTTGTCTGGCTCCTGTCATTCTGGTATCGGACACCTGTTACTCTAGGTAGTGGAAATACTTATGTATTGATACATATGCGGTATATTTGCATTTTATAGAAGTAACTGCAGAACTACTAATATACTCACTGTGGATTGCTTCTGTTTTTCTCCCGTTAGATTCAAACTAAGAACGTGTTCCAGTGCATTGAATATTACTATATCTGGAAAAAAATAATAAAATTTGACCTCAGTCGAGCACAAGTGGTAGAAAAAAGGGTCAAGAGAGACAAGGATGAGTTAGAAAGCACAGAAGAAAAGGTAGAAAATTCCTGGGGACCATGTGAGAGTCAATTAATTTAAAAATCTTCCATTGCTTTAGGAGTTGCGGAGGCATGTTTTTAGCAAGTTCTTCGGAAACACTTTCCTCTTTAATATTCTATTGCTTTCCTTGTTTCACTTGAAGGACCTATCAGATACTACAAGAAGAGCTTAACGTGCCATTATTTTTTCAGGATAGTATTTGTTTGTGACGCTCTGGCTCCGCTGCTAATTAAAACAAGAGATTAAGATAACTCCCAGCTCCTAATTAGTCATCTAAAATAATCCCCAGCTCCTTATTAGTGAAGCTGTTGGCACGAAACGTATTGCTGTCCGTGTGGCATTCTTTGTGCCAGTGTTTTGCAAAGAAGAAAAAAACCCTTGCTGATTATCTGACACACAACATGGATATTGCTATGCTGTTTCATGATGGCAAGTGGAGAAAAAAATTATCAGAGGTGCGTGCAGGAGATACTTGATCATCTGGATGCATCGGAAGCTAGTTTTCACAACACTTGGTTCATTAGTAATTGTTCATTCAAAGACTGTGCTTTCTGTTAACAGAACAGCACAAAGAACATGTAATTATTTACCAGATCCGTGATTATTTTTCAAGTCATTTAAATTAGTTTATTTCTTACTGAGTATTTGGAATTGAAAGGAATTCCCTAGGCAGACTCGCAGTTGATAAATATTTGCTAAAGCTGGATGCGTTTGGGCTGAGGGCTTCATGAATATCAGCCCAAGAAGCAGAGACTGGAAACGACTGGAGAATAGTGTTTCCCCTTCAGGTACCTGTTTATAGTGCTCTGGAGGGTCAGAGGTATCGGCGTTGGAGAACACTGCATTTAAAATATGTAAAGTGCTGCTTTCTCTTCCTGAGGAAGGCAATAGAGGGCAGGGAGTCCATTCTCTCCTGGTGCGGACGGACACAATTCCCCTGAAGTCAGTGGAGCTGTGTTGATTTACACCCCTGAAACATGTTGGGCAAACAGTTTCACAGAGATTCCTGACGGGTAGGAAATGGTTGTGGGTCCAGTCCCTAGAAACCTTCTAAGCTCCCTCTCCTGCCATGAACTTGATTGAGAATAAAGAGTTCTTGGCACCTTGAAGGAATGGTTCCTGTATAGTTTAGGATCAGGATAGTATAGGTCTGGATTTCGTGCACCCTGACCACATGGCCTTTTTAGCAGGTGCCTGAAATTAGACTTTTTAAATTATAGCTTCCCATAGCTGTCATTGAAGGTTTATTTCTAACTGGGGTAGCAACGGTGGAGCATTGGTAGAGCTCGGACTCAAAGCAATCGCTGGTATCTTATACAATGTGTGGTCTACCCCTGCTCCGAGCAGTTTTATGTGACAAAGTGCTTTAAAATGCAGATGACCAGTACCAGTTTGTGCCTGCGCTCCCGCTGTGACTTGCACATGTAGACCTGAAGTGGTACCAGCAGCAGTAGCAAAAAGCCTTGCGCAGACAAGGTGCTAGGCATGGAATCGGAGGGTTTCTTCAATCCATTTTGAAGGCTGTCTGCATTCAAGCACATGCTGGAGTTGAGCTGAATTTTCAGCATTTGGATTTGTGATGCACTGTTTTCGAAAAGATCATAGTATCATAGAAAATGAGGGTTGGAAGGGACCTCATAGTTTCATAGTTGGTAGGGTTGAAAGGGACCTGAGCAGAGAGATCATCAAGACCAACCCCCTGCCATGGACAGGAAAGGATGCTGGGGTCACGTGACCCCAGCTAGGTGGCTGTCTAGCCTCCTTTTGAAGACCCCCAGGGTAGGAGTGAGCACCACTTCTCTTGGAAGTTGGTTCCAGATCCTGACCTCCCTGATAGTGAAGTAGTGTCTTCTGATATCTAGCCTGAATCTACTCTCCGTCAACTTATGGCCGTTATTCCTTGTTACTCCCAGTAGTGCTCAGGGGAACAGGAACTCTCCCGTTCCCCGCAGGTCCCCCCGGTAAGTTTATAGACAGCCACCAGATCCCCACTCAGTCTTGTCTTGTGGAGGCTGAGCAGGTTCAGGTCCCATAGCCTCTCCTCGTAGGGCCTGCCCTTCTGCCCCCGGATCATGCGCGTGGTCCTCTCCATGCTGTCCACGTCCCTCCTGAAGTGCGGCGCCCAGACCTGGATGCAGTACTCCAGCTGCGGCCTGACCAGTGCCGCATAGAGGGGGAGGATCACCTCCCCGGACCTGCTCGAGATGCACCTGTGGATGCGTGACAAGGTGCAGTTGGCCTTCCTGACCGCGTCCCCACACTGCCGGACCATGTTCATCTTGGCATCAATGGTGACCCCAAGATCCTTTTCTGCCTCTGCCCTGACGAGAAGGGAGTTCCCCAGCCTGTTTCTTCCTCCCCAGGTGCAGCACCTTGCACTTGTCAGTGTTGAAACCTATCCTATGCTCATCTACCCACCCCTGTAACCTGTCTAGGTCCAATTGTAGCCTGTCCCTCTCCTCTAGTGTGCTCACTTCTCCCCACAGCCACATCTTAGTGTCATCCGTGATTTTGATCAAGGTTCTTTTCACCCCCTCGTCCCAAGTCACTGATGAATATGTTGAACAGCGCAGGACCAAGCCCTGGGGGACCCCACTGCCCACATCCTTCTGGGCCGAAAAAGACCCATCCTCCACCACTGTCTGTGTGCGGCCCTCCAGCCAATTTACAGCCCATCTGACTGTGTAGGCGTCAACACCAGAGTCGCCTGATTTTTTTTTTTTTTAAATGATTCAGGAAGTCATTTACTCCAACCCTCTGCTCAGCAGTCCCAACTAGATCATTCCAGCCAAGGCTTTGTCAGTTAATTTTCTTTGACTTGAACTCTGTTGAATTCTCCAGCTACAACAGGGAAAATGCCATTTAATCTGTATTTTGTAACTTGCAGATTGCCTGCAGCCCATGGAAAAGGCATGGTCCTCTGCCCAAACACAACATGAAGATAAAGCCAAAGAATTACAAAAAAGCATCTAATGACACATATAGTCCAGCCTTCAGTCTGAAGGGAACTCCAGCCCAGCCCGGAAGTACAGATTGTCGGGGTATATTTCCATGTAAAGAATGTGAAAGGTATTGGTTTATTATTCATCCTAGTATAGTCAATGATTTTTACATATCTGCTCAGTTCAGTTTGTTTGCATTTTAAAATAAAGGAGTACATTTCCTAGGGGGGAGAATTTTAAACATGAAGTTTTAAAGGTACTTAGTTTCAGGTATGATGGAGCTGGACTGTTTTTAGTGGTGGCAGATGACAGAACAGGAAGCAATGGGCTCCAGTTGCAGCAAGGGAAGTTGAGGAAAGGCAAGTTTTAGGAAAAACTTTCTCACTAGACGGGTGGTAAAGCACTGGGAATGGGTTACCCAGAGAGGTGGTTGAGTCTTCATCCATGGAGGTTTTTAAGGCCTGGTTTGACAAAGCCTTGGGTGGGATGATGTAGTTGGGGCTGGTCTTGCTTTGAGCATGGGGTTGGACTAGATGTGACCTCCTGAGGTCCCTTCAACCCTCATTTTCTATGGTTCTCTGATGCCTGACCCTCACTCAGCCTTCTTGTAGAGGCCACGTGACTTTACAACCACAAATAGAATCATAGACAATGAGGGTTGAAGGGAGCTCCGGAGGTCACATCTAGTCTAACCCCCTGCTCAACTACATCATCCCAGCCAAGGCTTTGTGTAGCTGGGTTTTGAAACCCTCCAAGGATGGAGCTTTCACTACATCTCTGGGTAGCCTATTCTAGTGTTTTACTGTAGTCCTAGTGAGAATTTTTCCTAATATCTAACCTAAACCTCCCTTGCTGCAACTTGAGCCTGTTGCTCCTTGTTCTATCATCTACCCCCACTTAGAACAGTCCAGCTCTATAACTTTTTTTTTAAAACTGTTTGTTCTCTCTTGGGGAAACTGGCCAAATGAAACAGCCTCCATGCATAGCGTTGTTGAATTCACAAAGGAAATGTGTAAAAATAGAGGAAAATGTGTTCTCCAGCCTGCTAAGGGAGTGTCTGGTTGGACAGAAGGCAAAATGACCTGGGATAAAAATGCGATCCATTTAGAAGCTGAACATGACCCTTGAAAAGATTGAACCCCAGAGGTGTCGAAGTCTGCACATCTGCAGACTCAGCCCCTGAGAAGCATGGGGATGTATAGAGTACAGCTAAACAAACTACCATTGATATCATTGGAGAATCATGGGAGAACAGTGACTCTGCTCCTATGGCTATTGCCATGTCACCCGTGGTCCTCTTCCTTTCACTGTAGGTGTAATGCTTGCAACTGTTCTCATTTCAAAACCAGTGCTTCATTTAGCCTGGTCTCCCCAAGACTCATTGTTTCTGCTCAGGAGAGGTGATAGCAGGGAGGGAAGGTATCGCAACTTAGGCTGGAAAAGCCTCTGGAAAGCCGAGTGTCAGAGGAGAACAGGAGTCAAAACTAACAGATCCTCATTTTCTAACTTCTAGGGTGTTCGACAAGATAAAAAGTCGAAATGCTCACATGAAACGGCACCGACCACAGGAGCATGGGGAGCCACTGGTAAAGAGTAAGTGGCCCGTAAAACAAGTCAGAAATGAGCCAGAGCTGGAGGGGACTCGGGTGCTGACCTCCTCTAATGGTAACTGGGAAATCGTGATTTCTGAGTAGCAGTGAAGGCAGCCTGACTTCCACTGGGAAAGTGCGTAAGCATTTTTAGCCCCTAAACAGGTGTTTTTCCTACATATTCCATCATGAGTGACATGCTGAGTCTTGAGCAGGGTTGAGTGATGTGACAGTGCTGTGAGGTCAGTCGCACAGATGTAGCTGCACTGATGCTGAAAAACACTCAAAACTTTTGCTAGGGCAGAAGCACCTGGTGAGGCTGTAGAGGGAAACTTCTCAGTCCCTGCAAAGAAACCCCTTTCCCCCCCATACCTTATAAAAGGAGACCTGTATTGTTTTCTATACAACAAGAGTGCAAAAGCCTGCCTGGATATTTTCAGCACTTACCACCAACATAATATTGTTTGCCTTGAGTTTGAGTTTAAAAAACCCAAAAACCGAAACAAAACATGAAGGCATTGAACGTTCTTTACTTAGATTAACACCGCAGCGAAGTATGTTAAATTAAGTATGCGTGCCTGGCATTAAACTACAATTATGCATGATTGAGAAAAAAAAAGTTGTTAATGACTGTAAGATAGCTGTTACACCAATACCAGAGGCTCTTAACTTCTGATTTTGTTCATTTGGTGGCGAGTGGGGAGAGCCTTTCTGCCTCCAGTTAAAAGTAAAAGTTGGATGTGAATACCCCTCATGTCTTACCATCAGTTTTAGGGTTTGGTTGTTTGTTTGTTTGAAAAAGAAACACCCCCCCCCAAAGGACAGAATAAGAAAATCAATGAGAAATTGCCATTGTATTTAATATATATAATTTTTTCCATAGCGTGATGGTCACTTCCTGGATTTCAGTTTTAGTGTGTAGTGCTGCGATGATCTGTGGATTGTTATTTTGTATGTGCTTGCTTCATAGTTCACAAACTCAGTTTAATAAAACTATGATTGTGAAAGTTCTTGTTCTCCGTTTATTGATTATTGTGGCGGGGAGAAAAAACCCAAAAGCAAAACTAGTTATACTGGTTCTGTTAAACCTTCCTCCATTAAGAGAGACCTGTCAGGCCAGGCCTCTCTGGGTCTGCTGTCTGGTACCTGGTAAACCAGTACAGCCTGTTCAACAGCCAGGTTGTCGGTGACTAAACCGGGACTCCCACCTGGGCTCTCCTGGGTGAGGACAGCATGTGGACACCCAGCAGGAATAAAAACAAGACCTGTCAAAGAGTGGATGAGTTCCCTGCAAGCCAGGTGAGGAGGTGGGCACCACTGGGTCACTTTGCCTGAAGAATCATGAATGACGCACAGCATCTAAGTGCCCCGAACGTCACATTGGCCTTGGGACTGACTACCATTTAAGAGAGAATATATTAAAACCAGTTCTATTAAAATGGAGCCAGTGCTGTGAAAGTTGTTCTTTTACTGATTATCATGGGGGGAGGAAAGCGAAACTGGTTATACCAGGCTGGCGGGTATAACGTGTGTTGCAGGAACACGAGGATTTTGAAAGAACTACTGTAATCACATTATGTGTCTCAATATAAGCTGAGCCAGTTCCTTGCACTCATGGGGTGGGCAAGTTATAAAGGTAAGTGCTGATTATGTCTGTTGCTGCTTGGATCGGAAAGCAGTTCACTAAATTATGACAAGTCAGGAGAGCTGAAACCAGGCAAGGGAGAGACTACTCTCAACCAGTTAGAATTTAATGAGATGTTAGCTTCGTTCAGCTCACCGTACGCTAACCTTGAAACAACAGAATTTCATGCAGCCAGCAAGTCCTGTGGGGATGGCAAATCTAATAGGCTCTGTTGCATGGAGAGCATGGGAGAAATTCACTCAAGTCGTGCCTCCAGCTTGAAGCCCGAGAACAATTAAATCCCACTGAAGACCTAAGTGGTGCGTATGCCATATGCTTGCACTCCACGTGGGCGTGAATCTTACCCTCTGAGAATGGTTTATCTGGGGGGAAACGGAATACATTGGAACAGCAGTTCACAGACAAGCCTGAACATAATTCCCCGTGAAATCTCAAGGCATTGTGCACCTTTGCTTTTTTAGAGGAGATAAGCCAGCAGTCCTTACCTGCCTCTGAGTAAACTGCTGTGGCCCCACGAAGAGGCACAGAAGTCGCTTTAGTTCGTTGGAACATACACATGACGGAGCAGGTTTTTTTTAAGTGGCACAACAGTTAAGTCATGCAGCAGGATTTTGGCAGGGTTTTTACCTTATTTATTCTCTGATTTGGCTGTGATATCACGCAAGATTTTTTTAGCAGCTGTGGAGCCCAAATGGGGCAGGTGTTAACTGACCGCTTTGGCTGCAGAACAGTGGGATTTGGTAGTGCCGGGATGTGAAGGTCACTAAGACTAGTGTTTTCTCCAGGAGGAGCTCAGAGCTTCCTCAGCCGTTGCCCTGCTTTCCGGTTCGAACAAAACTCACCTCAACTTTGCCATCCCCAAAATAACAACGTGCAGCAGCTCTTTTCCCTGTCTTGAATCACAGTTTTCCACCAGAGGAAGAAGAGTGGAGTTGGAGTTACATGAGACACACTAGTCTCTTTTTATTTATTGCAAGGTGCACAGATACTACAGTGATGATCAAGGCAGAAGAACCTGAAAGAAACTTAAGTCTCTGATCTTCTCAGCTGTCTGGCTGTCCCAGTCTTCCCATCTCAAGCACCATGCCTGGTCCTAAATTATTGCACCGATTTTTGCCTGTTGCTTTATTTGCATAAAAATAACAACCTTTCAATACTGCACTTGGTAGGGAGCTTGCGACCGTGTGTTTTGTTGGGCTTAGATGGTGAATCAGATGTAACTAAGGGTCCCTTCCCACCATCAAGAGCGGTGTTCTCAGACAGGCAGATTATCACGACAGTTGTGCAAGGCTAGAGGCCTTGAGCCTGGCCAGCCTGTTTCATTACTTAACCCTCATAGTAGTGAGAGGGTTCTTCCTACTTTCAGACTACATTTCCCCTGCAGTGGTAGCATTTCCACCCCTGATGCTAGCTGCCAGTGCAGCTGCAACAGGGAAGATTTAGTGATGTGGTTGCCTCTAAACATGGTTTGAAATTGCATGCATTATGGCTCATGCTTGGTGATTGTTAGCAGCTAATGGCGACTCTCCCTACCCTGTGACTAGAGTTTCTCTCTTCCTAGCCTGGCTGTATTGTCCACCACGCCTTTGTCTGTTTGCACTAGGGACAGCATCTCCAACTACACCGGCAGTGGTTCATCCAGCCCCTTGTGGTTGAACATCCTAAAATGCACTGCTCCATCTGCTGCCAGGGCTGTAGCGTCCTCTAGAGACTTGCGATTACTCTGTTGAGGCGTCGTGGAGAAGCAGCCGGGATTTCCAAGGAAGCAGCACAAATGTGGCTCGGGAGCACGACGGTTGCGGCTGAACTGGTGCGGTCTGACACGGCTGCATCAGTTATATCCAAGCAGGACAGAAGTGTCACAAGGCGGCTGCACGTGTAGGAGGGGATCGGAGGAAAATACTCAGCCCTTGGGTGCTGCTGCTTCCACTGACTTCTGCAGGCAGGTGAGGCCTACACCAGAGTGCTTTTGAGCACCCCACCCTTAGGATAGACGGGACTCATGCCATGTTAAACTTCACCCCTGAACTCTGCCCCCCACCACAACCCAGGTGTTCTCAGTACTGGATGTGCAGGTTTCTGCCCCGATTCTCACTGCTATTTCTCATGGATTCTAAAAAGTCAAAGTTCTGGTGCAAGAAGAGAATTTGGTCCAGATTTTCAGGGGCAAGCACCGCTCGCCGGTGCTCCAGGGCACTCTCGCTGGCAGCGAAGGCCTGATCTGGCAACACAGCCGTGGCAGGGATGGCCAGGTACTGCCGGCTCATCCTTGCCACAGCGGGGAAGCGGTGCTCATTGCTTCTCCACCAGTCCAGCGGGTTGGTGCTACGTTTACATAGCGGCTCCACGATGTAGTTCTCCAGTTGCTGGTGGATCTCGGGCATGCTTTCTGTTGGGTCCTTCCCCAGAAGGATGTCGTACATGCTCTGGGACTGGCTGCCAGAGGCCCTGTCCTTATGAGCTGGCAGCTGGCCCCCGGCTTCTCCCCCTTCTGCCTTGTAATCTGAGTTTGGCACCCAGAATGAGGCAGGAGGTGGGGACTGGTGGTTAAACATCTGCGACAGCATATTTTTGACCCTCCTGTGCAGCTCACTGCGCAGGGTGGGGCTCAGGAACCTCATCTCCTTGAAACGCGGGTCCAAGAAGGAGGCGATGACAGCCGGGCTTTCCAGCACCGTCTCGTCCTCCGAGATGCCCCAGCGCTGCACGAGCTGCGCCCGTATGTTGCCCACCACGGTCTTGATGACGCTGCTGGACTCCTCGCACTGCTGCCCGATGGCAGTGACGATGCCGTGGATGCATGGCATTAGGGAAGAGATGGAAACGTTCTGCTCCTCTCGCAAGAAGGACGTGGCGATCTTAATCGTCCTCATGACGGGCACCAGGTCCTGCAGGAGCTTCCACTGGTGGTCAGCCAGGTTCTGAACGGCTGCCGTGCCCTTGGGGTGTTCCTCCAGCACTGACATGATGGCCCATTTGAGGTCCAGGAGGCTCTCGCACATCTCGATGGTCGTTATCCAGCGGGGCCTGGCGTCCATGACGAGCTTCAGCTTGGTCTTGTTGATGGCCTCCAACTTGCTGTTCAGGGAACAGGTGGCTTTTGCGTCCTGCTGGAAGTACCTCACGATGCCTCTGGCGGCACTCAGAGCCTCTTGTACCTGCTCCACCTCCAGCCCGGCCTGAATGCACAGGTCCAGCAAGTGGGCGGCACAGCACAGGCTCGCCCAGCCGTAGGCGCCCTGGAGTTGCTCCAGGTTGGCGGCTGTGTCGCGTAGGCTGTCGTGTATCACGCAGGACACGGCCTTGCAGGACAGCCCGAACTCGGACAGGACAGCGTAGAGCCTCTCCCCGAAATCGCTTGCCCCTTTGTTCTCGTGCATCTGCTGCGTTTCCAGGATGCATCGGGCCCAGCGCCACTCCCCGTCAATGAAGCTTGCCGTGACGGTCAGGTAGGGTTGGCTGAGCTGAGAGATCCAGGACTCCACGCACAGCACGATGGACTGAGCCGTTTGCAAATAGTGCTCGAGATGCTGCTTCACTACATTGTACCTGTGCCACAGCATGCTGGACAGCTGGGCCGGGGACGGGAGGGTAAAACTTGGCTCCAGGTAACCGAGGAGGAGTCCGAAGCCCTTGTCTTTCACCATGGAGAGTGGGTGGAGGTCGCGGAATATCATCTCGAGCACTAGCTCCAGAATCATGTCGGTCCTGGGTTCTAAGCAGGGCGCGGGGTGGTACAGGTTGTTTTCTGGTGTCATTTGCCTGGCCCGCTTGATCCCGTTCTCCGGTGCCGCGTAGTCGGCCTCAGATGCCTGGTCATCTTTCAGCTGCGACAGCAGCGTGTCGCGGATGCTGTGCTTCCGCACCAGGTGCTCCCGCATCGTGGTGGTGCTGTTGTGGAAAGACAGCTGCTTCTTGCACACGTTGCATTCCACGTAGGCATCCCCCAGCTTGGTGTAGTAGTTCCACACCTTGGATTTGCGGCGGTCAACATAGAGCGCTGTGCTCGTGCCGTCGTGGCCTGCCCCTTTCTCCCTCTTCCTCCTGGAGGATGGGCCGAGGTTGGCTGCCATGTTGTATGTGTTGAACACCATGGAGATTTCCTCTGTGGGGGAGGAGAAATGCCAGACTGGACATTAATTTCACCTGAAACTAGCATGAAAGCCCCTGCTGTGCATTGCATATATTGTGCAATTTATGGGTGAATCGCGCAATAAACTTAGACTGGCCATGCATGCAAAGCAAGACCGGCCACCCATCCAAAGTAATTATCATGCAATTAACTAGTTTAATCATGCAATAAATTTAGACTGGCTACATGTGCAAAGTAATTACCAAGCCATAAAAATGGCCATCCAGCTATGAAAAGAGCAAACCAGCTACAACATTAGCACTTGAAAACACATAACTTTATAGCTGGTTTCCATCCAGCTTCCATTCGAACCAGGGGCAGGTCCCTAAGAGAAAGAAGACCCAGCTGTTTCATCCGCTCTAAGGGCACTTGTAGGGAAACGTTCTGGCTAAGAGGCCGGTGGTATATTGCTGCACACGGGTGCTAGAGCTGGCGTGGAAACTCTCTGTTCCTGAGCTCCGTGGGCAATCCCTGAAAGCAGAAATATGCCGGGTAGACCTCAGGAGGTGGCGGGATGTTGCTAAGACTTTGTAAAGCCAGCAAAAACACCTCCAAGCAGGTCACCAAGTCAGAACTGAGACAGGAGCTTGGATGCAGATGTTCAGTCACTTTGGGCCAAAGGGAAAAGTTGCTAGATCCAGGGACAAACTCCTTAGGTTGGCAATGGTGCTCTGATACAAAAGTGCCTTGGCTGAAGGCGTTTTATAGATGGTTATAACCAAGCTTACATCCAGCAGAGCCCCTTACCAGATCACAGAATCACAGAAAATTCAGGTTGGCAGGGACCTCAGGAGGTCACATCCCGTCCAACCCCCTGCTCCAAGCAGGACCAGCCCCAACTACGTCATCCCAGCCAAGGCTTTGTCCAGCCGGGTCTTCAAAACCTCCAAGGATGGAGACTCCACCACCGCTGTAGGTAACCTGTCCCAGCGCTTCACCACCCTCCTCATTAGAAAGTTTTTCCTAATCTCCAACCTCAACTTCCCTTGCTGCAACTTGAGCCCATTGCTCCTTGTTCTGTCATCTGCCCCCACTGAGACCAGCCCAGCTCCAGCCTCTTCACAGCCCCCATGCAGGGAGGTGAAGGCTGCTATTCAACCCCTTTGGTCTTCTCTTCTCCAGAGTAAATCAGCCCAGTTCCTTCACCCTTTCCTCACCAGTCCTGTCCCCCAGCCCCACAACCATTTCCATTGCCTCCACTGGACTCTCTCCAACGTGTCCACATCCTTTCTGTAGTGGGAGCCCAAAACTGGACACCAGACTCCAGATGTGTCCTCCCCAGTGCTGAATAGAGGGGAAGAATCACTGCCCTGGATCGTCTGGCAATGCTCCTACCGATGCAGCCCAGGATGCTGGTAACCTCCTTGGCAACAAGGGCACCCTGCTGGCTCATGGCTAAATGAATGATTAGAGCAGCTCGTCATCACTGAGGAACCCCTTATCCATGATTTATTTGCGGGTGCTGAATCAGAAGGCTGCTGCCGTGCCTGGCATTTTAGTAGCTGAATGGGATCTTGGCAAGCTGCTTGGTTGAGAAGAGACCGAAGGCTGGCACCTACCTTGCACGATCTGGGGGTAGGATGGAGCGATGATGGGCAGAGACTGCTCCTCTGTTATCTCCTCTTTGGGCTGCTGCGTGTCCCCTCCACCGTCCTCTGGCTTCACGCCTTTCTGCAGGAAAGGAGGCACCCTCTTGGCGTTCACGTCTGCCATCGCGTCCTTCGGGAGCATCCCAGGAGGGAACACAAAGACGGGCTGTTAGAAGGACCACCCTGGGGCCATCCGGCACTGCCAGCACCCGTGCTCGGGGGGGACACGACGAGATTCATGTTCCAACCCCTGGTCCTGCTCTTCTAAAGACGTTACCTCCAAGCAATAACTAACTCGCAGGCCACGCCTGTCACCCATGAATGTCGCAGAGCTTCGTGGAGGCAGATCAGTCCTGTCCCTGTGGGCTTCTTCCAGGACAGGGCTTTTATGGGGGGCCAGAGAAACACTGGGCTTAGATGGAGAAGACCCGCCTGGCTCTACTGCCTAGCGTGCCGCAACACAGGGAATTCCTGTTCCCTGCAAGCATGCGATAGCCCTCTCCATCCTGCAGCGACGGGCTGTTGGAAAAGAGCCCGAGCCAATCGAACAGTAGCATGAAGGGCTGGATATCGCTCGGTCCAAGGGAAACCTCTTTTTTTAAGCAGGGTTTCCCTGGTGAGCTGAGGATAGCGGGCCCGGTTTCCAAACCGTCACGCGTCCCTCGGGAAGGGCAGAGGGGCTGTCTGACTGCTGTCTGCACCGCCCCCCCCCCCCCCCCCCCCCCCCCCGTGTCTCCCATCACAGATGCAAATGTCCTTTGCAAAGGCAACTGGGTCGCGTCTCCTTTAGAAGATGCTTGGCCCCACGTGCCGCTGCTGGGAAACCCGACGTCTGCCTGTCAAATGGCAGCGTTTCACGGGGGCCAGGGCCGCCTGCTGGGTATTTGGCGGCAGCAAGAGCTCCTGCCACGGCTCCATGGGATGGCAGGCGCTCTATAAAACCCAAGGTCACCGCTGCGGGCACAAAGTGGAGAGAGCCTTATCAAGGCAAGGTTCACATTGCACCTGTCTGAGCATGCCCAGCGAAGCAGATCCTGTCCCCGGCCCTGCAGCCTTTCTCTCTCGCTGGGGAAATGCCTTGTCAGTTCTTCCCGCCCTCTGCAAGGGTGAGTCGCGTCGCTTTTCCCTGCCAGGTGTCCGGAAGAGGGGCCAAGGACATGGTGCAGAACAGCGCAGAAGTCACGCCGTATTGCTTCAAGGAGCGGTGGAGAGGACCCAGGTGGTGACGTCATGTTTAAATCCTACAGCTGATCGTATGCCCGTGCTGGAGCAACAGATCCCACCCTAGAAATTATTCTGCAGCTTCATCCTCCGCCCCCGCAAGGACTCCCGTTTCCACCTTTGCTGCTTTAAAACCCTGCAAACTTCCGACAATGTGTGTGTGCGTCTATCTATCGATAGATGTGTGTATATATGTGTGCGCGTGTGTGTATATATATATATACGCATGCACATATATACATATAGGAGTGCATGGATTGAAATGAAGTTTAGCCAGATAAAGAAGAAAACAGGCATAGGTCGGCTTATACTCACTCCTTTGTTACCATGGGCATGATACGGGCTGCTGGGTTGTTTGCGGTCTCAGCTCTGTGCCGTAAAATGGGATATAGCTAACCTTTCATCTGGAAGTAATTCATTTAGGGCTCCTCTCAAAAGTTCGAGCCAGGATGGAAAGGGAGCTGATCTGAAGCGGAGGGAGCTAGCGAGGAGGCTGGATGCCTGTCAGAGCCCTGATGCAACGTGTGCAGCAAGTGTGCGCTTGCTGGCAGACAGGGCGGGCCGTGCCGCTTGCATTTATAACAAAGCAGAGCATGGAGACGGTCTGATTAATCACGATCTGTTTTGTTGCTGAAGGAGAAATTCTGGCTGTGGGTACTTGGTTAATAGGGCGTGCTCTTGCTTTTTTTTTTATAACAGTAAAGATGATTCATCATTGGAAGCGGTGGCTTCTGCATCTGCCGAAGTCTGCAGACTGAGCTGGACCGTCTTGGATCCTTTGGTGAAACGCATGGGGTTGCACTCAATAAAAAGATAAAATCCTCCTGACTAGAGCTGGGCTGTTCTCAGCGGGGGCAGACGACAGGACAAGGAGCACTGGTGTCACGTTGCAGCAAGGGAAGTTGAGGTTGGAGGTTAAGAAAAACCTTCTCACGAGGAGGGGATAGTAAAGCGCTGGAACAGGCTTGACTCATGTTAGTAGAGGGACGGTGACAAAATTGGCCTATGCCTCTGTGAAGCCCGGGATTTGACCCTCGCTAACAAACCCAGGGAATGTGCAACTTGGGTTGAAATACCTAGCAGGGGAGTTTGCAGTAGTTCAGCGTGTAGAAGGTGGGATTTATTAGGTTCCCCTTAGTAGCTGTGTCTGCCTATAGCCACTGCTTCCACATCCCTCAAATGGGGAAGCTGCTGCTGTCACGCACTGTGACAGCTGGAGCTGGGCTGGTCTCAGTGGAGGCGGATGACAGGACAAGCAGCAATGGGCTCAGGCTGCAGCAAGGGGAAGTTGAGGTTGGAGATTAGGAAAAACTTTCTCATGAGGAGAGTAGTAACAGGAACAGGCTACCCAGAGGGGTGGGGGAGGTTTTTGAGATCATTCGTGGAGGTTTTTAAGACCTAGGTAGGCTTGTGTAGGATGATGTAGCTGGGGGTGGTCCTGCTTTTGAGCAGGGGTTTGGAGTAGATGTGACCTCCGGAGGTCCCTTCCAACCCTCATTTTCTGTGATTTTATGATTTGCTGAGTGAAAAATCTGCCGTGGCAGCAGAAGTACTTTAACTCGGAAAGAACGGTCGTTTGCAAAAGGCTAGAAAGGACTTGTATTGTTACTGAGCAGCCCCTTCTCTCCGCCCTCTGCAGAGGATGCGAACAGCACCGTGGCAGTGCTACCGCTACCCTGGCCCACATCAAAATGCCTTGTGAGTTTGACGCCGGGGACAGGTGGGAGAACCGGCTGCAGACCAGGGTCTCCTGCTGCCAAGTGCCCGCCTACTCGCCTCCCCAGGTTGGGGACTACATGCAGGTTGGTCCCCCAAGCAGCTTGGAAGTGTCCCTGGAAGGGAGCGGGAAGCACCAGGGAAAGCAGGATCACGCTAAACCTGATAACGAAAGTATCTATGGAGATGCACGATGGTAATGAAAGCATCGTACGCCCCTTTATAAAGCTATGGTGCGTCCACACTTTGAACATGGTGCCCAGTTCTGGTCCCCACACCTCCAAAAGGATAGAGAAGAACTCGAGAAGGTCCAGAAAAGAGCAACAAGGACGATCAGTGCTATGGAGAGGCTTGCCTAGGAGGGGAGACGAACGAGGCCAGGCCCGGTCGGTTTAGAGAAGAGATGCTCGAAGAAAGGCAATAGAGGGGTTTACAAAATATTAAACAGCAAAGAGAAAGTTGACAGGAATTAATTATCGATTGTCTTTCGCCAGAGCACTTGTTGTGTCCTGCGCAAGATTGTCAACAACAGCCATTTAGCAGCAGTTGCCGGTTTGTTAGAAGCGCTTCTGCTACGGGCGACAAGGTTCTTTAGGGAAATCCAGTATTGTTTATTAGACCAGTTAAAATAGTTGGAAAAATGATTTGTTGGAAGCTTTTGGGTTACAAACACCCTTCTTCAGGCTTATTCACCAGACAAGAACCGAGGGGTCACAATAGGAAACTAATAGGTAGTCAGTTTTTCCACCCAGGACAAACGAAAGGGGGGAGCTTGTGGCCACCAGATGCAGCGGAAGTGGGGAGTTCAGCCAAATCCACAAAGGGATTGGACCCGTTTTTGGAAGAAAGGGTCAGTGGGAGTGTGGGGCACGGCCTCTGGATTAGAACATCCTCAGCCTTACATAAAGTGGCTGCAAGTGGGAGAGGAATGGGGAAGAACCCTGCTCAGGCCCATGCGTTAGGGTTGTTGGTCTGAGGACGTAGGCAGGCAAGGGTCGTTGGGGAGATGTGATCTCTTTTATTATTTGTTACTATATTTAGTTGATCTAATAAAAGAGATCACATCTACCCCAACGTTTGGACCCAGTCACTTGCCCTTCCAGCTCCGCTGTCTGCCGCCACGGGGCATGGGAGACCAGGCAGGACTCACCTAGGGTCCAACCCCGTTCACGGCAGCTCGGATGCTCTTGTATAACACGCGGTTTCCATCTCGGAAGACGCCCGTCACCCCGGCCCAGCTGCAAACCGACGAGCGCCTATAGCGAATATCTGTGGGTTATCTGTGAAAGGTCAGGGACGCCACGCCGAGACAAGGAGGCATGTCATAATATAGGCATCTGCAGTCTTGTTAGCAGCCAGGCGGACGTCCTCATGCCACGCTTCAGTTGCCCTTGGAGGGGATGAGCCCACATGTGGCCCGACTGCAAGGTGACGCAGTCCCTCCTTTAGGCCGTGTCACGCGCTTGTGTTCATGCCGGTGGTGACGGTGTTGTCATACGCTCATTGGGCGCGGACGTGAGCCGGCACTGTTTTCCAGGGGCTGCGGTTCAGGAAAAGCAACAGATGCTGCCTCATCACGTCTGCACGTAACCCCCGTTAGTCCTAACGAAGGCAGCTTAACATTGGAATTTGCAAGCTGCCAGGGCTCTCCACAGGGGTTTGGGGCCTTGAGGGTATTTGCTGTTATAGGGGACACTCCTATAGGGACTTCCTTCCCTAGAACCCGAATGTCCTCTCCCCTTGCATATGGCCCTATATAGCAGCTGTTCCGGCTAAGAGCCTTGCTGTATAAGGGTAAGAGCCTAAGGCTACCGCTCTTCCCAACCCTGCCCGGTATAGGGATCCCCTATAGGGGCTTTTCCAGAGAGGAGCCCAAGGATACCCATACTGTACAGGTGTTCAGTTCCATCAGAGCCTAAGGATTCCCTCTTCACTCCTGCCTTGTATAGGGGTTTTTATAGGGGCTTTTCCAGACAGGAGCCTCACTGTGTAGGGGTTTAGTTCCATAGGAGCCTAAGAAGTTCCTCCTCACCCCTGCCACACAGAGGGACCTATAGATGGGCTTTTCCAGGCAGGGGCTCAAGGACACCCGTACCGCACGGGGGCTTCGTTCCACAGAAGCCTTGGGATTTCTCCCCAGCTCTGCCCCATATAGGGACCCTTCTAGGGGCTTCTACTTCATAGGCACCTAAGCCTCCCCTGCTAGATACAGAGGCATCCTCCCTATAGGGGCTGCTGTTGGGGCCTCCTTGGCAGTAGTGCCATACTTTATCTATCTGTATAGATACAGAGATATATCTATAACTATCTATCGATATAGATATCTATATCTGTGCAGATAGGTATCTAGCCATCTATATATCTCAAAAGATACATGGATATAGATATACATATTGACATGTATCTATATAGATATACAATATATCTCTATTGCATATATATAGATATCTCTAGATATATTTAGATACATGTCATTTTATTATGCTTTTTTTACTACATATAGATAATAGTAAAAATAAAAGTTAAAAATATAAGATATTTAAAAAATGTCAAAATATTATAAAAATATAAAATGAAATATAGAACTTTATTAAAAATATTTAAAATTTATAATACAGTATACTTTTTTTAAAAGTATACTCTACATACATATCACCCCCGCGCCTATAGTCCCCTATGGACATCACATGACTCCCCGGGCTCGCCGACTCACTTCCGCGTCACGTGAGGGAGGAGGGGCGGGGGTTCCCCGATCACGTGCCGGCAGCGCAGCGTTCTTCCGTCACATGACCGGGGAGGCCACGTGACCCCTGCCTTGCGCCTTCCCCGTTCCCTACTTGGTCACGTGGCGAAACCCGTCTTCCCTCCCTCTTCCGTGGAGTTCGCCCCGCCCCTTCCGGGTAGTGACGCGTACGGTCCCGCCCCCTCCCGCCGGCGCTGAGTGTCGCGGCCCGGCCTGATCCCGTTGCCGCGCCACTGCTATCATGGACCCGGCCGGGAAGGAGAAGGAGGCGCTGCAGTTGCTGGCCGAGGCCGACAAGAAGGTCCGCGGCTCCCAGTCCTTCTTCGCGGGGCTCTTCGGGTGAGTGCGGGCGGGGGGCAGGGCTTAGCTTGAGGGGCGAGGCCTAGTGGCGGGGGGTGGGGCCTAAGGGGTCAAATAGAGGGGCTATGGGGTGGGGGTGGAGCCTGGGGTGGGATGGTGAAATGGGAGGGGGCCCCGGGTTTGGGGGTGGGGCTTACTTGCAGGGGTTTGGGGGGGTCTAGCAGGCAGGGCAGGTGGGGGGGAGCTCACTGGCAGGGGTTGAGGTCCAGTCTTCTGGGGGGGCGGGGCTTGGGTTTGAGGGGGGAGTTGGGGGCACTCGGCCCCAGCCCTAGACCTACAGGAGGGCTGTGTTTAGGGTGAAGAATATGGGGGGCAGCTTGAGAGATGATGTGGGGGGGAGGGGCTTGGTTTTGGGGTGGGGTGTGTGGAGGGGTTGGGGGTAGGGCCTAGTAGAAGAGGGGGTGGGGGAGTGCCCCAGCTGGAGGGCTGGGATCTGCATTTGGGGTGGTGAAATGGGGGGTGGGTCCTAGAAGGCCAGGCTGGGGGGGGGCGGTGCTGTGGGGGTTGGGGAGGGGCTCAAGCTGGGAGGGTGGTACTGGTGGGGGTGGAGGCTGGGGCCCTGCAGGGGCTGGGGGATTGCAGAGAGTAAGCAGGGGCTGTGTCTGGGGTTTGCCTGGGGACAGGCTGGGAAGGTGGGTGCGGGGGGGAGGGGGGTCATTGTTCCATGCAGCCTTATGGTGGGGAGGCAGGGGATGGACTCCCCCACCCTCCCTCTGCAGCCTCTGACCTTACTGCGGGGTGACACGCCCCCCCTAGCCTGGGAGGGGTGCGCACGGTGTCACAGCGCTTGGCTCAGCCGGGGGGGGCCTGGAGGGGCTGAGGCCCCCGGAGTGAGGAGGGCAGGACTGGGCCCAGAGAGGAAGCTTTAGCTGTGGCGTGTGCAGGGGCCTGGCCTTGTTGCTGTTAGAACGAATGTTTTCTGGCCACCGCGGAGCTCGAGATCCCTGTGCTCGGGGTAACGATGCCTGACAGTAAGCCTCCGGGGTGCGGGCAGCCAGTTGCTGGTTTGCTTGCAGTCGGCAAATACGCGGCTGCCCGCTAAACGGGAGACCGGCTCCAGCCGAGGGAGACCTTGGCACGGCCACAGATCAGCCCTGAGCTCAGGCGGCGAATGCAAATGTGAGGCTGACTCGGGAGGGCCCCGAGGCGGGGGCGTTGCCTTTGGGTTTGGGGCCTGTGCTTCCAGAGGGAGCTCTGAGGCAGTGGGTGGGAGAGGTTGGAGTTGCCTTTGGGTTTGGGGCCTGCGCTTCCAGAGGGAGCTCTGAGGCAGTGGGTGGGAGAGGTTGGAGTTGGGGGGGCAGGGTCAGGGAGATGCCTCTCGGCAAAGCGTGTGCTGGGCAGGGGCACGTGATCGCTCGCAGACAGCAGGGAGCTGATAGGCATGTGGGGTGGGGGGGAGCGATGACTAGGACGGAAAGAGGAGATGGACAGCAAGATTTATTGCTGCAGAAATACCTCCACTCCCGACAGGCCTGATGCAGACACAGGCACAAGCTGTCCCGTAGCAAACCCCCCTCACCCCCAATTGTTTCCCCAGCGCAAAGGTCACTCGCCGACTTGTGAGGAGGTGGCGGTGGGGAGACCAGAGACAGTAAACAACCTCCGTGGCTAAGTCATGCGGTTCTCCCCAGGGGGAGGGGGAAAGCTGGCAGGACCGGTGAATTTAATCCCGTCTCAGCCGCTGGGTGGAAGGGCAGCAGCCTTGCCAGGGGGCGAGGGGAATGCGTGCAGTTGCAGTGACAAGGGATCTGTTGTCTCAGACCAACACAGCTATACAACAAGGAACACAAAAACACTAAAACTTGTGGTTCGGAGGCGATACCTTTCATTATACTGACTGAAAAGAGCCAGAAAATGACCTTCGTTTGCCAGCTGTCAGGCACAGCAGCCTTCTTCGGGCTGAGGGGAATGAAAGATAGCCAAAGTCCCCTTGGGTAGAAAATAAACTACAGACATCCATTGCAGCTTCCTTTGTGCAAAATTAAGTTTGTTTTCTACCTTAGGGGACTTTTGACCATCTTTAATTTCGCCTCAAGAAATTACCTTTTACCATCTTGAATTTCCCCTTGCAAAGAAAATACCTGTCTTTGCAAGCCCAGAAGAAAGGTAATTTTTTGGCTCTTTTCCGGTTGGTCTAATAAAAGGTATCACCTCTGAACAAAGAGTTTTAGTGTTTCATATTCTTCGTTGCGGTGGCTTTGTACCTTGAGGATCGTGGTCTTTTTCACCGGAGCCCCTTGATGCCAAGCAGGACCAGGGAGCTGACGTGGACTCGTAGAAGTTAGGGGCTGGAAGGGACCTCTCGAGATCATCGGGTCCAGGCCCCCTGTGCTCGGGTCACCCAGCACAAGTGAAAAGCTTTGGGAGGAGCAGCCAGGGGGAGGCTGGGGCTGACTTCTTGGCGGGAGAGGGAAGAGAGAGATGATTGCGGATGGGAAAAGGGGAGCCACGCTCCCCAGAAGAGGCTGTTCTTCCTCTGCTGTCCCAGGGTCTGTACCTGTGGCAGGCAGGAAGGCAGCTCAGCAGGCCGGTTCCTCTCGCATCCTACCGTAACCCATAAGTCTGCAAACCCTGATCTTGTTCATGGCATCCAGTACAGCCAGCAAGACAGCTCCCTGGAGCTCTTCTCTTGCCAAACATGGCTCCCCGCCCCCCCCAAAAAAAGGCAGAAGAGACAGCAAATGACAGGCACGCAGCAGCTGTAGCTGAGATTTTGGCAGTGGAACCGGGAAGGTTCTTTAATTATTCTGGAGTTGAAAGAAGCAGGGGAACCCCCCACAAGGCATTTGTCAGTGCAGAGCCCTATGGACTTGCACTGCTTTCTCTTGGATGCTTTAAACAATGTTCCCCTTTAAAAACACCTTCGAGGTAGTTTTTAATCGAAGCTGGTTTCCCTAGTGCTGCTTTTAGCGAGCATCCTAAATAAGTCAGCTGCTCTCAAAGAGAAGGGGGGGGAACCCCCGCCCCTGCACTCAAGGCATGTGTCAGCGCGGAGTCCTGTAGACTTGCGCTGCTTTATCTTGGATGCTTTTAAAATCTTCCCTTTTAAAACGCCTTCAAGGTGTTGTTTTTTTTATCGATGCTGGCTTCTCTAGTGCTGCTTTTAGCGAGCATCCTAGATAAGTTGCTGCTTTCAGCCTGGCTAAAACAAGCCGCCGGCACTGAACAGCCGATATCCCCAAGCCAAAACGTTCGATCCTCTGTCTCTGCGGTGTCGTGCAGGCACAGCTCCCCCACCCCCAAAATCTCACTAGTCTCAAAAGGCAGAGTGCTTAGATTGTACCCCAACGTAGTGGATGGAGCCCATCTTCTGCAGGCAGGACTTGGAAGCCGCCCCAGCGCCAGGCTTAGAAGCTTAGTCTGAATTTTGCTGTTTTCTGTAGAGAGGCTGTTGACAGCTTGTGGTGTTCACAGGCAGCAGCAAGGCTGACTCCAGTACTTGCTGCTGGCTCTTGCTAACTGTGAAAGTCAGCTCTGCCTAAAGCCAGCTGTGTCTCCATCCAAAGAGGCTGGAGCTGGGCTGTTCTCAGTGTGGGCGCACAACAGAACAAGGAGCAATGGGCTCAAGTTGCAGCAAGGGAAGTTGAGGATGTAGATCAGGAAGAATTTTCTCATTAGGAGGGTGGTGAAGCACTGGCACAGGCTCCCCAGAGAGGTGGTGGAAGCTCCATCCTTGGAGGTGTTAAGACCCGGGTAGACAAAGCTGGCTGGGATGATGTAGTTGGGGCTGGTCCCACTTGGAGCAGGGGGCTGGACTAGATGCGACCTCCTGAGGGCCCTTCAGCCCTCATTTTTCTATGATTCTGAGTGAGGCTTGTGACTTGCAATGATTCTCTGAAGACGGAGGAGTTGGAGGGGATCAGGGAGATGTGCTGCCTTTCTCTTCTAGCTGGGAGTACCAAGGTTTCTGCAGAGGTTTTGGAAGCGGGCTGGCTCAGAAGCTGAACAGAGGGCTATGGGATAGAGGCTGAACTTTGTACTTCAACTACTGTGAACAAATAGAAGGGCTTGTGGACTGCTTGGCCAGCTCGATGTCTCCCTCTGCGAGCTGTTTTGCAGTGGAGGGAAAGCTGGGTCTTGTGCGCAGGCGCGAGGATATTTAAAACTGAAATTCAGGGCTGGCTGCAAGTTGCTGCAGGCTGGTCTGCGCCAGCCGGGGCCATGGGTCAGATTTGACTCCAGGGTAAAGTTGAAATGCCTCTGCAGGGCAGTGATTCTTCCCCTGTATGCAGCACTGGGGAGTCCACATCTGCAGTCCTGTCTGCAGTTTCAGGCCCCCTGTGACAGAAAGGATGTGGACACATTGGAGAGAGTCCATCAGAGGGCCTCAAAAATGGTTGGAGGGCTGAGGGACAGGACTGGTGAGGAGAGGCTGAAGAAACTGGGCATAGTTGGTCTGCAGAAGGGGGGATTTGATAGCAGCATTCAACTGCCTGCAGGGGAGTCAAGAGAGCATGGAGCTGGACTGTCCTCAGTGGCGGCAGACGACAGAACAAGGAGCAATGGGCTCCAGTTGCAGCAAGGGAAGTTGAGGTTGGATAATAGCCCTCTATGCGATGCTGGTCAGGCCACAGCTGGAGTACTGTGTCCAGTTCTGTGTGCCCCATTTCAGGAGGGATGTGGACAGCACTGAAAGGGTCCAGAGGAGGCCACCCGCATGATCCGGGGACTACAGGGCAGATCCTACGATGAGAGACTGCGGGACCTGAACCTGTTCAGCCTCCACAGGAGAAGGCTGATAGGGGACCTGGTGACCATCTATAAACTCACTAGGGGGGACCAGAAGGGTTCAGGGGAGACACTGTTTCCCCTCGTGCCCCCTGGCCTGACAAGGAACAATGGACACAAATTATTAGAGAGTAGATTTAGATTAGACATCCGCAAGAACGACTTCACAGTCAGGGCGGCTGGGAGCTGGAACCAACTTCCTAGGGAAGTGGTGCTGCCTCCTACCCTGGAGATCTTTAAGAAGAGGCTTGATGACTACCTGGCTGGACTCATTTGAGTCAAATCTTTTCTCCCGCCCAGGTGGGGGGTTAGACTTGAAGATCTACAAGGTCCCTCCCGACCCCACTTCTGTGATTCTGTGATGGGAAAAACCTTCTTACTGGGAGGGTGGTGAAGCACCAGAGAGGTGGTGGAGTCTTCATCCTTGGAGGTTTTGAAGACCTGGGTAGACAAAGCCTCGGCTGGGATGATGGAGTTGGCGCTGGTCCTGCTTTGGAGTAGATGTGACCTGAGGTCCCTTCAACCCACATTTTCGACTGTTCTGTGACCCTTGTCTCGTGCATGTGCCTCAAGTGGGGTGCGAGCCATGGTACTTGGTCTCAGTTCTGAGCCTCTGCCTTGTGCTGTGAGCTCGGGTCACTTGCCCTCCTGCCTTCCACCCTCTTTGAAGAGGAGTCGGGGAGGGATAGGCTCACCCAGCCAACAGGGCTTCCATGGGGCTGTCGAGGGCTTTGAGGCTCTCAGATGAGAGAGGGGATAGAAGTGATCGTTCTGTCCCCTCTGCTCCCAGCTCTCACTCCCCTGTTGCCTCTGACTGCAGGTTTCTGCAGCCTGCGTGGGGAAAGCAGTGAGACATGGTTGATCTCCCAGTGGTTAAACACCCATACCCCAGCACTCTTGGGCATCCAGGGGTTTCAGTAAGGTCAGTAGGTGAAGGTGCTGGTTAGCAGGTCTAACCACCCCCTGGGCTATTTTAATGAGCTTATTTTAATGAGCGAACTCTGCCCTAGCTTTGCACCTGCCCCCAAGCTGATGGTCAGTTCTTCTAGCTACCTCATGCCAGCACATTGGCTTGATTCCCTGCACAGAGCAGGCAGAGGAGATCCCCTTGAGGCCCAGGCTCCCCCCACGTGGTTGACCCCAGTTTGTTTGTTTTTAAATGGGTTTGCATCCGTGAAGCTTTGGCCTGGCGTACCTCTCAAGTCTTGACAGAACGGATCGGAAGGGGCTGGGAGTGACGCGGGAGTGACGCAGGCGTGTGGCACTTTGCAGAGCCTGTGGGTTGGGTTTTGAGTGACCCTGGGGCTTGCCTTCATCACCTTGCAGATGAAGGGGTCTTACTCAGGCTCCTGTGTTCTGGGGGAGGTAGTGACACTCATGGCTGAATGCGTGGAGTGGTGGGTTTTCCTAGATGGGAGACCTTAGAGGGCGACTGTGAAATCGGTGCCTCTGGCAAAGCTTCTCTGGCCAGCGTCATGACGAAGCTGCTGTCGTGCCTGTGGCCTGGGCAGCAGCTTGAGCCTGCCCAGTGCAATGTGTGACTGGTGCCTGGTTCCCTCCACAGGGGCTCCTCCAGGATAGAAGAAGCATGCGACATCTACGCCCGTGCAGCCAATATGTTCAAAATGGCCAAGAACTGGAGCGGTATGTGTCTGGGTGGCTTCCTGCTGCCCTCTTTCCACCCCCCTTTGCCTTGCACTGGGTTTGAAGCCCATGCTTTGCCCCACACCTGAGTCATCCTGTGAGGACAGCAAAGCTTTTGGTTCTGCCTTGCCAGGCCAGGCTTGGGGCAGGGGGGTGAAGGCAGAAACCACAGCCAGAATGGAGGTGCAGGGTAGGGACCGGGCAGTACCAGGGCCTGACTTGGCTTTGCCTGGCACCTGGAGCTGCAGCTGAAGTCAGTGGGAACTGAGAGATGGGGTCAGGGATGGTCAGTGGGAATGAGCCCCCAGCCTCTTTCCACGGGAAGAGATTTGCCTCCCTTGGGTCCTGTCCTGTCCATTCCCCCATGGCAAGAGGGGAGGGGTTGTCTGGGCCCAGGTCAGCGATGACTGTGGCACTACCAAGTCCCCAGAGCTCAGGCCCAAGAGGGGGGCTGCTCACCATCCCCACTTGCCCCCCTCCAGCTGCTGGGAATGCCTTCTGTCAGGCTGCTCAGCTCCACCTGCAGCTGCAGAGCAAGCATGACGCAGCCGCCAACTTTGTGGACGCTGGCAACGCCTTCAAGAAGGCCGACCCCCAAGGTAAGATGCTGCTGTGTGCACTTTCCCAGGGCTCTGGGTGCCCAGGAGATACCATTGTCCCCACTGCAGTGGGGAAAGGAGCCCAGACTCCTGGGACCTGGAGGTCCAGAGCACCTCACCTTCCTTCACTTGTAGAAACATCCCCTTCTGTCTGGACCCCTTGGTTATCAAGGGAGGCAGTTGCCTGCCAATGCTGCAGGCCTTGCTTAGCCACCAGGCCCGGATAGCAGTGACCCTGGAGGGTGGCATGTCTGTAGGGTGACATGCTGAGACATGGCTCTGTGGGGACACCTGTAGAACCTGTCTGCCCTGTTGCATCAGTGGCCATGGCCCAGAGGAAGCCTGTCCCAGACCACGCAGCATCATGCATGAATCACTTGTTGCTTTATGTAATCTGTCTGAATGTCGTAAGGCTGCCCTGCTTCCCCGGCCCCCTCTCAGGCAGCTTGCAGTAGGTCTGGCTGGTCGGCGGCCAGCCATGGCTGCCAAAATCAGCGTTGGGCAATGGCAGGTGTGGGGGGGTGTAGATTAGCTGGCTGGGCTGTGGTGCCTGACCGGGCTGTGATCCCAGCTTGTCAGCAAGGGCTGTGTCCTCTGTCCCACATGGGCACGCAGATGGCGAAATACAGAACAGGAAGGATGATGGCGAAACCCGCCGGTTTAGACACACATGCACGCATGCCAGCGCTGGGATCCCAAAGGCCACGGAGTACTTCTCTGCTCTGGCCAGCGATGGCAAAGAGCTGCTAGCACCGAGTGCAGCAGTGTCAGCTGGAGGGGACTGACCTGAGGCGTAAGGGGAGAAAAGCCCACCTGTTAGATTCACGGGCGACTAATTGTGCACAACTGCATAGGAAAGAGACTTGGAGGGTCCTTGGGGAGATCTTGCTGTAGAGGAAGGGGCCAGGACTCTGGAGGGCAGGGTGTGATCTGGGCCCCCTCTCCCTGTCTCTGAGTCACCCCACGCAGCTGAGGTCCCTTCCCTCGGCCGTGCGCACAGCACCAAGGCTGCTGTGCTGGTTGGGGGGGAGGTGTTCCCCACGCAGTGATCGTGTCTGGGGCGAAGCCTGCAGAGAGAATGCGGCTGCCCAGGGAGAAAACAGGCTAAATCCTTGGGGATTTACTTTTAATCTGTGGGATTTGTGGCCTGATGAGCTGGCCGATGGAGAGCAGCTGACGTTTGCTTTGCCGGCAGCAGTCTGGAGGCACGGGATGGGGGTGGGAAAATTGTGGCTGGCCCAGTGGCTTAGTGCATCTGCCTCCTCTTATCCATGGGTTCTTTCCCCATCTTCTCTGCTCTGTCCTGGTCTCCCCCCACCCACCCCAGGTAAGGAGGGGGGTGGTCTTAAGGAAGCCGGTTTTGCTCAGTAACCGCCTCACCAGCTCCATGAGAGGGAGCACAAGGGAAGGGATGTGGCGGTGTCTCGGAGTTGCTGGGCAGGTCCAGCCAGGCGGACTTCAAGCTGGGCGACACTCCAGCACCCGAGGCTGTCAGCCCTGGGTGTGGAAAGGCATTTGGATCATCTGTAGGGCTTCAGATAGTCCTCAGGTGAGGCCACACTGCTCGGCTCCATCAGCCCAAGCTCCCCACCACTTCAAACCCCAGTGCTACAGGGTGGGGGGCAGGAAGGACCTTGGGGTGGAACAGGAGCCATTGCCATGATGAAGCCGATACACAAACGCTAGGGAAGCAGATAGGCCCTTTTTAATACGGAGGCTGGACTGACCAGTGGTCACTGCTGGCTCTTGTGCACTGATCCCGGGGCTTGCAGCACGGTGGGTTCTGTTCACGGATGCCGAGGCCAGAAGGGACCAGCGTGTCTGTTTAGTCTGAGGTGGGGAATCTCCCTGGGACTCTGCAGGCAGCCCCCACCCAGGCTGATCGAGGCACAGATCTGAGTGGGCTGTGTGCTTCCGGTCTCTCCTCCCCCGACCGCCACTGGCTTCCGCAGCAGCTGCTGCCTGCTCCCCCTGGCAAGCCTGAGAGTTGGGAGCAGCCAGAAAAATCTGCCTCTTGAAGCTTGGCATTTCAGGCACCGTAAAACACCGCCCACGTCGGAAGGGCGCCGCTGAGACCAGCTCCTCCAGAGGCTGCTGCTTCCTACTCGGTCTTCCTGTCCCCAAGAGCTGGTGGGGGGCTTGTGTTTTGAGCTACCTGGCAGGGCACCCTTGGCGGCTGGTCCTTTGGGACCTTGTTTCATCCCTTGCTTGGGGCGGGGGGATGGCAAGCACCCCCCCACCCTCCATGCTCAGCCTTTCCATTCTTCCCTGCAGAGGCCATTAACTGCCTGATCAGAGCCATCGAGATCTACACAGACATGGTGAGCCTGCCTCCAAGCTACCCCTTGCTCCTGCCTCTTCCCTCGTCTGAGGGGGGGACGTTGTTGGGGCTCTTCTGACCCTGGGGACATTGTTCTGTTAGGGGCTTGGCCTGCCACTGACCCAGCTCCGGTGATTTGTGAGGGTCCTGGACACTTGAGGGACTGGTAGGGGGTTGCATAGCCTCTGGGTGACGGCTTCAGGCCGAGCGGCCTCTGGATCTGCCTCTGCCAGCCAGCACGGGCACCGTGGCAGGCAGCGCCAGCAGCTGTGAGAGTGGGTTGAATCTGACCGGAAACCTCAGGAGCACCTGGGGCAGCTCCTAGGAGACAGCAGCTGAGTGAAGAGATGAGCCTCAGGGAGATGTACTGATTGTCCGTCTGTGCCCAGGGCCGGTTCACCATTGCCGCCAAGCACCACATAACCATTGCAGAGATCTACGAGACGGAGCTGGTGGACATCGAGAAGGTGAGCAGGGGCAGTGGAGACCACTGCAGATGTCCTGGCCAGTGCCTGGGTGGCCATCGGAAGAGTGTGGGCAGCTGCTGTGGGAGCCTCCATTGCAGGCGTGTGGCTGGTCACACCTGGGTAGTCCTGCCTTGGCTCGTTGCCTGCTGCCCCCAGAAAGCTGGGGGGTTCCCCTGACCTTGTCTCTCTGGGGCAGCGCTGGGGATAGTGTTCGGGCGCCAGCCTGGCAGATGGCTTCAGGGGCAAACTGCCTGTGCCCATGCCGCTGGGGCAGGCGGGCTGAGATTCTCTGCCCAGTGCTGTCCTGGATGTCATCCCCTCTGCGCTGCCTGTGTTCCCAGCACTCACGGCCTTTACCTTCCTCCTAGGCCATCGCACACTATGAGCAGGCTGCCGACTATTACAAGGGGGAGGAATCCAACAGGTAAGACTGCAGCTTTGTGTGCATCCGTGAGGGGGGATCTGTGCCCTACAAGCGTATGGGCCTGTGGTCTTGCTGAGGGCGGGTCTAGGACTCCCTGGGGACAGCCTCTGTTGCTTCAGAGGGAAAGTAATTTGCACACCCCTTCCACCACCCCGCTATGCTCTGAGGTTGGCATCATGGCTGTGCCTGTGCCCATGTAGCCACCTAGGAGGCTGGGAGCTCGGCTGATTGCTCACAGCGCTCTGGCTATCGCTCCCCGGAGAGTGGAGGAGGCTGCTTCTCCCCCACTCGGGTGTGTAGCCGGGCCCTTGCAGAGCTGCGGGAAGGACTCTGGGAACCAGCTGTGTCAGCTAGAGCAGGGTCCTTGGGCTTCCCTTCAAGTCAGGGAGGGGGTCAAGGCTTGTCATACAGCCATCAGGTGGGTGGGGGGTGCTTCAGGCAGCACTGTCTGTGTCCTAGGTGCTCCCAGCTCATTCCCAGCCCCTGAGCCTGTCTTCCCACCTCTCTCCCTGCAGCTCTGCTAACAAGTGTCTGCTGAAGGTGGCCACGTACGCAGCGCAGCTGGAGCAGTATCAGAAAGCCATTGAAATCTATGAGCAGGTCTGTGCTGGGCCAGCTTCCCCCTTCCCCTTAGCCCTGGGGAGAGTCTGTGAGGCTGGAGCTACCAAGAGCTCCCTGCTGCCCCACTCATGGATGGCAATGCCTTGTCTCCCTGCAGGGCAGGGTCGGGGTGGGGCTTGAGCAGCAGTCACAAGAGCTGCTATAGATGGGGTCAGACCCTAGGTCCATCCTGCCCAGTTCCTGGTGTCCCAGGGCAGCAGAGAGCGGCACTGGAAGGGAGTGTCGGGGTCTGAGCAGGGTTTTCACCTGTTCCTCTCACTCTCGCAGCCATCAAGGGTCCAGGACATTGCAACCCCAAGGCCGTGCCCTGCTCTCCTGCGCTCCGCAGCCCCCAGTGATGCCCCTTTCTTCCCAGCCCTTGTGTGGATCTGACTGAACTCTCTGCTCCCCAGTGTCCTTTCACCCCATGTGGGAGGGAAACAGCCATCCTGGTGTCAGTGTTACACTGCCAGCCTGCTTGTTTTGTGCTGAGACCCCTTGTTCTAGTCTAGCAAGAGATGGCCAGGAATAGTCCCCTGGGACTGTGTTTCCTCTCCACCCCCCCTTAGTATGGTGTAAACCCTTGTCCTGCCCCGCCCCCCCCCTCCCCCCAGCACTTCTATCCTAATCCAACCGGGTCTGGCCTCACCAGTCTCCTCCCATAGCACCAATCCCCCTTGCTGTCCTTCTCTGCACCTTCATCAGCTCTTCCCTATCCCTTTGAAGGTGCAGGGACCAGAGCTGGTTGCAGTATTAGAGCTGTGAATGCACCGTGAATAGAGGGTGGAGCAGGGGCGATGTTTGCGCTGCTGTTCCCTGGTAGGACTCTAACCCCTTGTCCCTTCCTCCCATCTCAGGTGGGCACCAGCGCGATGGACAGCCCCCTGCTGAAATACAGTGCCAAGGAGTACTTCTTCAAGGCTGCCCTCTGCCACTTCTGCATCGACATGCTCAATGCTAAGGTCGACCTGCCTCTGTGCTCCCTCATGCCAGGAGGGGGGTGGGCACAGAGCCAATGCCTGTGGGGGCCCAGCCTCTAGTGTGAGCATAACTGCTCTGGCCGGGCTGACACAGGATACTTAGTCTGGGGCTCTCAGATGAGCAGTGAGGCTTCCCCATCCATCCTCAAAGAAAGGGCATTTTTGCTGCCACCTCA
Organism: Crocodylus siamensis; assembly: GCF_052110815.1. Classification (NCBI taxonomy): domain Eukaryota; kingdom Metazoa; phylum Chordata; order Crocodylia; family Crocodylidae; genus Crocodylus; species Crocodylus siamensis. The sequence goes on from NC_143400.1 coordinate 1,532,300, forward strand.
CCTGGAGCTGTGTGGGGTAGGGGTCTCTGTTTGTTCCCTGCCAGCAGCCTGCCAGGCTCTGCAGGGAGTCATCTCGCTCTGCTGCGTAGTGCCCCTGGTGCCTCTGTGTAGCCGAAGCGAAGGGGAAAGGAGCCGGGGGGAGCAGTCTCCTCCCCCGCCCATCCCAGGGAAGTGGGGTCCTGGGCCCGGGGAAATGCCCCTGTTGCCCTGCAGATCGCAGAGCCGAAGCAGCCTGGCCCCTCTCTCTGCTCTTACCTGCCCTCTCTGCTTGCAGTTGGCCATGCAGAAGTACGAGGAGATGTTCCCGGCCTTCTCGGACTCTCGGGAGTGCAAGCTGGTCAAAGTGAGTGGCTCAGGGGACTGGGTTGGGGTGGTGGGGGGCTCACCTCAGAGTTGGAGCATATCCTGAACTCATGGTGCTCTCCTCTCCCTGCAGAAGCTGCTGGACGCCCACGAAGAACAGAGCATCGACAATTACACTGACGCGGTGAGTGAGGGTGGGACCTGGGGCGCGGTCCTGCTGGCTTCAGCACCCCAGACAAGGCCCCCTCCTTCCTTGGCTAGTGCATCTGCCTGAGAGTTGGTGCTGAAGGCTGTTTTAACCCAGCCTTTTTACCTAGCGGCTCTCCCCATAACCCCAGTCCATCTCCAACTACAGCAGAGGTGGGTGTTGCTGTCGCCCACTTTACAGCTAGGAAAACCAAGGCAAGCGTCGCCCCAGCTCTGTCTCCTGCCTCATGCTCTCTTGGAATGAGTGGCCTGCATTGAGTGCCCCCCTGCTAGCCTGTCCGCTCTCACTCCCCCCTTTCCCTTCCCCAGGTAAAGGAGTACGACTCCATCTCGCGGCTGGACCAGTGGCTCACGACCATGCTGCTTCGCATTAAGAAGACCATCCAGGGCGAGGAGGAGGACCTGCGCTAGGCCCCAGCCCTCCACGGCAGAGCTGTGCACGGATGGGGAGGGTGGGCGGGGGGGTGGGCAGTGGACTGGAACAATGTATATTTAACCCCTTTCACCCCCCCTCTCTGCACCCAAAGAGTGTCCCATGGCGCTGGCTGCTTCCTCTTAGGACCCCTCTGCTCTTTCCAGAGCTCCCTCCTGGCTGTACATGATTCTTCCCACCCCACCCTCCTCTATTTAATAATGTAATATATTCCCCAGAGCTGCCCCTGCTCATGCTGGCTTTGACAAACACCCTGCAGCCTGGGCCATACCCTGTCCCCGTGCTGTCCACACCCAAGGTTTGGACTCTCCTTCCCCCAAACCAGAGCAGGGCAGGGCTCCCTGCGGTGCCCAGCAGGACCGTGGCTGCGCTAGGCTAGGCCACCTCCCAGCTGAGGCAGACATGTGGGGAAGATGGTCTCTGCTACCATCCCATTACACCCCCAGTGCGCTCTTTCCCGGCCCTCTGATCTCTGGGAGGGCCAGCCCACGCTGGTGCCCCTCTCCCCTGCCTTTTTGAAGAGCTGGAAAACCTCATGTCCAGCATCTCGGCTGTCCCCCTCGCTACTGGGAGACCCTCTGCTATGTCCCTGGGTCGTGGCTCCCTTCCTTCCCAACCCCCTGAGTGCAAGCTGCACACACTGGCTCGAGGAAACGTCTCTCCCTTTTCATGCAGCTACAGCCAGGTCTGGGGACGTGGGTCACGCAGAGCCCCCCCAGGGGCTGGGAGATGCTCCCCCTCCAGCCTGGGTAGCCAGCATAGCACTTAGCATCCACTGTGGTCATGACCTGTTGCCTGGTTCAATCCCTTCTCCTTCCATTCAGAGTAGGCAGCAGACAGGAGGCGGCCGAGCCGGGAGCACCGTAGGCTGGGAGCTTGGGATTGTATGTTCGGCGCCTGCCAGCGTGGAAGGTTTTGTTCCTGAGGGCGGGATGCCGGCGTATGCTCCGCGGTTGCTCCCAGCCTCGCGCCCTGTGTCAATCAAACTCAGTGGGATGGGGACGGGGCTCCTGTTGCATGTTTTCTCGTCACCCCTCTTGCTGACTGTAGTAATTGCAAAGGAAAACAAATAAACCCTGCATGAGCAGAACGGAGTTGTGGCCCCGGGGGGTTTCTGATGCACTTCTCTCCCCTTCCCCACAGTTGTGGCTCTAGCCCTCCATTCAAACCACAGTAGTTTGCCAAATGTGCTCCCCTGCGGGCACTCATCTGTTCGCCCTCCTTGGCTGGCACCAGGTCCCCCTCTCCCCGCAGAGGACTTGGATTGCTCTCTGGCCCCTGTAGCGCTGCCCAAATTAACCAGCTTCTAATTGCAGCAACCTGTGAGTCATGGCAGGGACGCATTGACGTGGGGCTGGGGGTGAGAGGCATGAAGGCGGTGGAGCAGAGCCCTCTTTCCTGGTCACATCTGAGTCACCGTGTTGGGAAAGATCAGGCCCTGGTGCCTCCGTGAGTAGAGGTATAGGATTGTAGGAAAGAGCTGGAAGGGTCTCTAGCCCCTAGCAGCCCCACGTCCTGGCAGCGAGGGTCTAGTGAGGGATGAACCTGCCTCGGACAAGACCCTTCCAGGGTAGACGAACCCATAGCCTGTCCGTGTGTTGGTCTGCCCTGCTCCTGGTGCAGTCAGGGATGAACTTGTCCTGAGCGGGGAATGAGGTCCCTTTGCAGCTAGAAATATGAATTCCCTGTGCCAGGGGCTGGTTCTCTGCTTTGACCTTGGGCAGGGTGAAACGGCCCCTCTGCCGCTCCAGCTGCCTGGGCACGTGTCTGGCAGCCCAGATGGCGGGCAGGAGGCAGCCCTGGCCTCTGAAACTCAGCGGGTTTTATAAGCTGATGCTTCCCTTGGTGGTCCTTGACCTTTGTAGGCACATGGAGCCCCTTTTAGACTAGGTGCCCCTGGGCAAATTCCAGCTGTTGGTTTTTTCCACTACCAATAATAAGTCCTGTTGCAAAGAGCTCTGATCACAGCAGGGCAGGATACAAAGCCTCCTTTCCCCCGGGGAGCTCGGCTCTGCTGCCCCCCAACCCCTCACCAGGCCGGTGCCCCCGCGCTTCACTTTCCCTGGGCACTGCCATGGCAAGGGGCTCATGCTGCAAGAGCAGCCTCCAGGCTGGACCATGGCATTGCACCATCACTCCCCATGGTTGGTCATCTAGCATTGCTTTATGTTGGTCAGTAATCAACAATAAGCAGCCATTAATGATTGATTAATTAGTAATTGGGAAAGAATATATAGTAGAGTCCTAGAGGAGTAGGGCCGGAAGTGTGGAAACATTAATTAATGGCCAGTGGATAATTACTACTTGATTAATCGTCATCATTGATGGTGCAGCATTGCTTTATGTTAATCCATAATTAACAAGCAGCCATTAATAAGTAATTAGTAACTGGGAATGACTATATGGTCAAGAATGCTAGAGGAGTAGGGCTGGAAGGGTCAAAGCATATTAAGTTGATGGCTGATCAGTTATTTCTAGTTGATTAATTATTCATCATTGATCATACAGCATTGCTTTATGTTGATTAATAAATGGCCATTAATAAGTAATTAGTCACTAGCAATTAATATTTAGTCAAGTAGTCCCAGAGAACTAAGATTGGAAGGGTCAAGACATTTATGGGGAATGAATGATTACTAGTTGATAAATGAGTAATTTAATCATCATCATTGATTGTATAACATTGCTTTATGTTGATCAATTAATTAATCGCTATGAATAAGTAATTAGTGATTGGGAATGAACATGTATATAGTCAAGTAGTCCTAAAGAACTAGGGCTGGAAGGGTTACAAAATATTAAAATAATGGCCAGTGAATGATTACTCATTGATCATATAGCATTGCATTATGTTAATTGACAATTAACAAGTGTCTGTTAATAAATAATTAGTACTTTAGAATGAATATATAGTCAAGAGACATAGGGTAGTAGGGCTGGAAGGATCAAAACATTAAATGAATAGCCAATGAAGAATACTAGTTGATTGATTTAATCCTTCATTGTATAGCAGTGCTTTATGATGATGATAATCAGTCATTTATGAACAAGTAATTAGTCATTGGGAATTAATATATTCATCAACAGTCCTAGAGAAGTAGAGCTGGTAGGATTAAAAAATATTAAATTAATGGCCAATGGACAATTACTAGTTAATTAATGATTAATCTTTGATCCTATAACATTGCTTTATGCTAATTGATAACTAACAAGCAGCTATTAATGAATAAGTAATTGAGAATGAATATAGAGCCCTAGAGCAGTAGGGCTGGAAGGGGCAAAACATTAAAGGAATGGGCAGAGAATGATTACTAGTTGATTAATGATGAATTAATCATTGATTGGATAGCAGTGCTTTATGCTGATCAATACGAGAGATCATTGGCGAGAGAGGCAGCGAGCTGCTGGGAAGAGATGGCCTCCACCTCTCCCCCCTGGGGAGGAGGCTCTTCTCAGCCGGGCTGGCTGACCTGCTCCACTGGGCTTTAAACTAAGCCCGCTGGGGGATGGGGGGACTGCTGCCACTGCTGGCCCGCTGAACGGCCCTTGCAAAGCCAGCACACCAAGGCACTTAAGGGAGCCCACCCCTGCCCCAGCCCTGGCACAATCTGTGGGCAAGGCAAGAGCCCCCAAGGGCACACTCGCCTGCCTGTACACTAATGCCAGGAGCTTGGGTGTAGCTCTCTATGTGAAGGAAAGCTACATGTCCCTGCAAGCTGATGTTGGTGACCAGCATGGACAGCTAGAGACCCTCTGGGTAAAAATTCGTGGGGAATACGGCACAGGGGACACAACGGTGGGAGTCTACTACAGACCTCCCACTCAAAGTCCTGAGCTTGACCAGGAGTTCGCCCGGGAACTGACTGAGGCCGCTTGCTCCAGGACCGTGGTGGTCGTGGGTGACTTCAATTACCCGGACATCTCGTGGGAAGATCACTCAGCAAAATCCAAGCGGTCGCAAAGCTTTCTCTCGTGCGTGGATGACCTCTACCTGACTCAAGAAGTCTATGGGCCAACGAGAGGTAAAGCGCTGCTCAACCTGGTACTGGCTATGGGGGATGACCTAATCGGCGACCTAGTGATCGATGGGAAGCTGGGTGACAGCGACCACGAGCTGATCACCTTCACCCTCCGCCATAAAGCTGGCAAGTCAGTCAGCAACACAGAAGTCCTTGACTTCAGAAAAGCCGACTTTGACAAGCTCAAGAGGCTAGTCGGTCAGGCCCTCAGGGACCGTGACCCCAGGGAGAGGGGAGTTCAAGAAGAGTGGTTGCTTCTCAAGGAAGCGATCCTCAGTGCACAAGCTAAATCTATTCCAACACGGAGGAAAGGCAGCAGGAAGGCACAGCAGCCCCCCTGGCTCTCCAGGGACCTAGCGGACCTCCTGCGGCTAAAAAGGAAAGCCTACAAAGGATGGAGGACGGGATTCACCTCCGAGGAGGATTACTCCGCGCTGGTCCGGTCCTGCAGGGAGCAAACCAGGAAAGCCAAGGCTGCAGCTGAACTCCAACTAGCTTCAGGCGTCAAGGACAACAAAAAGTCCTTTTTCAGGTATGTGGGGAGCCGGAGGAAAAGCAAGGGCAACGTTGGACCCCTGCTAAACCAGATGGGGCAACTGACAACTGACGCCCAGGAAAAAGCCAACCTATTAAATAGGTACTTTGCGTCAGTCTTTCATCAGTCACACGGGATGCCCATGCCTGCTGTGGGACAGGGAGATCCGGGTGATGGGGATCCCCTACCCTCCATCAGTGCTGACCTCGTGAAGGAACACCTTGAGAAGCTGGAGACCTTCAAGTCAGCCGGCCCTGACAATCTGCACCCCAGGGCACTCAAGGAGCTGGCGAGCGTCATAGCCCAGCCCCTGGCACGGGTCTTCGAGAGCTCCTGGCACTGGTGTAGTGCCCGAAGACTGGAAGAAGGCCAATGTGGTGCCGATCTTCAAGAAAGGGAGGACAGTGGATCCAGCTAACTACAGGCCTATTAGCCTGACTTCTATCCTGGGGAAGATCCTAGAAAAGTTTATTAAGGAGGCCATCCTTGATGGACTGGCCCAGGCTAACATCCTAAGGGACAGCCAGCACGGGTTTGTTGCGGGTAGGTCTTGTTTGACCAATCTCATTTCCTTCTATGACCAGGTGACCCATCACCTGGACGAGGGAGAAGAGATTGATGTCACATATCTTGACTTCAAAAAAGCTTTTGATCTGGTATCCCATGATCACCTCTTGGCCAAACTGCCCAGTTGTGGCCTTGGCTCCACCACGATCCGCTGGCTGGGAAACTGGCTCCGTGGTCAGACCCAGAGGGTTGTGATTGATGGCAGTCACTCATCGTGGTGCCCTGTGACCAGTGGGGTCCCCCAAGGCTCTGTCCTGGGACCCATCCTGTTCAACATCTTCATTAACTATGTGGACATTGGAGTCAGGAGTGGACTGGCCAAGTTTGCCGATGACACCAAACTTTGGGGCAAAACATCCACGCCAGAAGATAGGCAGGTGATCCAGGCTGACCTGGACAAGCTCAGCAAATGGGCGGACGAAAACCTGATGGTGTTTAACACCGAAAAATGCAAGGTTCTCCACCTTGGTAGGAAAAACCTGCAGCATCCTTATAGGCTCGGCAGTGCTACGTTGGATAGCACTACAGAAGAAAGAGACTTGGGGGTCATCACTGACCACAAGATGAACATGAGCCTGCAATGCGATGCTGCGGCTAGTAAAGCGACCAAAACGCTGGCGTGCATCCATAGATGCTTCTCGAGCAAATCCCGGGACGTCATTCTCCCTTTGTACTCAGCCTTGGTGAGGCCGCAGCTGGAGTACTGCGTCCAGTTTTGGGCTCCACAATTCGAAAAGGATGTGGAGAAGCTTGAGAGAGTCCAGAGGAGAGCCACGCGCATGATCAGAGGTCAGGAAAACAGATCTTACGATGACAGGCTGAGAGCCATGGGACTCTTTAGCCTGGAAAAGCGCAGGCTCAGGGGTGATCTGATGGCCACCTATAAGTTTATCAGGGGTGACCACCAGGATCTGGGGGAACATCTGTTCACCAGAGCGCCCCAAGGGGTGACGAGGTCGAACGGTCACAAACTCCTGCGAGACCGTTTCAGGCTGGACATAAGGAAGAATTTCTTTACTGTCCGAGCCCCCAAGGTCTGGAGCACCTCCATTGAACACCTTCAAGAGCAAATTGGATGCTTATCTTGCTGGGATCCTATGACCCCAGCTGACTTCCTGCCCTTTGGGCAGGGGGCTGGACTCGATGATCTCCCGAGGTCCCTTCCAGCCCTAATGTCTATGAAATCTATGAAAATACGCAGGCACGCACGAATTAATAAGCAATTGTTCATTGGGAATGAACATATATAGTCAAGGGTCCTGGAGGAGATAGGCTTAGAAGGGTCAAAACTTTGCATTGATGGCCAATGAATGATTGATTACTACTTGATTAATTACTAATTAACCATATACCATTGATTGTATGTACTAATTATACCATACTAATTGGTTGTATGCCCGGTGCTCTTTCCTGCCAAGGCAGGGGGTCGGACTAGATGATCTTCCTCGGTCCCTTCCGACTCTAGTTACTATGAAACTATTGCATTACGTTGCTAATAAGCAGCCCTGAACGAGATTCAGTGAGCGATTACTAGTGGATTAATGATGAATTAATCACTGGCTTGCTGATCGATAAGCGGCCATTAACTAATAACCCGTGAGTCAGGGGCGTCGGGCCGGAAGGGGCAGCAGACGCCAGGGCTTGATTACGAATCTAATTAATGAACGCTAACCAGGTCCGTAACTACTGCAGGCAGGACGGCGCCGGAGCTGCGCGCGCCGCCCGCCCGCCGGCGGGGGGCGCTGTGGGGCCGCCGCCCGCAGGCGGAAGTGGCTGCCGCCAGGTGGGCGCGGTGACGTCAGGCGCGGCGACGCCCGGGCGGAGGCCCCCGGGCCGGGGCTGCCCGCGGCGGCGCCTGTGCCGGGATGGCGGCGGCGGCGGGTGCGGGATGCCCGCTGGCCGAGGACAGCTTCACCCGCTTCTCGTCGCAGAGCAACATCTACGGGCTGGCGGCGCTGGGGGCGGCGGGGCCGGGCGGGCTGCTGGTGGCCACGCTGAAGGGGAAGGTGATCCACTTCCGCTACCACCACCTGAGCCACGGCCTGCGGCCCCTGGCCCGCGAGCTCCAGTTCACCTACATCCCCGGTGAGCGGGGTCAAGGGGGAGGGGCTAGAGAGCTGCAGGGCACCCACATCCCGGTGAGCGGGGTCAGGGGTCAAGGGGGAGGGGCTAGAGAGCTGCAGGGCACCCGCATCCCGGCGAGCGGGGTCAGGGGTCAAGGGGGAGGGGCTAGAGAGCTGCAGGGCACCCGCATCCCGGCGAGCGGGGTCAGGGGTCATAGGCCACGGCGGGGGTGGTCGGACGGCCTCCCCAGCGAGCGGGGTCGGGGGCCGCACGCGCCGGGCGTTGAGCCCCGAGCCGCAGCGAGGCCTGGCCTGACGTGGGGCTCTGCGGCCGCTGACAGTGGACGCTGAGATCGTCTCCATCGACACCTTCTGCAAGTCGCCGCCCAAGCGGGGCCTCGTGGTGGGAATCACCTTCATCAAGGTACGGGGGCCGGGGGGTTTCCCCCCACTTCCCAGTCCTCCAAGGGGCAAAGCCTCCCGCCGGGAGCCGCAGCTGCAGCCGGGCGGGCACAGACCTGTCCTGGGCTCTGACTGATCTGCCCTGATACCCCTGCCCCCCCGGGCAGGTTGCTTCCCCCCGCGCCTCCTGGGAGCAGCGCAAGGAGAGCTGCCCCCCATGGGAAGGGGGATCCTGCTCTGACGGGAGCCACGCCAGCCTCCACCGTGACCCTGCCCCTGTCTCCCCCCAGGACTCGGGAGACAAAGCCACCCCCTTCCTCAACATCTACTGCGACTACGAGCCGGGGTCCGAGTACGACTTAGACTCCATCGCCCGTGAGTGATGGGGTGGCCCCAGGACCATGGATTGCACCAGAGATGGGAGTTTCCTCTCCGCCGCGCGCCCTCGGGCCTGGCAGTACGCTCGCAAGCCAGTCTTGCTCCCTGTGCTGTTAGTCGGACAGTCCAGGCGCCGACCCCCCCCGGATGTTCGTGGGTGCAGTCCAGCAGGCCGGCTGTCCAGCACCCCCTCGCTCCCAAATGTCTTTTCTTCCTTTAGGGACTTGCACATCCATTACTTTCCCCCTGACGATCAGTCGATTGATTTGAATCGTTCCGTTTTCACGGTTGGCTTTTCTGTGACCCCGTCTGCACGACCGCCCCCAGGCTGGCAGACTTGCCTTATTGCGCTGTCTCTGGGCCCCGCAAGGCATTTGCATTCATTTTGCAAGTGTAGCTGGTCTACGTTTATTGCGCAATGCGCTTTGTGCATTGTGTGCTAATTACCGTGTATATGTGGCTGGTCTCCATTTATTGCCTGATTCACCAGTTCAGTTAGTTGTGTATTAACTGCTAGGTACGTGTGGACGGTTTACACTTAGTGTGCAATCTGGCAGTTAATTGCGTACTAATTACTGTGCACATGTATCCGGTCTCCATGTATTGCACGATTCACCAGTTCATTGCATACTAGCTGCTGTGCACATGTGTCTGGTTTATATTTATTGTGCGATCCACCAGTTAATTGCATGCTAATTACTGTGCATGTGTGGCTGGGCTCCATTTATTACACGATTCACCGGTTCATTGTATGCCAGCTGCTGTGCACATGTGGCTGGTTTACACTTATTGCACAATTCACCGTTCTGTTTTGTGCTAATTACCGTGCCCATGTGGCTGGTCTACACTTATTGCACAGCTGCCCAATAAATGGCATGATGTATGTAACGTGTAGTGCAGGGGCCTGTCTCAGTGTGCATCTTCCCACCGTCCTTGACAAAGTTTCTACTTGAGTGAAACTCACAGAGGTTTTAACGAGCTGGGGAGACTGTGCAAAGCCTCATGGGAGTGGACACTGCTTCCAGTGGGACTGGCTCCAGCCCACCAGCCCCCTGGCTCTGGGGGCCTGGGAGCAGCCTCTGCGGGGACTCTGGGTGACCGGGGCAACTCCTCATGGGCCATGTTGTCTCCTCCCAGAGAGCTGCTTGAATCTGGAGCTGCGCTTCACCCCATTCCAGCTCTACCACGCCGAGTACGTATCCTGCCTGGCCCTCCCTGCCTGGCACGCACCCACCCCCAGGGCACGGGGGCCCAGCCTGCTTCCTACAGGCCTGTCTTGAATGGGGGAAGCATCTGGGGGCTGGGGTTTGCTGGCCTGGACGGTCGTGGGCCTGGCAGCCTACCAACCTCCCCCTGTTGCCTTGACATCTTTTCACCCCAGAGCTGGGCGCAGCCTAGTGGCATGCGTAGAGCCCAATGCTTGGAGGGGGTGGGCTGCCAGACCCAGGGGCTGTTCTGTGCATGTGTGTGTGTGGGGGGGGGGGGGGGGCAGGAATGCACAAAGAGGCACAGACCGGAGGGTCTCCTCTGCTCTCCCCAGAGTGTGCGTCAGGGACCAGCCTGAGACCGTCTTTCTCCTCAGCGGGAACGACCCCTGCATCCACCTCTACAAGGAGGTGAGTGGATCACGGCGGTGCAGGGGACAGAGCTGGCATCCCCTGGCTGGGTGGGGGGTCACATTAGCCCCAGTTCGGCCCCTTGTATGGGGGGCTGTGCTGGCCCCTGGTGACGCTTGGTACTTCCCTTCCCCCCCGTCCCCCCAGAATGAGGGGCTGCACCAGTTCGAGGAGCAGCCCGTGGAGGATCTCTTCCCCGAGCTCCAGGAGCTGCCCAGCAAGTAGGAGAAGGCAGAGGAGCTGGGCGGGGGCACGCCCACGAGCAAGCATGTGCACACGTGGGGATACAGTGCCTTCCTGGCTGTGCTGGCAACAGCCCCCTCCTCATTCTCTGCCCATCGGGGGTCTGTGGGGTCCCCCTGGCTGGCTGCCCCTCATCTCAACTGCCCCCTCCTCGTGCCTGCAGCGTGCTGTGGCTGGACGTCTGCAACCTGCCTGGCTCTGGGCAGCGGCTCACGGCCCTCGGCTGCCAAAGCGGCTATGTCCGGGTGGCCTGGGTGGACCAGACCAGCAGAGGTGAGCCTGCGGGCAGGGGCTGGGTGGATGCCAAGGGGTTGGGGGATAGACCCCCGCACAGCCCCTCCTACCCTCTTTGTTCCCCCCACCTCTGCAGTGGTGCTACAGAGCTGGAGCATCCAGCAGGATGGGCCCATCTCCAAGGTCCTGGTGTTCCCCCTGCCCCTCCAGGAACCGGCCCCCAGCAGTAAGTGTGGCAGGGAGCAGGGCTTGGATTGGGGGCTGGGAGTGGCAAGGCTCAAGGAGGCCACAAGAGACCAGGCCCAGGCAGGCAGGAGCTGCCTCAGCTCTCTGGACACCTGTGTACATCTCTGCGTGCCACCAACCTTGTCTCCCTCCACCCAGGTGACACTGAGGACCCACCACAGGGCTACAGCGTGCTGGTGAGCAGCACCATGGAGCTGACTGTTGTGTACCGGTGGGTGCTGGGAGTGGGGTGGCGGGTGTCCTGGGGATGTACGGAGGAGGCTGGCTCAGTGGGGGGGTCCATGGGCTGAGAGCAGTCCAGGGCACCTCTGAACCCCCATCCCACACAGATGTGGTTGGAGCCAGCCACCTACCCCCCACTTCCCTATGGTCCCCCCGGCTCACGCCCCTGCCCTGGCCCACAGGGACGTGCTGCGCCAGGGCCTGGGTGACCAGCTGGTGCTGCCAGGCAGTGACCAGTATGACAGCGTCCTCTGCGCCCTGGTCACTGATGTCGACTTTGATGGTGCCCACGAGATCCTGCTGGGCACCTATGGGCAGGTAGGTGGTGCCGGGTCGTGTGCCCTTGCGTGCAGGCATGTGCATGTGAATGCAAATGTGCATATGTTTAGGTGTGCTTGCGTATGCTTGTGCATGCTTGTGAGCACGTATGCGCTTGTATATGCATAGGTACACATGCTAGTATGTATGTGCTTGCATCCATGTATGCATCTGCTTGTATGTGCATGTGCGCTCACATGCATGTGTGAACGTGCATACTTGCATGCAAGTGTTGTATGTGCACACATGTAAATCCCAGTATGCGTGTGCTTGCATGCATATGAGTGCATGTGCGTGCTTGTATGCGAGTGTTGTGTGTGCATGCGTCCTTATGTGCACATGCATGCATGCTAGTATGCATGTCTGCATGTATTCTTGCATGTACATGCATGGGTGCATGTGTACGTGTGTGTACATAGGCCCTCTAGAAAAGCTGGAGCCTGCCTGCGTCTCTTCCAGCTGTAGGGGATGAGGTTTGTTGGGAGGGTCATATGTCATAAGCGGGTGGAGGGGCTGCCCAGGCATGTAACTGGGGCAGGGGAAAATGAGGCAGAGCCCAGTGCTGGCTCCTGCCCCCCCTCCCATGTCCCGCATGGGAGGTGGTGTGAGGGTGGGGGGCTCTGGCCCCCACGGCCCCTCCCCACGCCCAGCTCCTCTCTGCCCTGCAGGAGCTGCTGTGCTACAAGCCCCGGGGCCCGGGGGCCGAGTTCCAGCTGTGCTGGCGGCGGAGCTTCCCCAGCCCCCTGCTCTCCCTGCTCTACGCTGACCTGACGGGCGATGGGCTGCGGGAGCTGGCTGTCGTCTGCCTCAAGGGGCTGCACGTCCTGCAGGTAGGCCCCTTGCCCATGCCCGGCAGCTCCCCTCCCTGTCCCAAACATCCTGCCCCACCCCAGAGGTGCCTGCGTGTCTGCGCCAGGGCAGCCCTCCACTGCCCCACTGGCCAGTTGTGGATCCTCTATCCCTGGAGGGGTTCAGGGAGGTGGGGCACCCTGTGGGCATGGCCTTGCCTGGGCTCTGTTCTGGGGGGCTCTGGGCCTTTCTGGTTGCCCCCCATCTTTCTGCTACAGGTGTTGGGGTTTTAAGCCCCCACACAAGTGCTGGGGCTGGGCTGTGCCAATGCTCCTGCTGGCACCAACCCCGCAGGGTCCTGGTTGGGGGGTCTTGCCCCCACACTCGGGCTCAGCTAGACGCTGCACTGGGGCAGGAAGAGATTTTCCCCCTGCTGCGACTGGTCCAGACTGGGGGGCTTTGCTCTCCTCCCCAGAGCTGGGCAAGAGCCATCCAGGCAGGAGGCGGCTCTCGGGCACGTACGGCCCTGAGCACCCCGCCCCGTTTCACCCTCGGCCCCAGCCCCCAGGGCAGAGGAGGGAGGACAGGGGAGCCCCTGGGAGCTGGCAGGGCCCCGGAGCTGCTCACCCTCATGCTCGTCTTCCCCCCCAGCACAGCCTGACGCAGACGGCGCAGCATCTCCTGGAGCGGCTGCGCAGCCGCGTAGCTCGGCGCTGCCCCCGGGAAGGGGAGACGGGGCTGGAGTGATGCCCGCGGGCAGCTGGGAGCCAGAGGGCTCGGGGCCACGGGACCTTATGCTTTGCAGACGCGCGCCTCCCCCTGGCCTTCCTGGAGCAGCTCGGCCCCCGGACTCCTGGGTTCTCAGCCCCCGAATGTCGCTCCCCCGGCGGATGTAAATGCTCATTAAACCCCCTTCCCTGGACCGCGTGCCCTGTTGACGCTTCCCTGCCCGGGTTGGGGGCCCGTGGCCGGGGTCTCAGCAGTGTGAGGGATCGGGCCCTCCAGGGAGCTCCAGCCTGTGCGACGGCCTCTGCTGCGCCTCCTGTCTTGAGGAAACGGAAGCCCGGAGCGGGCTCGTGGCTGGATCCCGGGCCCCGGGGTGCCCACTCGAAGTTGAGTGGAGACCCCCAGTGCTGCCTCCCTGGCTGCACCCCTGGAGCGAGGGAGCCTGATCCTGTGGCCAGGTGGGCCCAGTTCTCACTGCCCTTGGGGGGGGGGCAGCTGGCTCTATTTGCCCCCCTCTAGAGATGGGACGGGGTGAAATCTGCCCCCTGGGGCAGCCAGGCCCCTCATCTGTATGTGCTGCGCCCACAGCCCATTGGCTCCAGCATCCCAGCGCGTGCAGCTCCCCGGACCAATCAAGGCCAGGCGATTTGCATATTGGCAGGAGGAGGGTGGGGGGTATGTCACCATGGGAACGGCTCCCGCTGCCTGGAAACGGGGAGGAAATGGAGGATTCTGGCACAGTCGTTGGGAGTGGATGGTTTTTAACAGCCTTTGGCCCTCGTCTGCTGGATGGGGGGGTGCTGCCCCCTGCCCTCTGGGTCACGGGCGCAGAGCAAGCCAGAGACTTCTGGCACCCCCAGCTCCAGCCAGGAGCCCCGCTGCGAGGCTGCGGCCTGTCCTGACCTCTGCCCCCACCGGGGTCAGCAGCCCCCAGCTCCCCTCACCGCCCACACCCCCGGCTTCGGGCAGCGAGGGTGCCGGCGTGGGGCGCCCCGCCGGCTGGAGCGGGTGCTTCCCTCGTGGCCGCGCCCCCCCCGGCCCCCGGGTTCTCCGTTGCTGGGGCCCGGGTGCCCAGGCCCCTCGGTCTGCTCGGGTGCCCGGGGTCTAGCCCCTCTCCCAGCGGGGCCGGGCCCTTCCCCCGGTCCTGCCCCCGGCGCTGTCCAGCACGGAGCTGTCCGTGGCCCGCGGTGCTGAAGCTCGTGGGGGGCCGGAGCCAGCGGAACTCCCTGCAACAACCCCCCCAGCTCTGCCCCTGCCCCCCCGGGCGGGGGGCGGTTTCTGGGGAGGGGCCGAGCTGCTCCCCGCCCCCTCCCCTCCCTCCGGCTCCGGCTCCAGCCGCCGCCACAGCCCCGCCAGCCCCGGCCATGGACCGCGAGTAACTTGGACCCCCCCGGAGCCCGTCTCGGACCCCCCCGGTAAGAGCTGCATGGACCGATGGGTGGATACGGGGGTGGGGGGCAGGTGCTCCCCCCATCCCCCAGCTCCTGGCTGCTTTTAAAGCAGCAGCCCCTGGCATGGGGGTCCCCGCTACCCCCCCATGCCCTACAGCTGGGGGGGGCCGCTCCAGGCTCCATGCACGTGGGTGGAGAAGGGGGGTCATATCCCCCTCCCCAGCCAGCTCCGTCTTATGCCCCCCTTTCCCTGCTCTTGTCCCCCCTCCTTTCCAGCTGTCAGTGCTTCCCCCCCCCCCCCGTTTGCCAGCCCCAGTCCTGGGAACAGGTGGCTGGAGCCTGCGGCGGGGGGGCTGGATCCATCAATCCCCTGGTGGTTGGGGGGGGGCTAAATCCAGTGATATTCTGGTGCTGGGGGAGCTGGATCCATCAATCCCCTGGTGGTTGGGGGGGGCTGGATGGGAGCGGTGGCAGTGCCCGGCGGCTAAGCGATATCTTTGCTCCCCCCATCATGAGCTGGACCCCCCAGTCCGGGGGCAACGGGCTCTTGTGACATCCCCTAGCCCCCCCCATCTCTCCCCACCCCCCAAGGATCACGTTCCCATGCCCTGCATGGGGGGGGTGTTGTGCCAGCGGCGAATCCCCCCCGACGCTGCTCGCAGTACGGGGCTCAGGACGCATGTGGGTTTGGGTCCTTTCCAGCCCCCCCCCCCCAACACTGGGCACACGTGCAGCACGAGCACACGCATGTCATGGGCCCTTGTGCGAGGCCTGTGGCTCCCTGGGAGGGTCTGGGCAGGGCAGAGACCCCGGTCACGGTCCTATATGGCCCCAGCCCTGGTGCGCCAGGTGCTGTACGTGCCCATCTGAAATGGATCTGGCTCGAACCCAGGTCCCTGGGGGCTGATGCCTGGGTGCTTCCCCCCGCCCCCCCGGCTGCCCCTGCATCCAGCTTTGCCGGTTGGGGTTGGGCCAGGGGCAGGGATCGGGGCCGTTGGGCGCCTGGTTCCCTCCTGGTGCTGGGGGTCGTGGCATGGGGGTTATGGGTGACTGTGTCCCCCCCAGGTCACCCATTCAGTGCCCCCCCATGCCTCCCTGCCCCCAGGGCTGGGCTGAAGCTCTTTCCCCTTGGGTCTGGGGGGCTTATGCTTTCCCTGTGACCCTAGGGGCACTCCATCCCTCTGAGCCCTGACCCCAGCAGCTGGGGCCGAGCCGTTGCAGGGGGGCATTGCTATGGCAGGGGCTGGTATCAATGGAAACTGGAGTGAGTCCCGTTTACACACATTGGGATCTGGCCTGTTAATGTAAACTGGAGTGACTTCAGGTTACACTTGTTCAAATCTAGCCCACTGATGTAAACCAGAGTGACTCCAGTTTACACCTGCCGGGTTCTGGCCCACTTACGTAAACCGGAGTGACTTCAGGTTACACCCATTGCAATCTGGCATACTGATGTAAACCAGAATGACTCCAGGTTATATCCATCAGGATCTGGCTCATTGACATAAACTGGAGTGACTCCAGTTTCCACCTGTTGGGTGGGTTCTGGCCCACTGATGTAAGCCAAAGGGGCTCCAGATGACACTCACTGGGATCCAGCCTGTTGATGTCAACTGGAGTGACTTCAGGTTACACCTGTGGGGTATCCAACTCATTGATGGAAATTGGAGTGACTCCAGTTTGCACCCACTGGGCTCCAGCTCAGTGATGTAAACCGCAGTGAGTCCAGTTCCCCCTGCCAGCCTGCGGCCCATGGATGGAGACTCGAGACAGGCCCCCCACCGCACGGCGAAGCCCCAGCCGGGGGCAGCAGCGCTGGGACTCCTGGGTCCTGACGCGGCCCCCAGGCGGGAGGGGCCCAGGCCCCGGCGCGGCGCCAAGGTGCCTATTAGCAGCTAATGGAGCCCTTGGTGGCGTCGCCTCCTGGACGGATTAATTGATGTTTCACCCAGACGCGGTAATGAGGCGATTACATTAATTACAGGAGCGCGGCAGGAGGCAGCTGCCAGGCCCAGGCCATGGTGCCGGGGTGGCGGGGGCTCCAGAGTCACTCCGGATCGTGGCGCCGTGGGGGCCGTGCCCTCGGCCACGGGCTGGGAGCTGCTGTGGATGTGGAGCGGGTCCTGTTTATGCCTGCTGGGGTCTAGTCCGTGGGTGTAAACCAGAGTGACTCCAGTTTACTCCGTCTGGGATCTGGCTTGTGGTTCTGTGCCAGGGTGATTCCAGTTTATGTTTGGCCTGTGGGTGTAAACCAGAGTGAATCCAGGTTACACCACCCAGGATCTAGCTTGTAGGTCTAAGCCAGAGTGACTCCAGCTTACATCATCTCAGATCTGGCCCGTGGATCTGAGCCAGGGTGACTCCAGTTTATACCTGTCAGAATCTGGCCCATGGATGTAAACTGGAGTGACTCCAGTTTCCATCACCTGGGACCTGGCTCATGGAGGTAAATTGGAGTGACTTTGTTTTACACCACCCCAGGATGTGCCCCTTTGATCTAAACCAGAGTAACTCCAGTTTAGGCCCACTGGGCTCTGGCTCATGGGTGTAAACTGGAATAACTCCAGGTTACCCTGGCCAGGGCCTGGCTTATAGGTGTAAACTAGAGTGGCTTCAGGTTACATCCATCAGGACTTGGACCATTGATGTAAACTGGAGTCACACCAGTTCATACCTAGTGGGATCTGGCCCATGGACAGAAACTGGAGCAACTCCTGCCAGGGCCTAGCCCATGGATGTAAACCAGAGCGACTCCATTTTACACCACTCGGGATCCTGGCTGAGACCCCGGCATCCCCATGCCTTGGCTCCCCCCATTTCCAGGGGCCAGGGGGAGCTGTTGCCACCAGGTTACACCCACCAGGGTCTGGCCCTGGGTGTAAACAGGAGTGACTCTAGATTACCCCTGGCCTGTAGATGTAAACCAGAGTGACTCCAGTTGACGCCCGCCAGGATCTGGCCCGTGGATTGCACCATCCCTTTTTTCCAGAGCCTTTCCCTGGGAAGTTGCCATGGTGATGACATCGCCGGGCAAGTCTAGTCTTGGTCCCGGCCCGATCATCTTACCCCGCAGTAAGGGGCCGTGTGCCCACTCCTATCCCGGGGCAGCGCCTGGGGGGCCCTGGGCTTCCCGCCGGGCCGGCTACGAGCCACCCAGCTCGTTAGCTGAAGCCCGGGCCTCTGCTAATGAAGTCTCGGTCCTTAACGAGCAACCCACCAGGCCCGAGGCCGAGCTGGGGCAGCCGGTGCTGTCCTGGGGGTGGGGGCTGCATGGGGAGAGCTCCCCTCCCCCCTGGACACTGCTCAGCCCCCGGAGGGGCCGTTCCCCCCCCACGTTGGGCCACGTGTGTGTCTCCGTGGGCAGGTGGCGGCTGCGTGACGCACGCTGTGCTGCGCCGAGGCTGCTCCCCCCCCCACACACAGTCTCTGCCGGGGGGGGCGGCTTAACCGTGATGCCAGGGGGGCGGGGGGGCTCCATCCTGGGCCCCTGGCGCCAGCTAATCCCATCGCACCAGCAGCGGGGACACGTGGCGTGTGCAGGCGTGTCCTGTGAGTGTGGGGTGGGCACAGTGCGTGTTCTCTGTGTGCGTGTGTATGTGCATGTGTACATGGACTCTGTGGGTGGGAGGGTGCACGGTGCATGTTCTGTGTGTGTGTGTGTGAGCTTCTGTGGACAGGCGGTGTGCAGTGTGTGTGTGTGAGTGTGTGGAGCCTGTGGGTGGAGGGTGTGCTGTGCATATGTGTGTGTGTGCATATAGCATATGTGTGCTGTGCATGTGTGTGTGAACATGGACTATGTGGGTGGGATGTGTGCAAGGTATTTTGTGTGTGTGTGAGTACATGGAGCCTGTGGGTGGGGTGTGCAGTGTGTGTGTGTGTGTAGCATGCATGTGCTGTGTGTGAATACACAGAGTCTGTGGGGGGTGAAGTGCATTGTGTGTGTGTGTAGTATATGTGTGTTGTGTGCATGAGCAGACTGTGAATGGGGAGTATGTTCTGTGTGTAGCATACGTGTGCTGTGCATGTGTGAAGATATGAATCAGTGCGTGGGGGTGTGTGCAGTGCATATTCTGTGCGTGTGTAGCATACATATGCTCTGTGCGTGTGTGTAAGTACGTGGAGTCTCAGGGAAGAGGGGTGCAGTGCGAGTTCTGTGTGCTCATGTGTATGCCTCTGCATGTGCATATAGCGTGTGTGTGCTGTGTGCTTGTGTGAGGACCTGGAGCTGTGGGTAGAGGGGTGCAGCACCTGTGCCCTGCATGTGTGCATGAGTGTGTGCATATATCTCTGTATATGCATAGAGTGTACGTGTGCTGAGCATGTGTGTGTGCGTGCGTGGACTCTGGGGGGGTGTGCAGTTCATGTTCTGTCTGTGTGCGTGTGCCTTTGCACATGTGTATAGCAAGTTGTGGGGGGGAGCAGCCCACATGTGCTGTGTGCACACTCTGCAAGCATGTACTATGTATGCAAGGGGTGTGTGCTCGGTGTGTAAGCTGTGTGTGTACATGTCCTCTGCGTGCAACATGAATGCACTCTGCATGCACACACATTGTGTGCGCATGCGTGTTTGTGCACGTGCCTGCTCTCTGTATATATGTGCATCTGTATGTGCGGCGCCCCCCCCAGAGTCTACACACAGGCACAGCACGCGCATGCTGTACACGCGTGTCCTGGCCCCAACCCCAGGCGCACAAGCGCGGAGGCCGGGGTCCGTCCAAGATCCCCGGCTCCCAGCCAGCCTGGGCCGAGGCCCCGGGTCCGGCAGTGCCGGCGGGGTGAGAGCAGCGTGCCCGGGCAGGCTGCCACGGGCACCATCTGCTGGGCTGGGCACCGCGGGGCGGGGGGGCATCTCTGGGCCCCCCGGGGCAGGACCCCTGGGTTGTGTGCGGTGCACGGGGTCTGCTCATCCCTCTCCACCCCCCCTCCTCCTCTGCCCAGATCCCAAGATGGCACCGGGCCGGCGGGCACTGCCCCAGTCCCTCGGCCGAGCCCTGCTGGCCTCTGCCTTGTGGGCTGAGGCTGTCTCCGGAGCGGTGGCAGCAGCAACGCCGGCGCCGGCGCTGGAGACCAACAGCACCTGCCAGGGCTCGAACCGGTGCCTGCCTGGGGTGCTGCTTCCTGTGTGGGAGCCCGACAACCCGTCGTTTGGGGACAAGGCGGCCCGGGCCATCGTGTACTTCGTGGCCATGATGTACATGTTCCTGGGCGTCTCCATCATTGCTGACCGCTTCATGGCCTCCATCGAGGTCATCACGTCCAAGGAGAAGGAGATCACGGTCACCAAGGCCAACGGGGAGACCAGCGTGGGCACCGTGCGCATCTGGAACGAGACCGTGTCCAACCTCACCCTCATGGCGCTGGGCTCCTCGGCCCCCGAGATCCTGCTGTCGGTCATCGAGGTCTGCGGCCACAACTTCCAGGCGGGCGAGCTGGGCCCCGGCACCATCGTGGGCAGCGCGGCCTTCAACATGTTCGTGGTCATCGCCGTGTGCGTCTACGTCATCCCCAACGGCGAGAGCCGGCGCATCAAGCACCTGCGGGTCTTCTTCGTCACGGCCTCTTGGAGCATCTTTGCCTACATCTGGCTCTACCTGATCCTGGCGGTCATCTCGCCGGGCATCGTGCAGGTAGGACGTTAGCCCGTGACGGGCTGGATGTTGGCCCATGACAAGCCAAGACCAGCTCGAAGTTAGCCCACAGCAGGCCCGATGTTAGCTCATGATGGGTCACCGCAGGCTTGACATTAGCCCATGATGGGTCCGACGTTAGCGCATGATTAGCCTGACGTTAGCCTGATGTTAGCCTGTGCCGGGCTCGACATTAACCCATGACAGCCCATAACAGGCCCGATGTTAGCTCAGGATGGGCCCATGACAAACCGCGATGGGTTTGCTGTTAGCCCACAACAGGCTTGACGTTAGCCCCCGATGGGCCCCTAGCAGGCCTGACGCTAGCCTGCGATGGGCCCAACATCAGCCCACAATAAGCCATGACGGAGGCCGCGTCAGGTCCCTTGCCCGTGTCCGCTCTCGCTCGACGAAGCAGAGCAGCAGGGAAGAGACTGTGAGGCGGGGAGGAATGGGGGAAAACCCTGCTCCTGCCCAGCGCCACGCTCTGGCGCCCCGGGGACCGGGCAGGATGGATCCAGGGTCCGACCCCGTCCGTGGCCTTTCTTCCGTGCCTAGGTGTGGGAAGCCCTGCTCACCCTGGTCTTCTTCCCCGTGTGCGTGGTCTTTGCCTGGATCGCCGACAAGCGCCTCTTCTTCTACAAGTACGTGTACAAGCGCTACCGGGCCGACCCGCGCAGCGGCATCATCATCGGCACCGAGGGCGACTTCCCCAAGGACATCGAGATGGACGGTGGCTTCCTGGCCCACGACCGCGTGCCCGACGGGGCCGCCCCGGCCTCCCCGGCCCTCACGGCCACCGGCCCCAGCCAGGAGGAGAAAGACCTGGACGAGAGCCGCAAGGAGGTCATCCAGATCCTCAAGGACCTCAAGCAGAAGCACCCGGACAAGGAGCTGGAGCAGCTGGTGGAGATGGCCAACTACTACGCCCTGCTGCACCAGCAGAAGAGCCGCGCTTTCTACCGCATCCAAGCCACCCGCATGATGACGGGAGCCGGCAACATCCTCAAGAAGCACGCGGCCGAGTGCTCCCGCAAGATGCCGGCGGCCTCCGAGGGGCCGGCGGAGGCCGAAGAGGACACGGCCAGCAAGATCTTCTTCGAGCCGTGCCTCTACCACTGCCTGGAGAACTGCGGCTCCGTGCGGCTGACGGTGGCCTGCCAGCACGGCGGGGAAGGCGCCCACACCTTCTACGTGGACTACCGCACAGAGGACGGGTCGGCCAAGGTATAACGGGTCAGTTCTCGGGATGGGACCGTGCCGGCGATCTGGGGCAACGGGGGCGGGCGGACGTCGCCGCGCGGGGCTGGAGACCGAGGAGGACGGGCGGGAGCCCAGGCGGGTTCCCCGGGAGCAAGCCGGGGTATGAAACGGCAGGGAAAACCCAGTGCAGATGAAGGCAGGAGTCAGGTCGTAGGAGTAGAGAAGGTGCAAAGAACAACCTCCCCCCCGGCAGGTGAAATTCAGTGTAGACGAGGGCTGAGGTCTTCCAAAAGGACGGGGTGGGGTTGGAGAAGGGCAACCAACGCTAGGAGAGACCCAAAAACCTGGGGCTCGTCCATTCACGAAGCGGGTAGACCAAGGAGCGCCTCGAATCACGGACCAGCTCTTGGGCTCTAGGACCGGGGGTGCCCTCTGCAACACGCTGGGGATGGGTTTAAAATGAACGAGAACGGGGTCATCAAATGGCGGGGTGCACGGCCACGGGAGGTGGGGGAGAGAGCGGAGCCGGCAAGGGGCCGGGGCCGCCCGGGGAGGGCCCGTCCAGCAAGGCTTACGGAGCAGGAGGCCGCAGGCGCGGGGTCTCCGTCCCCGGGCCGAAGTGCTGGCTGGGACGAGGGGGTGGGCTACGCGGTCCCTTCCCGCCCTCGTTTTCTGTGATTCTACCCCAAACGCTGCCTCCCCCGGGATGGGCTCTATGGGGGAAAGAGACCTGGGGGTCACGGGACCATCGGCCCACGGCGGGTGCGTCCCCTCCCACCGGGCCTGTTTGCCGGCCTCGGTGTCCCCTGCTGCAGCTCCCGGCCCCGTGCCCGGCAGACGGGACCCTCGGCGGGGGAGGGGGGACCCGGGGTGTAGTGTCGCCCCCTACGCTGGCATGCAGCGGGAAGGGCTGTCCTCCAAGGCCCAGCTCCCGGAGTCGCGGGATTCAGGGCCAGGAGCGGGAGGGCGCCCGAGCGGGGAGGCCGCTGGTCCTAGGGGAGACCTTTTCCAGCCTTTGCTCTCGGGCGCGGGGGACCGGCGGCGAGCCCCCCCGTGGCCGGCAGCTCCCGCGCCCTTGTGCCCCCCCCGCAGGCGGGCTCGGACTACGAGTACAGCGAGGGGACGCTGATCTTCAAGCCGGGCGAGACGCAGAAGGAGCTGAGCATCGGGATCATCGACGACGACATCTTCGAGGAGGACGAGCACTTCTTCGTGCGGCTGCTGAACCTGCGGGTGGGCGACGCCGAGGGCATGTTCGAGTCCGAGGAGGCCGGGCGCCCGGCGGCCCGGCTCGTGGCGCCGCTGGTGGCCACCGTCACCATCCTGGACGACGACCACGCCGGCATCTTCACCTTCCAGGACCGCCTGCTGCACGTCAGCGAGTGCCAGGGCACCGTGGAGGTGCGGGTGGTGCGGGGCTCGGGCGCCCGCGGCACCGTGCTCGTGCCCTACCGCACCGTCGAGGGCTCGGCCCGTGGCGGTGGCGTCGACTACGAGGACGCCTGCGGGGAGCTCGAGTTCCACGACGACGAGACCGTGTAAGCCGTGGCCCCCCCGGGGGCGGGGCGGGGCGGGGGTCTTCTCCGAGCCCCGGCTCCGGGAGTCGTGGGATTCAGGGTGGGGAGGTACGGGGATCAGGGTCAGCCCCACGCCGCGCTGGGGCGGGGAGGGGCTTCCCCCCTTGCTCCGACGCGGGGGTTTCGCCTTCCTCCGCAACGGGGGCAAAGCCTCTGTTTGGGGGTCTCTCGCACCCTCCTGCTCGGGGGGCATCCCCGCCAGCAGCCGGCGGTGCGGGGCCCAGGACACGCGCCGAGCGAGCGCGGGGCACCTGCGAGCCCCCGCGGCGGGGTCAGCTGCAACGGCCGGGGCCGCGGCCGGGCGGGCGGCGTTTGGACGCCGGGTTTGTCCCGGGCTGATCCTGCCTCGGCCGGGGTCGGACCGGACGTGACCTCCGACCTAGCGCTAGCCAGGCCGGTCTCGCCAGTACAACTGTCCACGGGCCCCATGTGCGCGTGCGTGTTGCAAGGGGCATTCCCCAGAGGTGGCTGCATCTAGGGACCCAGCGAGATCACACCGCCCCCTCCCCTGGGCACTAATTAGAAGGGGTTCGCTAGCCTGGTAACTCATTAATCCTATAACGAGCGGGGACTCCCCCCGGCTGCAGCTTGAAGTCTGGTTGCGGGGGGGGGGTGGGATCACCCTGCTAGAGCCACCCACGCCTGCCCTCGCGGGAACCCAGGTGTCCTGGCTCCCTGCCCCCCAGACGTGGCGGGGACATACGGCTGGTCTCTATGGCGATGGAGCAGTCCTGAAATTACACACCAGCGGTTCCCTGGCAACCCGGCGACCGGTGTGGGGGCCCCTCCCCCACTCCCCACTGTCTGTGAGGCGTAGCTGGGGGGTGACATGGCCCTGGGCACCCTCGGGCAGGGGGCATGTCTCCCCCCGGGGCGGCGGGCACGCAGCCAGGAGGCAGGTGCGGGGCCAGAGCAGCCCCCCGCCGGAGCGCTCTGGCCCCGCGCTCCCCCCGCAGGCGGGGGCGGGGGTGGGGGCCGGCGTCCGGGCTCCCAGAGCCCCTCGAGGCTCCTCCGCCAGCCCCGGAGCCGAGGCCCCTTGCAGCCTGCCCAGTCCCGGCAGTGTCCGGCGGGCCCGTGCGCCCCGTGCGCCCCGCTCCTCCTGCCTTCGCTCGCCCGGGCCCGGCCCCCCATCTGCCTGCCTGCCCGTCCGCCTAGCTGTCTAGCTCTCCCTCGCGCCGTCCGTCCGTCGCCTCACGCCTCCACCCCGTCCACCTGCCTGTCCACCCATCCATCCGCGTAGTCCGTCCGTCCGTCCCTCCGCCCACCCGCCCGGATGGTCTGTCCATCCATCCGTGCATCTTGCCGTGCCTCCGCCCCCCTGCATCTGTCCGTCCGTCTGTCCAACCGGCTATCTCGCTCCGGCGAGCTGCCTGCCTCGCTACCTGTCCGTCTGTCTGTCCGTCCAGCTCCATCTCTATCTGTCGCCCTGTCTGTCCCTCGCCACCCGCCCGCTCCCCCATCCGTCCGTCCGTCTGTCTGTGCCTTCATCCCCCCGCCCCCCCCGCCCGTCTGTCTGTCCGTCCGTCCGTCCAGCCAGCTATCGAGCTCTCCACCGAGAGAGCTGTCTGTCTCTCCATCTGGAAAGTCCGTCCGTCCATCCACGGGGATAGCCTGTCCATCCGCCCACCTGCCTCCCTGCTTCCCCATCCAGCCCCCCCCGGGGCCATGGGTTGGGGGCCCCCTGCCCCCCCGGGAGGCCGCTGCGGCACCGGGTAATTGATTTCTCTGCTTCGTGTCAACATGGGAGAGCTCACGGTTGCCATGGAGATCCATCCTGGTCCCCACCCCCCGCACACAGGGAGGCGCCGGCGTCCTGATGTGCTGCTCCCCTCTTCCCCTCCCCACCCCGCCCCCGTGGGGGGGTCACTGGGACACCCCGTGGATGGGGGTGGCAGAGACACGGACACACAGACCCCCCCACAACCTCCCAGCAGCAGACCGGAGGCCCGGCAGCTCCGTGCACCCCTCTGCCCAGACAGAATCCCCCTCGTGGCCTGCGGTGCGGGGCGCAGGACACACAGCAGCAGGGGGCGGCCTGACGCTGATCCTACAGGGGTCAGAGGCCAGGGTCAAGGCGCCAGGCTGGGGCCAAGGACACTTGGATTCAGGTTCCCACCTCCGCCACTGACTCCCTGGGTGGCCTTGGGCAAGTCCCTTCATCCCTGGACATGTGCAGCCCCCGGCACTACCGTAATGCATGGAATAAAACTCCAGCAGCATCGTGGCCCTTTGGTGAGGGGGGGATTGCAGAGGTCTCCGGGGCTTGGCTTGCGATATTGCTGCCAGCCGTGGTGAGGAGGCTAATGAGGGTGGCCCTGAATCGGCCCCGGTCCTGGTCCCCCCCCGGGCCTGTCCCAGCCTTCAGCGCTCCCCCCATCCTTCCTCGTGACTCATCCTCCAGGAGGCATCTGCTCCACGCGGATAATTATTCCTCTTCTCCACCCACCGCTGTTATATAAAAAATAGACGGCGGGGGGGGGGGGCGAGATTTCCCCAGATCTTCATATTCCTGAGCCGGAGCTGGTGGGGGAGGGGGGGCGGATGCCTGCTTCTGCTGCCTCCCTGGGCCTCAGTTTCCCTCTGGGCTGCGCCTGGGGTCCCGTCACCCCCTGGGCTGAGGGGTCCCCCCACCCCCCAGCTACTGGGGCCCTGGACCTGCTGCATGGGGGAGGGGTAATGCAGTATGGGGGGGCCTGGCTGCTGGCGCCTGACTTTAGCCCCCCCATCCCACTCAGGGTTGGCTTGGAAAGTGGCCTGGGCAGGTGCTGCAGAGTGCGGGGGTGGGGGGGCAGGCATGTGCATATGTGTGCATCCAAGCGTGTTCATGAACAGGCTGTGTGTGTGTGTGTGTGTGTGTGTGCATGCATGTGTGCATCCAAGTGTGTTCATGCAAGGGTGTGTGTGCATCCAAGTGTGTTCATGCAAGGGTGTATGCGCATGTGCGTATGTGCATACAGTTGTGTTCATGCATGTCTGTGTGCGTGTCCACGTGTGTTCTTGCAAGGGTGTGTGTGCACGTGCATGTGTGCATCCAAGTGTGTTCATGAACATGTGTGTGCGTGCACATCCAAGTGTGTTCATGCAATGGTGGGTGTGGGTGTGTGCATCTGTGTGCATGTGTGCATCCAAGTGTGTTCGTGCATATATGTGTGCATCCAAGTGTGTTCGTGCAAGGGTGTGTGCATTTGTGCACCCAAGTGTGTTCATGCATGGGTGTGTGTGCATCCAAATAAGGTTCATGCAAGGGGTAGTATGTGTGCACCCAAGTGTGTTCATGCATGGGTGTGTGTTCATGCATGGGTATGTATGCATCCAAATGAGGTTCATGCAAGGGGTAGTATGTGTGCATCCAAGTGTGTTCATGCAAGGGGTATGTGTGTGCAAGTACACCCCATGTGTGTATGCCTGCAAGTGTGTGTCTGTGTGGTGTGTGTGTGCAAGTGGAAGTGTGTCCCCTTGTGTGTGCAAGTGCACCCATGTTTGTGTACCTGTAGGTGTGTGTCTGCATGATGTGTGTGTATGCAAGTGCATGTGTATTCCTGTGTGTGCGCACAGGTGTGTTCAGGCAGGTGCCTGTGGGTGTGAAAGTGTGTGTCTGCAGGTGTGTTCATGCATGTGCCTGCATGCACGTGTCTTTGTGGGTGCATACATGCATGCGTGTGTGTGCTTGCAAGCGTGTCTGTACGAGCATGTGTGCAAGTGCATATGAGTTCTCTGTGTGTGTGCACGCGTGTATCTGAAAATGTGTCTGTATGATATGTGTGCACACAAGTGCATGTGTGCTCCTGTACACATGGCAGTGTGTTCATGCAGGTGCCTGTGGGTGTGCAAGAGCGCAATGTGTGTCTCTGCAGGTGTATGCGTGCACATCTGTGTGCGTCTAAGTTTGTGTGCATACACCTGCAAACGTGTGTTCGTGCATGCGTGCGTTCATGTGTTTGCGTGCATGCACGCTGCTACAAGCGTCTGTGGGTGTGCAAGAACGCAGACGAGTGCATGCAGGTTGGTGTGGGCGTGTGCGTGTGTGTGCGCACATGCGTGTGCGTGTGCCACAGCCTGGCTGCCGCCGCCCGCGGGACTGTGGGGTGGGGGCCGGCCAGTGCGGGGGGCGCGGGGGGCCCCCCCGCTGCCTGAGCAGCCCTGAGCCCTGGCGGCGGGTCCGGGCCGCTGCAGGCCCGCCCTGACCCCCCGCCCCCCCCGGCAGGAAGACGCTGCAGGTGAAGATCGTGGACGACGAGGAGTACGAGAAGAAGGACAACTTCTTCCTCGAGCTGGGGCCCCCGCGCTGGCTCAAGCGCGGCATCTCGGGTACGGGCCCGGGCGCCGCGGGCTCGGGGGGGCCGGCCGGGTGCGGGGGTGCGGGGCTGCGAGCCGGGGCGCCCCGCTCCTTCGTCCGGGCCGGCGCTGACGGCCGCGCGCTCTCCCTCTCTCCGCAGCCCTCCTGCTCAGCCAAGGTGAGGCTCCGCTCGGGCGCGCGTGGGCGCGCGTGGGCGTGCGCAGCACCAGGAGACGTGCGGGGGCGGGCGCGAGCGTGTGTGCGCGCGTGCCTGTGTCTGTGTGCACTAGGGTGGTGGGTGAGGGTGTGGATCTGTGTGTACCGTGGGGGGGGCTGTGCATCATGTGTCCGTGTGTGTGTGCCGTGGGGGGTATAGGTGTGTGCCGTGGGTCTGTGATTCTCTGTGTGTGTGTGTGTGTGCGCGCACATAGAGCATGGAGTGTGTGTGCACATGAATTCATAGACTGTGGGGTTGTGTACGTGCGTTTGTGTGTACCATGTGTTCATGCGTGCACGTGTGTATACCATGGGGATACGTGCATCTACAGGTGAGTGTGTATACTGTGGGGATGTGTGCATGTCCTTGTGTGTGTGTGTATACACTATGGGGATGGGTGTGTGCACGTGTGTGTGTGTGTGTGTACATATCCTGTGGCAATGTGTCCGTGTGTGTGTGTACTGTGGGGGGGGGGGTGTGGCTGTACATGTGCGTGTGTGCCGTGATGACGGGCGCATCCCGCTGGGGCAGGAGGCGCCGGGCTGGCCCCACTCCCTGCCCGTCTCTGTGCCTCAGTTTCCCCAGCGCCCTGCCCTCCACGAGCAGCAGGTCCGGGGGGCGGGGGGCTGGCGCGGGGGTCCCGGCGAGGCTCAGGGTGCGGTGCCCGCAGGCGAGGGAGACAAGAAGCTGTCGGCGGAGGAGGAGGAGGCGCGGCGCATCGCCGAGATGGGCAAGCCAGTGCTGGGCGAGAACTGCCGCCTGGAGGTCATCATCGAGGAGTCCTACGACTTCAAGGCAAGGCCCCGGCCTGGGGGGCAGAGGGTGGGAGCGGAGGCCCGGGGAGCTGGGCTGGGCCTTGGGAGGGGCGTGGGGTCCGGGGCAGAGCAGGGGCTCGGGGAGCCCGGGCGCTGGGTGCCCCCCGCCACCGACCGGCCCTCGCCCCCGCAGAACACCGTGGACAAGCTCATCAAGAAAACCAACCTGGCCATGGTCATCGGCACCCACTCGTGGCGGGAGCAGTTCCTGGAAGCCATCACTGTCAGCGCCGGTGGGTGCCACAGCCCTGTGCTCGCCCCACGTCCCGCCCCAGACTCAGCTGCATCTCGGCTCCAGAGGGGGCGGGGGGGCAGGTCCCCGTGTGAACAACCTCCATGTCCCATCCCAGACTCAGCTGCATCTTGGCACCAAGTGAGGGCCCCGGGACGGTCCCTCAGCGCCCCCCCCATCCTGAATTACACCTGCCCCCTCCATGCCAGCCTGGGAAAGGGGCACCTGCGCCCCCTGGTGGCACGGATGGGGTTTGTCCCTGTTACTGTGGGCTTGGCAGGCCCTAAGGCGCCCCACCCCAGAGCCAGCTGCATCTCACTACCATGTGAAAGGGTCTGTATGTAAAACCCACCCTAGAGGTGGCTGCATCTCAGTGCTGAGCAATGGGTTCCCTGATGTTCCACCCCAGAAGCAGCCGCCGCAGCCCTGGGTTCCACCAATGCTCCACCCCCAGAGGCAGCCGCATCTCACCGTCGCGTGCAAGCGTTGCTGTAGAAACACCCCCAGTATGCCCTCCCCCAGAAGCAGCCTCATCTCAGCCATGGGGTCCACTGGTGCCCCACCCCAGGGGCAGCTGCACCTCACTGCCATGTGAAAAGCTCTCTATATAATCCCCTCAATGTGCCCCACCCCCGAGGTGGCTGCACCTCATAGCTGGGCAATGGGTCCCCTGATGCTGCACCCCAGAAGCAGCCGCCCCTCGGCCCAGGGATCCCCCAGCACCCCACCCCAGGGGCAGCCGCCTCTCAGCCCTGGAGCCCCCGGGCCGACGTTGCCCCCTGCTCCCCGGTGCCAGGCGACGAGGAGGAGGAGGAGGACGGGCGGGAGGAGCGGCTGCCGTCGTGTTTCGACTACGTGATGCACTTCCTGACGGTGTTCTGGAAAGTTCTGTTCGCCTGCGTCCCCCCCACCGAGTACTGCAACGGCTGGGCCTGCTTCAGCGTCTCCATCCTGGTCATCGGCCTCCTCACCGCCCTCATCGGCGACCTGGCCTCGCACTTCGGCTGCACCGTGGGCCTCAAGGACTCCGTCAACGCCGTCGTCTTCGTGGCCCTCGGCACCTCCATCCCCGGTGCGGGGCGTGCCGGGCTGGGGGGTCTAGCCGGGGGTGTCATACGGGCCGAGGGGGTCCATTAGGTGTTCCTGAGCTGGAGGGGGGCAAAATATGGGGGGTGCCATGCTGGGGGGCAAGATGGCGGTGTCCCTTAGGGGTTGCCGGGCTGGAGGGGGAAAAGATAGGGGGTATCCTGCTGGGGGGGGCAAGATGAGGGGGTCCATTAGGAGTTGCCAGCCAGGGGGGGCACAATGGTGGGGGCAGCAGGTGGGACTGCAGTGGCGACATGTAGGGGGTGCACGGGGATGCATGTGCACCCCCTGGCAGCCAGGGTTCCCTGCTCAGGTTGCTGACTAGCCACTGAGGGGGGCAAGTGCCCCCCCTGACTTAGGAGGCTCCAGTCGCCCATGTCCAGGTCCATTAGGAGCTGCGAGGCTGGGAGGGCAGCAAGATGGGGGCCTGTAGCAGGGGCACTCACCCCCTCTCCCCACCTCCCCTGCAGACACCTTCGCCAGCAAGGTGGCGGCCCTGCAGGACCAGTGCGCCGACGCCTCCATCGGCAACGTGACGGGCAGCAACGCGGTGAACGTCTTCCTGGGGCTCGGCGTGGCCTGGTCGGTGGCGGCCGTGTACTGGGCGGCGCAGGGCCAGGACTTCCATGTGCAGACGGGCACGCTGGCCTTCTCCGTCACCCTCTTCACCATCTTCGCCTTCGTCTGCATCGGCGTCCTGCTCTACCGGCGCCGGCCCCAAATCGGGGGCGAGCTGGGTGGTCCCCGCACCCCGAAGCTCCTCACTGCCGGCCTCTTCCTCGGCCTCTGGTTCCTCTACATCCTCTTCTCCAGCCTCGAGGCCTACTGCCACATCAAGGGCTTCTGAGCCCCCCTGCCATGGGGGGAGGGGCCGGGACCCCCCGTGTTCCAGCCCCCGCCCCAGGGACCTGGTGCCCCCATGTCCTCTGTGTGTGTGTGTGTGTGTGTTGGGCCCCTGCATGGGGCCGGGGAGTGTGGACTTTGCTGGCGGCGGGACCACCCCACTGACCCTGGTGTCCCCTCCCCCACCCCGCCTCCCCTGTCTCCCCGGACATTTTTGGAAGCCCCAGGCCGTGAGTGTGAACTCTGCTGGCTGCCAGACCCCCCATAGACCCCTCAGTTCCCCTCCCCCTATCTTCCCCTGAATCCAACAAGCCCCTAAGCCATGAACTTGAACTCTGCTGGCAGCCGGACCTCCCCCAATTCCCCTCCCCCCACCTCCCCTCAGTTTTTAACAACCCCCCAGGCCATGACTTTGGACTCTGTTGGCAGCCAGACCCCCTCCCCCCAGTTCCCCTTGAACAAGCACCTAAGCCATGAACTTGAACTCTGTTGGTAGCTGTGCCCCCCCCCCCGCCTGCCATTTCCTCTGCCTCCAGCTCCCCTGACTCGAACAAGCTCTTAAGCCATGAACTTGAACTCTGCCGGTACCCAGACCCCCCCCCATGTACTTCCCCGTTTCCCCCAACTCAAGGAAGCCCCTAAGCCATGAACTTGGACTTTGCCAGCAGTTGGCCCCCCCCAATTCCCCTCCCCTCCCCTCCCTGACTCTTGAGTAAACCCCACAGGCCATGAGCATGGACTCTGCTGGCAGCCAAACCCTCATGCACCCCCAATTCCCCTGCCCCCATCTCACAGGGACCCTGGTTGTAGGCAAGGAGGGGAGGGGGGACCTATGCTGCCCCCCTGCTATGTGCACAGACATTTGGTCTCCTAGGAATGATGGAGCGCAGGGGCCTTCCCTTCTGTGGTGGCCATGTTTGTCCCAGGAGAAGCTGCTCGAACATCTGTATGCTTTGGACTTCTCCTGGGAGAGCAGCAGTGACTCTCCCAGGAGAAACTGGAGGCCCGTGCGAGCCCTGAACTTTCCCCCCGCCTCGCTTTCTGCTTGTCGCCTCACGACTGGGAACTCCCCCAGTGGACGGATGGATGGACAGACGGACGGACACGCCCAGGCTGGAGGTGCCTGGGGTGGGGGGAGCCCGTTCCTCCCTGTTGTGAAAGGGGCAGGAACAGTGGGGTGAGGGCACACTGCGGACCCAGCCCAGCAGGGCCACCCACACCTCACGCTTCCCCTCCCGCAGGTGCCCTGTCACAGTGTGCTTGGCCAGTCCCCAGACACCTACATGAGTATGTACATGAACACGTGCATGCATCCAAGCACATGCATTCACTTGTACCCACGTGTATTTGTGCACACACATCTGTGCACCCACCCACACACATGCATGCATGTGTATATGCACCCACATGTTTGCACATGCCCCAGTGCATGCACGCGCACACACGTGCATTCATGCACACACATGTGCACATGCCTCCATACACCCTACATGTGCGTGTACCTACACACATGCGTGTAAGTGTACCCATGCACCCATATATGTGTATGCACGCACACCCATACAAGTACCCCTCTGCACTTACACGTGTGCACACATTTGTGCAACCACCCCATATGTGCCTACACACATGCACGTGCATACATATGCACACACGTGCATGCATGTGCACCCATGCACACATGCATGGATGCATCCCCATGTGCTCACACACACATGCACACACATGTAGGCACACGCTCCCATGCACCCACATGTGCACATATACATGTGCATGCATGGGCACCTTTGCACTCTCACACCAGCGCGTGCACATATACACACAGTCATGCTTCATGGTGCTGCACCCACTGCTCCTAGGTGGACACATGTGCATGCACACACATGCACACACACGCGCATGCACAACAGCACTTCATCACTGCGCATGTGCTCCCAGCTGCTTTCACACATACATGCACATGCACACACACCCAGGAAGTGCACATGCCCAGAGCACACCCTCCCCCCCCGTCCACCCAGGAACATGCTGCACCTCATTCCTTGCTGGGGGGTGGAGAGGGGGGCAGTAAGGCCTAGACCTGGCTCCACAGCTGAAGAGACAGCAAACACCACCACTGTCCCATCATACCCCTGTCTCTGTGCCCTTATGCCCCGCCCCCAGGGGCTCCTGCTGCAGCTGGTTCTGGTGAGTGACCCCGGTGGCGTGGAACGGAGCTGCCTGAGTTTGCTGGGAGCCTGGGGGGGCGGTGTGACCTGTGGGGCACCCCCTGCCTGCTCCATCCCTCAGCTCCCCCCACCAGTTTCCCATCGGCCCCTGCTTGCAGGCTCTGCCCATGGATGCTCAGCCCCTCCCCTGTCGAGGACCACTCAGCCTTGGAGACCCCAGGACCCCTGCCCCTTTCCCCAGTGCTGTTTGGGGGGAGCAGGACCTTGACCTCGGACCCCTAACCAAGCCCCCTGACCCCAATGTGAATTCCATTTTGTAAAGACCCAGCCAGTGCCAGGCTTGTGGGGGGCAGGTGTTGGGGGGGTCCAGGGGGATCCCCCACTTCTCCAAGCCACTGGGGGGGGGTCTTTGGGGTTGGGGGGGCAGTGTTTTTAACCCCTGTTTCTTACCCCCCCCTTTGTTTTGGATACTAGGCGCTTTTCATGCCCGTGACTTTGTACCTTGCCTCTTGGAGGGGTCTCTGCCCCCCAGATGCCCCCCCAGCCTTGCCCCAACCCCTCTCCCCGCCTGCATGCCGCCTCGCCCCATGGAGACGCAATACAGGTGTTTTGAAGAAAGCTGCTGTGCTGTGCTCTTCTGGGGGGAGGCTACATTTGTGCCCCCCCACTTTTTGGCAGGGGCTTTAGGAGTGGGGGGGAGTCCACCAAATTCCCCCTGACCAGCCCAGTTGGCCAAGCAAGGCATCGCCGGAGTTGGGGGCTAGGGGAAGTGACCCGCACACCTGGGTTCGTTTTGGGGGCTGGGAGGGGAGGGGCAGGGGGGCTGGGGAAGAGAGCACGGAGCCGGGGGGAGGGACCCGGACACCCGGGTCCTGTGGGGGCCGGTGGGATTCTGGTGCCCCCCCCACGCCCCCCCTCAAAAGGTGCTAGCACAGTTCATGCCAGAAGCCACCAGGTGGCAACATGTCCTCAAAAACAGCCCAGCCAAGGGGGCGAGTGGGGATGGGACCCAGGCATGGGGGCCACAGCCCCCCCCCGGGTCCTTCTGCCTGCCAGGCCGGGCTCTTGAGCCCATTACCCAGGAGAATTAGCACCGCGTAGGGCCTGATTGCATCGATGGCCGAGGGGGGTGGGAGAGGGTCTGGGGGGAGCCAGACCCCCCCAGGCCAAGACTGCTCTGAGTTATGCCCCTGGGGCCTAGAAACAAGGTTTTCCACCCCATAATAAGGCCTGGCGCCCAGTATAGACTGGGAGGGACAAGCCGGGTCTTCCCCATCAGAGCAGGGCTGGGGGCAGCTCCGTGCCCCCCACCAACCTCCAGTGCCCTGACCTGGGCTGGGGGGGCGGGTTTGAGTAGGGTCATGCGGGGGGGGTCTGCAGCTGTAATGGGCTCCAGGGGGAGGCTGGGGGCAGCGAGCTGGGGTGCCTGGGTTCGTTCCCCCAGCGCTGGGAGGGGAGTGGGGGCCGGGGGGCGAGGGTGGGGGGCCGGGAGCCTGGACG
Organism: Crocodylus siamensis; assembly: GCF_052110815.1. NCBI lineage: Eukaryota > Metazoa > Chordata > Crocodylia > Crocodylidae > Crocodylus > Crocodylus siamensis. The sequence continues at coordinate 1,566,536 of NC_143400.1, forward strand.
TGGGGTGCTCCTAGCGTGGGCTGTGGACCCGGCTGGGGGTGGGGGGGCGGACGCCTGGGTTCGGCCTGTGCAGATCCCAGAGCTGGTGCACAGGGACCCCCTCGCCTTTGTGAGTTGGGGGAGTGGGAATTAAAGGGGGGGGTCCACCTCCCTCCCCCCAGCCTGCCTTCCCCGACCCAGACAGCTCATCCATCCCCATCGATCCGTCTCCACTTGTGCTCTTGGCCGTCCCCCCCACCCCCCTCCGGCCTGGACACCGGTCATCCGCCTGTCTGTCCATCCCCGCGCTCTCCAGCCACCCGTCCGGTACGTGCCTGGCCGTTCGTCCGTCCGTCCCTGTCCATCCAGCCACCCGTCCGTCCCTGCCCTCCCACCTCTGTCCAGCCCAGCACGCCCCCCCGGCTCCAGGCAGGGGTTGGGGGGGGGAGCTGCAAGCTCCAGAGCAAATTAGTGCCCCCCGCCCCCGAGCTGGGGACCCCCGCGATGGATGGGGCTGGGGGATAGTTGCCCTTCATCCATGGGGGGGCAGAGATGGGGGACCCTGTGGCAGATGCAGCCCCCGCCCCGTGAGCCGTCAGCTGGAGAGAGAACCCGGGTGTGGGGCTCCCGGCCCCATCCAGCTCCGGCCAGCGGGCAGGTGTGTTTCTCTTGCACTAGTGCAAGGCGGGTCACACGGAAGTGCAGGCCCAGCCGCAGTACACACATGCCCATGTGCCCTCGTGCGAGGAGGTGTGTGAGAATGGGGGCAGCACAGCCATGCGCGGGCGTGCAGCAGGCCCTGGGGTTGCACACCTATTTTGCACACACACGAGGCCCTAACACCAGGCTGGCATAGATGTGTGGGTGTGCAACAGGCTGAGAGGGGATTTGCCTGCCTGTTTTGCATGTCTGCATGGGGCACTGCCCTCCTAGGGGAAGTTGCACATCAGTTTTGCACATGTGTGTGGGCCCGGGGTGATGTAGATGTGTGCAGGTGTGCAACAGGCTGGGGGGTTGCACGCCTGTTTTGTGCACACTCATGGCCCCTGGCTCCCTCAGGGTAGCATAGATATGTCTGGATGTGCAACATACCGGAAGGGGGGTTTTTTACACCTGTTTTGCACACAGTCACGCAGGGCTCTGCCCCCACTGGGTGTCACAGACATATGCAGGTGTACAACAGGCCCAGAGGGATTTGCACCTGTTTTGCACATGGATACAGGGCCCTGCCCCCCCAGGGTGTCACAGACATGTGCAGGTGTGCAACAAGCTGGGGGGATTTGCACACCTGTTTTACACATGGGGTGCCACAGACATATGGGGGTATGTAACAGGCTGGGGGATTGGCACACCTGTTTTGCACATGGGGCCCTGCCCCCCAGTGGGGGACATAGACATGCGCCAGCCTGCAACAGGCCCGGGTGGGATTTGCACGCCTGTTTTGCACGGGGCCCCACAGGCGCCAGCTGCCAGGATCGGGGCCAGGCCCGTGATTTATGGGCTGTCACCGGAGCTCCCCTGAGAAATGAGCATGAGCAGAAAGGAGCGTGAGCAGAGCCCTCGTTAGCGGCTGGTGATTAAATCCCTGTTAACCCTTTCTGCGCATGGCCCCTCACAGCCAGGGGAGCCCCCAGCACAGGGGTCTAGTGGTTAAAGTGGGGGGGGACAGCGGGGACGTGTGGTTAGAGCTGGCAGCAGGACCCCTGGGTCCCCTTCTCAGCTCGGGGGGGGGGAGACCCTGGGGGTTTGGGTTGGGGCCATCGGGATACCTGGGTCCCATCGCAGCCTGGGTTCAAGTCCTGCCACCGTCCGCACTGCGTGTGCACCGGATCGGGGCCGGTGAGTTACCCCGGGGGGCTCCCATAGGGCCTGGGGGGCAGGACACCCGGGCTCTCATCCCAGCTCGGGGGGCAGGGGGTGAAGTGCAATGGTTAGAGCGCTTTGTGGGTAGCCAGGACACCTGGGCTCAGCCCAGCTTTGCACAGGGGAAATGAAGCGCAATGGGTAGAGCGCTTGGAGGGTGGGGGGTTGGAGCCAGGATGCCTGGGTTCTAGTCCTGGAAGAGGTGCATGCTGGGATATCAAACTTGTGGGGGGGGGGGACCCTCAGGGGTCTGTGCCTCTGTTGCGGGGGGTTCTCTTCCCCGTCTGCGCTGTGCTGAGTGCGGCCCCGTCCCCAAACCCCTTTGAGCCCCCCCAAGCAAAATGATCCCCCCCCCTCCTTGCCACCCCCACCTTCCTGCAGGGGGGAGGGGGCAGGGCCCCTCCTGTCCCAGGGGAGGGGGAGACTGGGCTCCTCCCTGGTGCCCTGGAAAGGGACTGGGGAGCCTAATGGTTAGATGCGAGGGCAGGATGCCTGGGCGCCTTGCCTGGTTTGGGGGCGAGGTGGGGGTCATGTGGCAGGCTGGGCTTGGGCTTCAGAGCTGGTTTTTTGGGGGGGGTCATCTGGACTCCTGAGCCCCCCTGTTGACGGGGCCAGGGGGCAGCAGGACTCCCAGACCCCATGGCAGCCCCGCGGCGGGGCCGTGGGGGCTGGGGCTTAGGGCAGACCCCGGCTTTGCATCCTCTCCCCTGCACTCCCCGGCTCCCAGCACTGGGCTTGAGCCCAGGACGAGACCCCCCCCCAGAGCTCGGCGCAGCAGCCGCCATCCAATTTCCCCGGCTGCCTCTCGCCGGCCGCCGCGCCAAGAAGGAATCCATCACGGTGATGGATCGCCCCTCGCGCCGCCTGGTTATTGATGGGGCCATGGAGGGATCTGTCACGGGGAGCCGGGTGCGAGGAGCTGCGCTCAGCCTCCCTGGCCTGAGTGCATTTGCTCTGCTGGGGGGGGGGGATAAACCCACCAAAATAGCCCCCTCCGGGAGGCCTGGGGTGCAGCTGAGACCCCAACCGCTCTCCTAAACTGCAGCTGGTGCCAGGGGGGGATTTTCCAAAAAAAGCTGTAAGGATAAAGCTGGGACAGATTAGACCGGAGCTGAAACGGGAGGGGAGGCACCAGGGATATGGCCCCTGAGTCCGTCTCCCCTCCACCCCCGCTGTAACTGGGACATGTATTCAGACGGCTGAAGCAGAGATGGCTCCAGGCGCCGGGTTGAGCTCCCTTCTCATGTGAAAGGATCCCGCAGGGAGACAGCCCAGCGCCCTGGAAGCCCGGCTGGCGGGGCTCTCACCGCTGGACCCCGCTCCCCTTCCTGGGAGTCCTGCCCCATCCCCATCCGCTTCCTTTCTGGCAGGTGTCCTGGCACTCCCTTTTGTCTGTTGGGGCTCACCCGAGTCCCCGGTTCAGGTCGCCGCTATCTTCCATCTTTGCACCGCATCTGACCACTGTGTTACACACACGTGTGCTTGTTAATCGTATTTGGCGAGGCCATTCATTTCACACGTGCCATCGAGCTACAGGCATCGCTGCAAGTGCTGCGGTCCCAGGCGGTCAAACTAGCAGTCCAGCCCCCTTCTTCATTCGGTCTTTGAGGCGTCTGACTCCAGTGCGTCTTCATGTGCGCAGTGTCCAAAATGACTGCGCATCTACATGTGCACACCCGTGTTGCACAGTCAGTATGGTGACTTATGCCGACTGGAACATAAGTTTGCTACCTGTGTCGTACAGGTATCCAATTTACGCCCAATTAATTACTGCACATTAATGCACGTGTAGTCGCCTTACTGCGCAATAACACTGTGTGTGTGGACTGACTTGGGACTAACTTTATTCCCAAGTCACTCCACACGCAATGTTAATGCACTTTAATGCCTGCACGTGTAGACACTGGCCTATTCCTGCTTACTGCATAGTAATTTACTGTGCAGTAAATTTAAGCTGGTGTAAATGCACGTGTAGAAGTGCCCACTGCACTGTCATAACTGCGCTGTCGGTATTGTGCAGCCATTTAATTGTACAAACAGGTCCCCAGTGACTGTGTGGTAACTCCTTGGGGGGAGGAACGGTATTTTTGTGACGCTGGCTGTGCAGCGGCATCGCGTCAAGCTTCCTGCCACACTGCTGCAGTACCTACCACATAACTTGCATTTTTAATATATAAAATTAACTTAAGCCTTTCTTCTAATGCAGATGAATAATTTTGCTTCTGTTTGCCAAATATGGTTATCTTGAACTAATTTTTTTTATTTTAGGACCATCTGCAAACACTTCCTCAGCCTGACAAAGGGTGTTCGTGCCCGAAAGATTGTTAAGAAGAATTTTTCCAACTATTTGAGTTGGTCTAATAAAATATATCAGCTTTACCCAAAGAAGGTTGTCTGCCTTATTTTAAGATATGCTTTTTATTTTTAAGTGGGAGTAAATTTGACTTGCACTATTTCTTTTTTGCCCCGGTTATACTGACGTAGTTTAGTTGGCCAACTTTTTAATGTGAGTGAAGAACAGTATTTTTTTTGGTGGCTTTTTTTACTGGGTGCATGTTTTAACCATAGTTTTAAGCTAGCCATGCAGCCAGGTCTAAAGGCCCTTAAATCTCAATGCTTCAGGATGTGTCCGTTCCCTGATAGGGCTCAGTTGAGGGTGACTCCAAGATCAAGTGGGTTTGGACCGGGGGTCCCAGGCTGTGCCATGTTGAGCTGGCAGTTGGCCACGTGGTTTTTCAGGTGGACCTGAATTGCAAGTCATGACCCCCGAGGTGTTCGATTTGGTCCCAGGGAGGGGAGACGGGTCCCTGGGGGTTAGGTCCCAGTGAGTCGCGAGCCAGCACCCAACCCCTCTTAGGCGCGGGAGGCTCTGCCAAGCCACGGGAGAGGAGTCTGGGATGAAAGCTGGCTCGGGTTTCCCCATCAAAGCCTTGGCCGGACACAGAGTGCAGGTCGGGGCGGGGGGGGCTTATACCCCGAGCCGTGACGATGTGGAGACCCCAGCAAATCGTTTCATCTCGGGTGTTCGCAGCTCCCTTCGTTCCCACCTGTCTGTGCCTGGAGCTGCCCAGGGTCATCAATCAATCCCCGGCTTCTTCCCTGCCCAGCTGGGCCGGTGGGTCTGGATTAGGAAGGGGTGTGGGTTCGAATCCCCCTCCGTAGGGACATCCTGACTCTGGATCGAGCTGGCCTTTTCTCACTCCGTGGTCCTTTGCTTACTATAAGGGGACAAGGCATCAAGACGGGGGACCCTGTGGGGCTAGAGAAGTCATTCCAAGGGGCTGCCTTTTGTCTGGGGTCCAGACAATGAGTGTATAGCATCCGTGTGGGGGATTCTCATGCCCCTCCTAGGACGTAGTCTCTTAATGCCCCTGCTCCCATCCCTGAGAAACGGCTCCTCCTCGTGGCTTTGCTGTGGCACCATCACTAAGGTAAGGCCAAGCTCTGTCTTCTGACTTGGCCTGGACCCTCCATCACCTTCCTCCTGCTCGGGGAGAACTACGAGTGCTGGAACATCAGCGCTGCCATGGACAGGTTCAGACCCTAAAATTGCACATTGTGGACCAGATCCAGTATTGGAGCCACCCACCCCACATGGAAACACGTGTCCGAGTTGTAACGGGAAAGCAAGAGAAGGACCTGGGACCTGAAGCTATGAGCCAGCAGCAAGCTCTTGTTGCAGAAGACAATGCTTGTAGGGGGCACGGGACAAGGGGGAGCTCATGGTCACCAGATGGGAGAGTTCAGCCAGATCCACCAAGGGACTGGACCTGTTCTTGGAGGAAAGGGGCATTGGGAGCTTTTATTTCTAGATGTCTCCAGCACTCCTCCCTCTGGGCCCCAGGAGGCTGGGCTCCAAGTGGGTATCTGGACTTTCCACTTGGGAACACCCCGCCGCATCTCTCACCTGGCAGCTGGGCTCTGGCTGGACCACCAAGCTGCCCGATGAGGACAAACCAGTTCATGAGGACGCTAATTGTTGACAGTGAAAAGGCCATTTGGTCCAGAACTCCTTTCTTGTCTTCTTTCCATAACGAGCCCTGGAAAATCCTTGTTTTACCCTCTGTCTCTGCCCAAGGCAACCGCGCCACCCTTGCGCGTGCCGAGGAAGACCTCCAGACGGTGCTGGATCTTTTTGGAGAAGCCTATTGAACTTTGGGCCTCTCTCTCAACATCAAAAAGAGTAAAGTGCTCTATCGACCTGCCCCACACCACAATTGTGACCCCTCTTCCCAAATTACCATTGAGGGAAAGACCCTGGTGGTAGCTGAGCACTTCCCCTATCTTAGTAGCTGCCTGTCTCGGAGACTGAACAATGAGAAGGAGGTCCAGCACAGGATCTCCTTTGGGATGTTGCTTCACCGGGTCTATACTCATCACGATCTCCAGAAAGGCACCAAGATCTGGGTCTACAATGAGTTGACCCCAGTCTACGGCTGTGAAACATGGGCGACCAACCAGCTGCACCCCAAGAGCCTGGAGAGGTATCCCCAACGATGCCCCCGGAAAATCCCCAAGCACACTAAGTGAGGAGGAGACGGTCCACATGGAAATGAAGACGAGAGAGCAGAAGAAGGGAGAGGAGAGAAATCCTGGCTTATGGCTGACTTTTCCCTGCAGAAAGTCCTGCCACCTCCATGGATGGGGTTCAAGCACTGCACTCTTAAGCCACCTCAAGACCCAACTACGAGTAAGGTCCTCTCATTGAGGGATGGCCACCGCCAACCCAACAACCCGATATGACTCAACATATATTAACGTATTCAAACGAGATCAAAAGCTAATGTTCTAGTGGGACAAGGCACTCCGGCTTAAATTTACTGTGCATTAAGTTACTGCCAATAAGTGGGAATAGGCCGGGTCTACATGTGTTAGTGTTAAAGCGCATTAACGCTGTGTGTGGACTGACTTGGAACTAAAGTTAGTTAGATAAAACCAAGTTTCCTTAAAAATAATCCCAGGTTCCTCTGAAATTTTTGTCACCTGTACATCGTCTGGGCATCACGTGTACAAGCACCCCATGTGTTTGCAGGGTAGCAGGGATGGACATCTAAGAGGGTCTGAAATTTTTGACAAGCCAGGAAGGAGAAGAAGGGAAGGAAAAGGTGGCTAATGAGGTCCAAGTGTTTCTAACTTTAGTCCCAAGTCAGCCCACGCACAGAGTGTTACTGCACATAGGGCGTCTACACGTGCATTATTGCATAGTATCTAATCGGGCATAAACTTGATACCTGCATGATGCTCATTTTTATGCTCAAGCTGGTGTAAGTCACCATATTTACTGTGCGGTACGAGTGCCCATGTAGACGTGTGCCCATACCGAGCATTAATTTTGGTTTCTGCAGAGTAAATGTGCATGTATGGATGCGTCCGGGATGTCGAACTCATCTTGTGGAGGCGGCCGGGAGGTTGCATCTGATGCCCCGTTTGACGCCGTCTTGACCCCCTTTCCCTGCTCACTCTTGCGGCTGCTTTGTTTCTCAGGTCATGTTGTTAGATCCCTCAAAAAGAAAACCACCGGGGCAGCCGGGCTTTTCTGATACCCCAAAAGGATCTGCAGAAAGATGCGTGGGCTCAACACTGCTCCTTGATGATCACCTGGAAACACTTGGACCTCATTAGCCACCTCTCCCTCCCCTCTTCTTCCTGGCTTGCCAAAAATGTCAGACCCTCTTAGACATCCCCCCTGCAAACACATGGGGCGCTTGTACACGTGACGCCCAGACGATGTACACATGACGAAAATTTCAAAGGAGCCTGGGATTATTTTTAAGGGAACTTGGTTTTATTTTATTTTTTTCCCCCTCCTTCTTCTCTTCTTCCCATTGGAGCTAATAAATCAGGTTTTATCGCTTGAGATCATTCAGGAATCTGCCGGCTTTTTTTTTTTTGGCTTTGTTTAAAAGCAGCAGGTTAATTTAGGTTCAAAATCTCTGTCTCTCTGTCTGCCTGGGTTGGAATAAATCTGACTGACCACAGAGGAGGCAAATCTCCGGGGTTATCACTGAGCAGGGGGTGACTTTCACCCAGTCGCCAGATGTAGCAAGGGGGCAGGGGGGAAATAATGTGACTTTCCAGCCACGCCTCTGTCGATTAGAGACTCTCCGGATTAAAAATGGCCCTGGCTTGAGATGCACGACCTGTTGGACGGGAAGGAGGCGGTGGAGCCAGGCGGCAGGGCTGGGAGGAAGGGGGAAATCTGTCTTGAAGAAGGAAAAATCAATCGGTTTTTAATTAAAAAAAAAAAAGAAAAGAAAAGAAAAGAAAAGAAAACCTTCTAGCTGCAAATGTGGAAGTGGTAACGTGGGGAAAGGGGCGAGAGGCTGGGATGGCTGGGGAGGGGTCGGTGATCATGGATGTGTGTGTGCAAGTGTGTGCACACACACGTCAGGTGTCTGGTTTGTGCATGTATGAACAACACACACAACCACACACACACACTCTCACAGCCCAGGTGTCTAGGGTGCATATGCACATGCGCGCACGTGCACGCACATGCACCCCCACGGAACCCAGGCATCTGGGGGACTACCCCATACACGCATACATACACACCTCCCCACGTGCATGCACCCCCCCCCACAAAAAAAAAATTGCATTTATCCCTGGATAACTTGCCCCTGCGTTCACCCTGCTCAAGGGCAGGACGGGATTTCCCCCTGCTGAGGCTGGTGCACACCGGGGGGGGTTCGTCTTCCTCTGCAGCGGGGGCATGGCCTGGGCTGTGGTGTCCACAACCCCCCTGGCAGCAGCAGGACATTTGCCCCCCTGCTTTCCCTGCAGCAGGCCTGGGTGCGATGCCGGGCGTGGGGTCAGGGCCGACGGTTCGACGCTGGGTTTGTTTAGGCTGGTTTGAGCGGGGCTGATCCTGCCTCAGGCCGGGCTTGGACTGTGGGACCTCCGCGGATCCCTGCCAGCCCCACATCCCCAGGACTATACCTGGACCCGTTTTCACCTGGCTTCTGTTTCCAGGCGGTCGGTGGGTTAGAAATGCCAGGGGCAACATCTTCGACCGCCCTGGTTGTGAATAGATCTGTCCTTGAATTTATCCCAACCCGCTCTGTTCACGGGGGCGCCTCTTGGGGTAACAAGGAGCAATGGTCACAAACTGGCAGAGAGCAGATTTAGGCTGGATATCAGGAAGACCTTCTTTATGGTTAGGGCTGCCAAAATTTGGTATGGGCTCCCGAGGGAGGTGGTGCTCGCCCCTACCTTGGGGGGTCTTTAAGAGAAGGCTGGATAGGCGTCTGGCTGGGGTCAGCGACCCCAGCGCTCTTTCCTGCCCAGGCAGAGGGTTGGACTCGATGATCGGTTGAGGTCCCTTCTGATCTGAGCATCTATGACTTTTTCCCTATCCATCCATTAATTTATCCTGTCCTTCATTGACCCTGACTCTACTCTCTGCCACCACCACCTCCTGCGCTTGGAAATGTGCAGCCTTTTCTTACCAGCTGGTTGAGGGGGCGGGGGGGTGGTGGTGGTGGTGGGGAGGGGGTGGTGGTGGTGGTGGGGAGGGGGTGGTTAAAGCCTTCTTGTTCCCCAGCCTTTGCTTCTCTTTTGCCCCCCACTCCCCCCCCAGTAAGCCCGGCCACCCATGCAAAGTAATGATCGCACACTGAGCTGGCAAAGCGCGCAATAAATGCAGAACAGCCACACGTGTAAAGTAATGATCACAAGATGGGCTGGTGAATAGTGCAATAAACCTAGGCTGGCTACATGTGCAAAGTAATTACCACACAACGAATTGGTGAAAAGTAGCGATCACACAATGAGCCAGTGAATCGTGCAATAAATGTAGACTGGCCACACCATGTACCAAGTAATGATCACGCAGTTCGCTGGTGAATCATGCAATAAATGTAGCCACATGTGCAAAGTAACGGTCGCGCCATAAAAATGGCTGTCCAGCTATGAAAAGAGCCACGCAGCTATAAAGCTAGTGCTTGGAAACGGCCAACAGCTCTCGAGCAGGTTTCTGGCCAGCTCTCGTTTGCACGAGCAGCCGGGCCCTAGCAAATTGTGCCTGGGAGAGCCCAAGCCTCGGTGCTTTCACCCGCCCTGTCCCTCTCAGCCCCTTTCTCTCCCCTCAGTGCCCAGTGTCTAAAGGAAGGAGATTAGCCCCTTAGTGGCCTCTGCATGCTCTCTTTACCATCCCCGGGACAGAAGCCTTTGAACCCGGGGCCCCTCGGAGTCTCTCTTCTGCCTCAACCCCCCTGAGACCCATTTCTTTGAAACACCAAGAGGTTAATTTCCAGTCCTCCGGTGGCTTTTCAGTCTCAGCCAAGGGGAAAAACGCTTTAATTGATATTATTCCAAAAAAACAACAGGCTGGGAAGGCGGTGGGCGGGGGGTAGGAACCAGCCAGCTAAGAGTTACAAATCCATCCCCAAAACCCACTTTGATTCATGTAGCTGAACGACGCACGCGCGTGTGTGTATGCGTGTCTCTCTCGGGGCCACACGTGCTAGTGGGGGAACAGAGGTTTGCTGTAGGGGATGGATCTACCCCTCAAGGGCTGCATCTGCAAGAGATGCTTTACTGTGTGGTAGAGTACTCTGTGCAGTAAAGCGTTGCCGTCTACATGTGCAGGCACTTATTGTGCAGTAAAGCGTCACTGTCTACACGTGCAGGTGGTACTGCCCAGTAAAGCATCACCATCTACACGTGCAGGTGGTACTGCGCAATAAAGCATCACCATCTACACGTGCAGGTGGTACTGCCCAGTAAAGCATCACCATCTACACGTGCAGGTGGTTCTGCGCAATAAAGCATCACCATCTACACGTGCAGGTGGTACTGCGCAATAAAGCATCACTGTCCACATGTGCAGGAAGTTATTGCACAGCAAAGCATTGCTGTCTACGTGTGCAGGCACTTATTGGGCAGCAAAGCATCACCATCTACACGTGCAGGCACTTATTGCGCAGTAAATGAGTGGGCTGCGCAATAAATGTATTACTGGCATATGCCAGTCGTCAGTTGAACACGCAGTCAGTTTACTGCGCAGTAAAGCCAAACAGCATTAATGGCACGCAAGCCCGAGGGCGTGCAAGGCTCAGCCAAACGCCGAGAGGACCCAGCTGGGGATGGGGACAGGGAGGAGAGGGGGGGTCTCGCTAAACTTTGCGTTATATCCGGGCTGTGTATTTAAAAGCATCACCAGGAGAATTCAGAGAAGTCTGTTAAGACACTCCTCCCACCCCCCCAAATCCCTCTGTTGGTAAAAAATAAATAAATCCACTGCACGGGAGAGGATCTTCAGTTTTTCTACTTAAAAATAAAAACCTGGTGATTTTTTTTTTCCGTGCCTTTCCACCCGCTCTCTCCTTCCACCCTCCGCGGCTCTCCACAGTGCCGCGTTGGGCGTCCATTCTCCCTCCCGGCTCGGGCCTTGCGAGACACCCCCAGCGATCGGGGAAACGAGCCCCGCGAGCAGGGTGCTGGCATCAAAGGGCTCATCCCTTCTGTGCGGTCCAGCCCATAAACAGCTCTTTTCTCTCGAACCCGAGAGCTTGGTTTCGATTCTTCTCAAACAAAGCTTCTCTCTCTTAAATTTAAATGCAAAAGCAGACATCCAGCCTGGCTTCCCCCCCCCATCCCCCCCTCCCCCTTTTGGCCTGAGAATGAATTATTGGACAGGGGGAATGAAGAAGGAGGAGGCTTGGGGGGAGATTTCTTTTAACTGAAAATCGTATGTAACGAGAGGTCGTAAATGCGAGCGCTGCGCCTCTAAATCCACAGCTGCCGCGCAATAAATATCCTTTACGGGGTGGAGGATTTCAAAGGGGGGCATTCTTCACATGTTTCCTCGTCGATGAGGGGGACGGGGGTTTAAAGCGGCAAAATAAACACTCAAGGCCCTGTTGACTTTATCACCCGGCAGCCGGTGATTTATGGCGTGGGGTCGCGGCACTGGGGAGAGGGAGGCTGGGGGGCATCAGGGCAGGATTAGGGGTAATTTGAGCCAAGGCGGGATGACTTTAACTGGGGTGGGAGGAATCGGGCCTTGATCCAGCTGGTGATGGGTCTTGGGTGGGATTGGGCCCAAGCTGGGAGCTGTATGTCTGGGATCGGGGCCACGCCAGGCGCTGTACAGACCTGGCTGGGATCAGGGCCGCGCCGGGCGCTGTGCAGATGTGGCTGGGATTGGGGCCGCGCCGGGTGCTGTACAGACCTGGCTGGGATCAGGGCCGCGCTGGGTGCTGTACAGACCCCGTCTGGGATCAGGGCCGCGCCGGGCGCTGTGCAGATGTGGCTGGGATTGGGGCCGCGCCGGGTGCTGTACAGACCTGGCTGGGATTGGGGCCATGCTGGGTGCTATACAGATGTGGCTGGGATCGGGGCTGTGCCGGATGCTGTACAGATGTGGCTGGGATAGGGGTCATGCCGGGCGCTGTTCAGCCCTGGCTGTAGAGACCTGGCTGGGATCGGGGCCGCGCCAGGGACTGTACAGACCCCATCTGGGATCGGGGCTGCGCTGGGCGCTGTATAGGCCCTGGCTGGGATCGGGGCCGCGCCAGGCACTGTTCAGACCTGGCTGGGATCGGGGCCGGGCCGGGTGCTGTTCAGACCTGGCTAGGATTGGGCCCGCGCTGTATGCTGTATAGACCCTGGCTGGGATCAGGACCGCGCCAGGCGCTGTACAGACCCTGGCTGGGATCGGGGCCGTGATGGGCACTGTACAGACCCTGGCTGAGGCAATCTCCGAGCCGGGCTGGGGGCACCTCCCCACCCAGCCCCGTTTGATTTTGGTTGCTGGGAAAAGATGCGCCCCCCCCAGTCATGCCTGTTTGGGGGGGAGAGCACGGTGCACTCTCCCCCTGCAGCAATCTACGGGAGCAAAATGCACCCCCCTTCACCCCCCCCCGCCCCGCCCCATTTCAAGGCCTGGAGCACCAGGCCTTGCTTTCTAGTGCTTTCAACCATTGCGGGGGGCGGGGGAGGAAACAGATCTGGACCCCCAACCCCCATCCCGCCATGATTTGGGGGGTCCTGTTGTGTCCAGACGGCCTGGGGTACGTGGGGGGGCACAGGGAAAGGGACCTGCCCGCTTTGCATTTTCATTAAGAAGGGCTGGGGATTAATTTCCTGTCCCTGGCAGGGAGAGGCGGCTGGACTGACAGTGATGGAGTGGGTTTCCCCCCACAACAAGCTGGGGGGGTGTGGGGGGGTCTAGCAGTGTTTTCCCCTTAAAGGGGCAGCAGCAGGGTGCAAAGCCTTGGAGCTTATCTCAACCCCCCCCAACCCCGACCCCTCCTTTGGGCTCTTCTTTGGAGGGAGGGGGCAGGTGGGACCCCCCAGTCTGGGGCAGGGGCCCAGGGGGTGATCTGATGGCAGCTGGTGGGAGAGGTGCGGGGCACAGTAGAGCATCCCTGGGGTGGCTCTCAGTGCCTCGGGGTTGGGGGGCATTGCGGGATGGGCCCAGGGATGGGCTGGCCATGACCTGTGGGGTCTGGCTGGGGAAGGGAGCAGGGCAGAGGCAGGCAGGGTGTCAGCAGCGTGGAGGGATGGATAGATAGATAGATGAAGGTGGGGTGTGGGGACAGACAGACACACAGAGGGAGATAGATGGTGGATAAGTAGATGATGGATGGATGAATAAATGGATGATAGGTGAATAGACTAATCAAAAGTGGATGGATGGATGGATGGATGGATGGATGGATGAGGGTGCGTGGGGACGGCTGGGCTGATGTGTGTGGGAAAGAGATGATGGATGGGGGAAGGAAGGAAGGAAGTGGATGGATGGATGTGGGAGGGATGGGCGGATGGAGAGGTAGGGGATACATGTGGATGGAGGGATGAACGGGAGGGTGTATGTGGCCAGAAGGGTGGGGGGATCGACAGATGGATAGCCGGAGGTGTCTGTGGGCTGGGGGGCCGGAGGGAGGGGCGCAGGTGTGAGCGGAGGGTGCAGGCATGTGTGCGGGGTGCGTGTGCACGGGGGACGGCGGGGGGCACTAGGGACGGACAGGTCACGCTGGGGGGGCTGCTCCGTGTTACAGACGCCGCCGAGGCCCCCTCTGCGCCCCGGACTAGCCCGGCCCCCGCCCCTCTGAGCAGGCCGCGGCAGACGGCTCCGGGCCGCGCCGGGGGAACATGATTGATGACCCCCGTCCCAGCCCCCCGCCAGCTGGGCCCACATCTGGGCGGGAGGTGGGCGAGGGGTGGGCAGGCGGCGCCGCGGGAGGCGAGGGGAGCGAGGCCCCCCCGCACACGCGTGTGCGCGCACACGGGGGAACACGCCTTGTCACGGGCCTAGAGAGCCGGTCGGTCGGGGACCCCCGTCTGCCTGCCCGGCCCCCCCAGCGCAGCCCTGTCTGCCCCGTCTGTCCCTCGGTCTGCCCGTCTGCCTGCCGCTCGCCCTACCGCCCCCACCGCTCCATGCCACGCGCCAGGCAGGACACCCAGCTCCCCGTGCCCCCTTGGTGCCCCTGTTGGGGGGGCAGAGCATGCCCTGGCCCCAGGCTTTGCACAGCCCCCCCACCCCGTGCACACACCAGCATCCCCAGACTTGCAGCCCCCACCCCCAGCTTGGTGCAGGGAGGGTGGCCAGAGCTGCGTGGGGAAGTCCGTCTGTCTGTCCGTGGGGCCCTGCTCACCCCTCCCCAGAGCTGGTCGCAACCCCGAGCCCGCCAGCCCGGCTGCCCCCCCACCCCACTGACCAGCAAAGGGGGGGCGGGCATGGAGGCACAGAGCAGGGAAACTGAGGCACGGAGGGGAGCAGAATGGGAACCCAGGTGTCCTGCCCCCCCCACGCCCCCAGCCCCCTGCCCCGAGGCGGAGCAGCTGAGGCAGGAAACGCGGGGCCTGGCCGGTGACCTTTGCACCCAGATCTGGACCTCTTGAGAGGCGGAGTTAATTAGCAGCTGTAATTAGTGGGAGTGAGGCCCTAGCTGTTTAAATCCTCTCTTCTTTGGCTGGGGAGGGCGGGGGGGCTGAGATTTGGGGTCCCCCAACGCCCTTCCGGGTCCACGAGGCACCTTGACCTCAGGGCCGCGGACCCACACTTGTGCCCAGGAGGGGGGACATATGCCTGGCACCGAGGGCCCGTAGGGGACCCTGGCTGTGCCCCCCCCGCAGAGAAAGCAGTGGGATGGGACCCGGGCGTCCGGGGCAGGGGGTGGGGGGAGCGCGGCCTGGCGGAGGGCTGCGTTTTGCCCTGATAATTGGGCAATTAGCGTGAAACAACCGTTTTTTAATGAAGCCTTGTTAAAAAAGAGCCAATGAAAAGCGCTTTTAAAATGGGGGGGGAGATGGGCACTGAAACCTCCCAGGCGCTGAAGGGGGGCACCCGGGGGGGGCTGAGCAGTACCAGCCTGGTCTGAACTCTGACCCCGAAGTCCATGGAGCCACGGTGGGGTGCCCCCCCCGGCATCCCCTCAATGGGAGCACCCTAGGTGGGGGGGTCCTAGGCCAGTTTTTGGGGGGTCACAGGCCTGGGGGTCCCTGGCCCAGATTGTGGGTCCCAGGACTGGGGGGAGCCTGTCTTGGGGGGTCCCAAAGTGGGGGGTGTCTCTGAGCCAGGTCAGGGGGGTCACAGCACTCAGAGGGCCCCAAGGCTGGGGGGGATGTGGCTCAGGGGTCCCAGGGCTTCAGGGGGGTCGGGATTGGGGGGGCATCCCAGGGCTGGGGGAGCTGGTGTAGGGAGGTCACAAGGCGGTGGGGGGGCACAGCAGTGGGGGGTCCCTGGCCTAAAATAAGGGGTCCCAGGGCTGCGTGGGGTCCTGATTCAGGATGAGGGGGGCTTGGTCCAGTTTAGGCAGTCTCAGGACTGGGGGGATCCTGATCTGGGGGGGCTTGGTCCAGTTGGGAGGGACCTAATTCAGGGTGGGGGGGTCTGGTCCAGTTTGGGGGGTCCCAGTGCTGGGGGAGGGGTCCCAGGGCTGCGGCTGGGGTGGGGGAGCACGGGGCTGGGCGGGGGGGTGGGGGGGGCCGGCGTGCGCCGCAGAAGGGGTTAAAGCGCGCTGCCGGATGTGCTCATCGCTGCCAGGCAGCATCTTCCCTCCATCCCTCCATCCCTCGCAGGCCCCTCCGGCCAGGCCTCCCCCCACCCCTGCTCTGGGGACGAG
Organism: Crocodylus siamensis; assembly: GCF_052110815.1. Lineage (NCBI taxonomy): Eukaryota > Metazoa > Chordata > Crocodylia > Crocodylidae > Crocodylus > Crocodylus siamensis. The sequence goes on from NC_143400.1 coordinate 1,582,450, forward strand.
GGGGGGGCTGGGGGCTGGGCCCACCCCCCCCAGCCCCTGCACCTTTGCTGCCCGCCGGGGCGGTGCCGTGGGGACCCTCAGGGCTGGGGGGGGGGCAGCGGGGAGGCCAGGAGCCACCCCCCCACCCCCTTCCCTAGCCACCCCCCACCCCTTCCCTAGCCCCCCCCCTTCCCCTGCCTCTTCGCAGGCTCATCCCTCACCCTGGCTCTGACAGCTCGGAGCGGGGCTGGGGGGCTGGGCCTTGCCAGGGCCCCCCCCCGAGCAGGGCAGCCGGGGCCTGGGGACAAGGGGCTTGAGACAGGCGAAGGGGGGGGGCAAGCTTTTTGCCCCCGCTAATTGCCGCCAGCCGTTTTGCACACTTGGGTCTCTGGACTTTGGGGGGCTTTTGCCCCCCCCACCGTTGCAAAGCAGCCCGTGTGCCCCCCACCCCGGCTCGGCTCTGCAGCCAGCAGCTCCTTGCACGCCCAGGCCGGTGGCTCATGGCACAAAGGGTAAGTCCAGCTGGGTCTGTTTTTTGCCGGGGAGGGGGTTTGGGGTTGGGGTGGCGGAGATGCCCCAGGGGCTGGGGTCAAATTTGCACCCCTATTCACTTAATGTGTGGGGGGGGGCCCTGTGGGCATAGCGGGGTGCGTGTGTGCAAGGGAAGGGGGGGCACCCTTGCAATGGACCCCCCACCCAATTCGTGCCCAGGACTCCGGTCTCGGCGGGCACCTGAATTCGGGGGTCTCCAAGTATCCCATTGCTTTTCGGGGTTCAGCCGGTGCGTGTGAACCCCCCCACGTGTCTCTGCGTCCACCCTCCAGCCCCCCCGGATCCACCCCGTGTCATTTTTCCAGTGCGCCGGAGCTGGTCCCTCTCGCCTGCTGGATTTTTGCCTTCACCAAGCGGCTTTTGCAAAGTTCTCCCTTTTCCAACTTGTTTTCACCCCCTTTTTGCAGAGAGGCAAAGTGGGAGACGAATCTCGGGGGGGGGTCGTGGAGTTTGCAGGCGTCCGATGCTGAGACATATCAATCCGTGTCTCCCCAAAGAGTTTCTCCTGGCTTTAAAAATGACATTTCAATGAGTTTTGGGGGGGCTTTCCCCCCTTTTGGAGCCCATGTAGGGGCAGCAGGAATAGATCTGAACCCACCCCCCAGCTTCTGTCACTGCTTAAAAATCATCGTGCAAATATTCACAGGGACAGTAGTATTAGGGGAGGGGGCAGAAAAGTGACTCTCGGGGGCTTTTTTATATAGAAGAAAAAATAGGAAACCCCCAAAACAGCAGCAGCCAGAGCCAGCCCAGTGCAAAACCCAGAATATTTGGGCGTCTTATCTTTTAAACTGAGGAAAAAAAAGAGATTTGAGAATAAAAGTGAATGCAAAAGAATATTTAGGTGTATTATCTTTTAAATTGGGGGGAAAAAAAGAAGAGATTTGAGAATAAAAGTGAATTTAACTGAATATTTAGGCATCTTATCTTTTAAATTGGGAAAAAAGAAAAAGATATTTGATAATAAAAGTGAATTCAAGTAGCAGATCACACCAGGAGAAAGTGGAAGGACAAATCCAGCCCCACCCCCCGGCCCCCGGGTTCATAGGATGAGCTGGGTGGATCCTTTCCACCGCTAAAATGTGGGTTTTGGGGGCGAGCGAAGGCACGGGTCGAACTCCCGGCCTTTGGCTTTTCTTCTCTATTATTTTAAATGGAAAAAAAATAAAAAGGCAAAGAGCAGGTAAACTCTGTGCGGGGGCCGGTGATTTAAAAGAGGAGTGCGGGGCGGGGGGGCGGTGGAGAAATGTCTTCAGCCCGTCTCGAAGGCATCCCACCAGCTCGCTCGGGCAGCGGATGTGGAGCCCGCTTGGCTTTTTCTTTTGTCAGATCCGGCCGGGGCCCAAAGAGTTTGCAAAGGGCTCACGGGGTGCAAAGAAAAGAAAAGAAAAGAAAAGAAAGAGGAAGGGGGGGCAGGGAGTCTCCGAGACGGGATGTGCCCGCTCTGTGCGGGGAGGGCCTGCGTCTTGCTAATGAGCGTCCAGTAAGGAGCAAGGCCAGCTCATTTTTTTGGGTGCTCCTCTTTTAATTGGGGGGGAGGGCGGGGGGGAGAAGGAAAAAACCAAACTCTGGGTAAGATTTTAAAAAAATGATGGTGGTTATTATTATTATTTTAAATAGACTCTTTGATTAGAACCAAATTCGTGTTTTGGAGCTTTGCTTTCTGGGCTGGGGACAGCTGCTCTGAGCTGGGCTGGAGGCAAAGTTTAGCTGGAAGAAAGGGAAAGGCGAAAGAAACATGTATACATGTATGTGCGTGTGTATGCGCGTGCACGTATGTCTGTATGTGTATATATGTGTGTATTATGTATAATGTATCTTTATGTGCATATATATATGTGTGCGTGTGTGTGTGTGCATGCCGTGTGTATATGTATACCTATGTGTATGTGTGTATATGTGCATGTGTGCGTGTGTGTGTATACGTGCGTCTATGTATATGTGTGTGTGTGTATATATATGTATATAAATCCATGTATATATGTGTGCCTATATACACACACACATATATATACACACACGCACACACTTACATACATCCATACATACACATAGGTATATATTTGAGAAGCTGGGGCGGGGGAGTGCTTTCCACAGCCTGAATCAGCTTCCTCTTCAATATAAAAAAATCATGCACCCCCCTTTGGAAAAACTGTTGCCTTATTTGGAAGAATTTATATATATATATAAAATCTTTTTCAAGGTGTTTTTCCCCTGTAAAACTTTTGCTTTTCCCCGAGAAAAGACCAAGTGGGGTGAGGGGGGAGAGGGAACCCCAGGAAGTTTTGCCAACAAAGGGAAAAGGCCGGATCCTGGACTCATCCGTAGAGGAGCCTTACAAAGGCGGGGTGGGCGGGGGGGCCGTGTGAGTGCGGCGCGGTGGTCTCCGTGGGGAGATTCGCTGTCCCTCTGGAGGGGCCCGGGTGGTTTAGGGGAGCTCCCGGCTGAGCTTTGCTTCCCAGCAGGGCCGGGAAGGGGGTGGGCAGGTGGCGAGGGGGGTGGTCGTTAGGTGAAAGTTTGGAGGGGGAAAGCCCGAGCATCCCCCCCAGCAGCCTCAGTTCTCTCCCAGCCTCCGCACGTGACCTCTTATCCTGGGTGCCAAATCCCTGGGGTGTCCAAATCCCCCAGGGTGCTGTTTCTTTAAGAGGGCACTGCCAGCCCCCGGGCACGGGCATGGGCACAGCTCCCAGCCCCTGGCTCCCTCCTTCCACGTGTCTTGCAGTATGAGGACCTGGCGTGCTACCCCGCGATGGATGGGCTCCCCTTGCCGGGATTCGCGGACCCCCACCTGGGCAGGAGCCTGCCACCCCCCTCGCTGAGCCAGAGCTCCCCGTACGGCCCCTCCGGGGTGACCCACCGCCCGGGGGCACCCGCCGGGATCGGCAACGGCGACGCCTTGAAGCGCGAGAAGGATGAGATTTACGGGTAAGGCTGCGCCGGGCCCTAATACGGGGGTGGGGGGTGCAAGGCGCGGCACAGGGGTCCGCACCCCATCTCCGACCCCCAGCGGCGCGTGCACCGTGTCTGCCCGGTTTCAGGCAAGCGCCGTCTCCCGGCAGAGACGGGTCCAAAGAGACCAGACAAAGAGGGTTTCATTTTCTTCTGAGGAGAGGGGGCTTTTAGGGGCAGAAGGGGCAGGATGGAGCTTCCCCGAGGAAAGGAAGAGAAGGGGCCGGGGGGAGGAGGGCGGCTTTCCCCTGAGAGCCAAGGGGTGATTTTTTTTGCACCTGTGAGAGGGGGCACAAAGGTGCCCCTGACCCTGATTGCTGTCACCCCCCGGGGTATAAACCTCCGGCTGTGTCAGAGTTTGGCCCTTGCTGGGCTCGGCTTCTGCTGGGAATCGGGCCCAGAATCGGGGCCCTGGGAAAAAGCTGGAGCTCAGCCCCCCCGGGAAGCCTGAGCCGGGCCCCAAAAGTCGCTTCTCTTCCCCGACCAGGGTCGCGGCAGCTCCCCGAGGCCCCGGCCCTGATTTATGGCCCTCCACAGATATCACCTTCCCAGGGAGCCACGGGCCCCTCTCCCCCCCCGGCCCCTGACCCCAGACAGGGCTGAGACTGGTTTTCGTTTGCGGCTTTGACTTTTCCCGGCCAATTCGGGGTCTCTGTGGCGTCGCCCGTCTCTGCTGCCGGAGCCTGGGCGATGCCGGGGCTGGTGCCGGGTGCGAGCGCGTGTGCAGGGCGGCGTGCGACAGCAGGGCTGTGGGAAGGGAGGCGGCTCCAGGTGTGCGACACGCGTGTTGGGGTGTTGGGGGGGGGAGCGCGTGGGCTGAAGTCACTGGAGGGGCATGGGGAGCTGGCAGAGGTGGGGAGCAGAAAGCAGAGCAGTGGATCAGGCAGGGAACACAGGGCAGGGAGCAGGAGGTGGATGCACCGATGGGGCAGGGAACGCAGCAGGGAGCAGACAGCGGAGCGGCAGACAGGGCAGGGCAAGGGCAGCCCCCCCGCGCCGCCCCAGCCCCCCTGGCCCCGCAGGCACCCACTGTTCCCGCTCCTGGCGCTGGTGTTCGAGAAGTGCGAGCTGGCCACGTGCTCGCCCCGCGACGCGCCCGGCACCTGCCCCGGCGCCGACGTCTGCTCCTCCGACTCCTTCAACGAGGACATCGCCGTCTTCGCCAAGCAGGTCAGCCCCGCGCGCCCCCTCACCCGCCCCCCCGGCCCCGAGTTCCCCCCGGCCGGGTTGGTCTGCAAGGTGGGGGGATACCGGGGAGATGGCAGGGCTATGGGGGACACGGCGGCATGGGGGTACAAAAGGTAGAGGGGTATGGGGGAGGTAAGGGGGGTATGGGGTGTAGGAAGGGGGCTACGGGAGGTCCCTTACCATGCAGGGCTGGCCGTGGCACGGAGGGCTGCACCCCGGGGCCCAGACAAACCCCCGTCCCATCCCCCCTCGGCCCCTGAGTCCTTTCCCTCCCCGTGGACAGGGTGCAGCCCACAATCCCACCCCTCTCTGCTTTGCTGCTCCCGCAGGTGCGGACGGAGAAGCCCCTGTTTTCCTCCAACCCCGAGCTGGACAATTTGGTGAGTGCTGCCTGCGAGCCTCCCTCCCACGGCTGGATTCTGCCCAGTCACCCCTTGACCCCAGGCAAGGATGCGGGGCCCTCCCCTGATCCAGCGTCCGAGCCTCCCCCTGCACCAGCCTCCGTGTCCCCCCAGCCCTGGATGTGGGACCCAGGCATCTGGGCTCCCAGCTCCCCCATGTACCCGCCTCGTTCCCCCCTGCAGATGATCCAGGCCATCCAGGTGCTGCGATTCCACCTCCTGGAGCTGGAGAAGGTAAATGTGCCCCCCCCCACACCTGGACCCCCATCCTGGCCTGCTTGGATGCTCCTGGAAGGCACTGGGCCTGGAAGACCCTGTATCCCCAGCAGCTGATTTGGGGGTGGGGGGCATGAGGCAGACAAGGGACCCTTGGACTGGTCTTGGAGACCTTTTGTCAGGGGAGGGAAAGGTTAAAAATATAAGCAGAGGAGGGGACTGGGGGGCAGGGAGCCTGGCCTGGCTATTAGGGGCATTACGGTAGCCCCTTGGAGCTCAGGCAGATGGGGAGGGAAACTGAGGCACGGGGTGGAGGGGGGAAGGGGAGGGGGCCTGGGCACCTAAATTCATGCCCGCCTACCCACTTCCTGGGCCCCTGAGGTGGGGGAAACGTGTGGTGATTGGTGGGAGCGGTAGGATCTCGTGACGGCTCCATCCTGGGGTGGGCCTGGGGGGCACGGAGCTGTGCTGGGGCTGGTAGACGGCACAGTGGGAGCCCTGCAAGATCTGGAGCCCGTGAGGATTCAAACCCACAATCCAGCCCACCCTGGATTGGTGGGAGCAGTGGGATCACCGCGCAGCTCCATCTTGTGCCAGCCTGGGGGGCACGGAGCTGTGCTGGGGCCGGGGGGGGGGGGTAGACGGCACAGTGGGAGCGCTGCAAGGTCTGGACCCTGTGGGGGTTTGAACCCGTGGCCTGGCCTCAACCCCCCATTGTTTCTGGGGGTGGCAGGTGCACGACCTGTGCGACAACTTCTGCCACCGCTACATCACCTGCCTCAAGGGGAAGATGCCGATCGACCTGGTCATCGACGACCGGGACGGCTCCAAGTCCGACCTGGAGGACTACGCCTGCCCCAGCCTCTCCGACCAGGTGGGCCGCCCCGACGCCTGCGCCCCCTCCCCGCTCCCGGAAGGGAGGGGGCTCTGGGGGGCAGGAGCCTGGCTCCTCTCCCAGCCCTGCCCTGTGCCCCCTACTTCCCTCCCTGGCATGCGGGGGGGAGGGGGCAGACCTGTGGGCAGCCCCCACGGGGGAAACCGAGGCACAAGGAAGTGGAGAAACTGAGGCTCCCCTGGGAGGGGAGCGGGGTCTGCGGGGGGAGCCCGGACGCCCGGGTCCCGTCTCCAGTGGCGCTGGGGGAGGGGCCCGGGTGGCGGCGAGGCCTGCTCTCGATTTACAGCTGTGTCGGCAGCTTGGCCCCCACGGGGTTAAACGGCGACCTTTGCCCCCTGGCACCCCCCCAGGGGTGTCAGGTTCCAGCAGGCCCCGGCACGGTCGGGGTTAACCAGGCCGGGGGCACGGCCCAGACCCCACCGCCCAGCCTGCCCCCCCACTCCCAGAAGCCGGGGCAGGGGAATGGGGCCTAGTGGTTAGAGCTGGGAGCTCGGACACCTGGGTCCCCTCCCCGCTCCAGCAGGGCGGGGGGCTGCAGTGGCAGGGGGGTGTCCCTAGCCTAACCCCCGCCCCCGGGCCAGGTGCTGAACGGGGGGGGGTTGTTCTGGGGGGTCACGCTCTGCCCCCCCCAGGGCAGCGTGTGGCTGCGGGACGCAGAGGAGGTGGCGTCCGCGGGCACCCCGGGACCCTCCAGCGGGGGGGGGCTGGCGTCGCACAGCGGGGACAACTCCAGCGAGGCAGGTAAGGCCGGGCCGGCCCTGGCGAGGGTGCGGGGACTCGTGGGTAGTCCCCCGCGGGGCGGGCGGCGGGTTGGCGCCCCCGGCCCAGCCCCAGCCGGCTCCGTGCCCCGGCGCAGGGGACGGGCTGGACGCGGGCGCGGCGTCGCCCAGCACCGGGGACGAGGACGAGCTGGAGCGGGACAAGAAGCGCAGCAAGAAGCGCGGGATCTTCCCCAAGGTGGCCACCAACATCATGCGGGCCTGGCTCTTCCAGCACCTCTCCGTGAGTCCGGCAGAGGAGCGGCACGCGATGGGTTAAGCGGAGGGGCCGGAGGCTGGGGTTCCCTCCTGGCCCTGGACCCCCCCCCAGCCCTAGGATGACCCCTCCCCATGCTGTGCCTCGGTTTCCCCATCCTGATTATGGGGCCCTGCTCTCCGGGGTGGGGGTGGGGGGTGCGCTCCTCCCCCTCTGCCCGGGGGCGGGGTCTGGGGGGATCCCAGCCTTCGGGTAACCCCCCCTCCCCCCCAGCACCCCTACCCCTCCGAGGAGCAGAAGAAGCAGCTGGCACAGGACACGGGGCTCACGATCCTCCAGGTGAACAACTGGTAAGGCTGGAACCGGGGGGGCGGGGGGGTCCAGGCTCCCCCAACCCCCCCGACACCCCCATCCCGGTCTCACCCCCCAGGTTCATTAACGCCCGGAGACGCATCGTGCAGCCCATGATCGACCAGTCCAACCGCTCCGGTGATGCCCGGGGTCAGGGGTTGGGGGGGCATTTGGGGCACAGCCCCTGGGGCGGGGGGAGGGGGGTGGAGCAACCCCCCCACCCTCTGCTTTGACCCTTGACCCCCCCCCCCACTCTCACCCACAGGCCCTGGGGCCCCGTACAGCCCCGAGGGGGCGCCCCTGGGGGGCTACGGCCTGGAGGGGCAGCAGCACCTGGGCGTCCGCCCCCCCGGTGAGTGGGGCAGAGGGCTTGGGGGGGTCCAGGGGGGCATCTGCCCCCCCAGGCACGACCATGGCCCCCCAAAGTGAGAGAAAAAAGGAAGTGCCCAAAATTGTGTGTTCCCCCCAAAATTATGGCTTTTCCCCCCTGAAATGGTGTTTTCCCCTCCTAAAATTGTAGGTTTTTCCTGCAACATTGTATTTCCCCCCCTAAAATTGGGGGTTCCCCCCTGAAATGGTAGATTTTATTCCTCTCCCAAAATGGTTTTCCCCCCCAAAAGTTGTGGTTTCCCCCACCCCAATGGTTGTTTTTCCTCCCCAAAATGGGATTCCCCCCACCCCCAAAATTGTTCTTTTTTCCCCTTCCAAAATTGTGAGTTTTTCTCCCCCAAATTGTGGGTGCCCTCTCCAAATTGTGGTTCTTTCCCCCCCAAAACGGGCCTTTCCCCCCAAAATTGTGGGGTTCCCTGAAATAGTGGGGTTTTTCCTCTCCAAAAATTCTCCACCAACATTGTGAGTTCCCCCCACAAATTGTGGTCCCACCCCAAATTGTGGTTTTTTCCCCCCAATTTGTTTTTTTCTCCCCAGATGATGGGTTTCCCCCTGAAATTGTTTTGCCCCCCAAAATTGTGAGTCCCCCCAGATTGTGGGTTCCCCCAAATAGTATTTCCCCCCAATTGTGTTTCCCCCAAAATTGTTTTCCTCCAGAATTGTGAGTTTCCGTCCCAATTTGTGTGGTTCCCCCCCAATTATGTTTTTTTCCCTCCTAAAACTGTGGGCCCCCCCCAATTGTGGGTTCCCCCCAAAAATCATGTTTTCACATGTGGGGGATGGGGGGAAGCATATTTTGGTGCCGTTCTGCTGGGATCAAGGCCCTCTGCTCGGCCTGGAGGGGCCCCGGGCTCCTGCTGTGTTCAGGGCTGGCGAGCGGGCGTCAGACCCCCCCAGCCCCTGGCACGGAGTGAGTTTGGGGGGTCTCAGCCTGGGGGCTGGTGGGTCTGGGGGTAAAGCAGCAGGTCAACCTAGTTACGGGTTGGGGTCATGGGTGGGGGTCAGAAGTGATGGATAGGGGTAGGGGTCAGGGTTGACAGGTAGGGTTTGGGTTATGGAGAGGTCTGGGTATACCCCCTAGGGGATGGGTCTAGGGTTAAGGGCTGGGGTCAAAGGTCAGGGTTTCCATCTTTTGCTAGGGGTCAAGGGTAGCATTAGCAATAGGGGCCAGGGTCAGGGGTTATGGATAGGGGGCCAAGGTGGGGGGTTACAGGTAGGTTTAGGGGGGTCAGGGCTTATAAACAGGGGTCAAGGGTTACCATTAGGGTTAGCAATAGGTTTTGGGGTCCAGGGTTCCAGATAGGGACCAGGGTAAAGGGTTATGGGTAAGTTTTGGGGTCAGGGGTAGGGGTTATGAATAAGGGCCAGGGTTGGGGTTAAAGGTAGGGTTTGGGGTCAAGGGTTACAGATGGGGGTCAGGTGTTACAGGTAGGGCTTGGGATCAGGGGTTATAGATGGAAGTCAGGGATTTTCGGGGTCAGGGGTTACGAAATGGGGCCCAGAGTGCCAGGTAGGGTTTGGGGTCAGGGGTTACAGATGGCATCAGGGATTATGGGTAGGTTTTGGGATCAAGGGTAACAGGTGGGGGGGTCAGGGGTTACGGGTAGAGCTTGAGAGCAGGGCTTACAGACAGGGGTCAGGGGTTAAAGATAGGGGCCTGGAGTCCCAGGTGGGGTTTGGGGCGAGGGGTTACACATGGAGGTCAGGAGGTATGGGTAGGGTTCAGGGTCACGGGCTACAAATAGGGACCAGGGTCACGGGTTCCGGGTAGGGCTCGGGGTCAGGGGTCATGCATGCAGGGTCCGGCCCGGGGCTCACCCTGCTCTCCCTGCAGGCGCGATGGGCGGCGTGGGCATGGCCATGGGTGTGGAGGGACCGTGGCCGTACATGTGACGCCCGTGTGCTGCAAGGACGTGTGAGTACTGGGGGCCCCCGACCCCCACTGCTCCCCCCCACCTGAGGGGTGTCCAGGGCTCCCTCCCGCCGCGGCACCAACCCCCCTCCAATGTCTCGCAGGTTCCCAGGATGCACCAGGCCAGGCCGAGCATGCGTCGCACCTGTGGTGGGAACGGGATCCATGCGCCCCCCCGGCTCTGCAGGGCCCCCCCGGGAAGACGGGGTGCCCTCCCCACCCCCAGCTCCCCACCGCTCCGGCAGGATGCGGGGGCGACACCGGGAGACGCTGCAGGACTTAGCAGCGCAGAGACGGACTCTGGGCGCTCGTGTGTCTGTCGTACACCCCTGCGTGTGCGCAGAAGCCGCGTGTGTGCACTTGGACACGGGTGTGCTCGTGTCATAGACGTGGGTGTGCATCGTGGGTGTGCGCTTGGGTGTGCGTGTACACTCAGGCATGTGTGCACATACTTCACGTGTGCCCTCCGGCACGGGTGGACACACATCATGTACGTGTGCACATTTCAGAGGTGTGCACGCTTGGGCACATGTGCACATACTTTAGGTGTATGCACTTGGGCACGTGTGCACATACCTCATGTGAGTGCACTTGGCTGCGTGTGCACGTGCTCACGTTATACACACCTACACACATACTTCATTTGGATACAGCTGCACACGCCCGTGTCTTACATGTGTGTGCACACTTCACATGTACACTCAGGCATGTGTGCACACTCATGTCATAGGTGCGTGTGCACGCTTATGCACAGGCTTGGACACGTGTGCACTCGTATCGTGTGTGCCTGCACTCATCACCCCTGTGTGTCCTTGGACACACACTCAGATGCTTGTGCCAGATGGACCTGTTGTGGGGACAGGTGTGCACCTGCGCACGTCACCCCTTCACGTGGCCACACTCATATGTGTGCACAGGCATACACACACCCACCCACTCATGCCCACTTATTCCCAGCCTCAGCAGCAGCATTGTCCCCCTCACATGCACCCACACCCACACACGCGCGTGCAAACACCCCCCCTCCACCTTGACCAACATCTGGGTCTATTCCTGCCCTTCCCGGCGGGTTTTGTTTCTCTTAATTATTAACGACTTAATTAATTAACTCCGTGACAACGGGAAAGTAAATTAACTTGGACGTTTTTCTTACGATTCCTTGTCCGCCTCTGGGTTTGTTCGGGGGGGTGCTCCAGGGGCCCAGCACCGGGATCCGGGGGCAGGATGTGGCCTAGGCCTGCTGGAGGATGTGTGCGCGCTCCTGAATTCAGGAAGGGGACCCAGGTGTCTGGGTGGGGCTGCGTGCTGGGCCAGGGCAGGAGCCGGTTAAGCAGATGGGGAAACTGAGGCACGCCACCCCCCGCAGGCCTGGCTTGTCCCCTGCTCTGCCCCGCGCTGCAAAGCGGCGATGGGGATCCCAGGACTCCGGGAGCTGGGGCCTGGACACTTGGGCTCTCTGCGGGGAGCGGGTCCTGGGCCCTGCAGCCCAGAGCACAGAGCAGATGGGCCGTGAGCGCTGCCCCCCACCCCCCGCCTGCGCCGCCCTCCTCCAGTTCAGCCGGAGGCTAAGGAAAGCTCGTTAATCATCCAATTATGCCCCTGTCACAAAGCTGGGAGGGGGGGGAGGGCGGAACGAATGTCGGGGGCACACGGGAGACAAAAGCCGGTGACCCCTGGGGGGGGGCACGTCCCAGCCCCAGGCTGGAGCCAGCTGCCGTGCTGTGGGGGGTGAGAGCAGCTGGGCCCCATTGGGGGGACAGGGGGGCACCCCCCAGCTCAGAGATGGGGGAGCAAAGCGGCCCCACCTCCCCCCCAGTGCTAGGAGGGAACCCAGGCATCCAGGCTCCCAGCTCAGGCCCCCAGGAAGTGCTGGGGGCAGGGGGGACCGCAAAACTACCCTCCCTACCCCAGAGATCACAGGATGGGGAGCCGGATGCATGGGCTCTCCCCAGCTGGGGCGTGTGGGTCTAGTGGTTAGGGCAGGATTGGAGCAGGGAGCCCGGACACCTGGGTGCCTTCCTAGCCCTTGCGGGGGTGGGGGCTAGGGACTAGTGGTTACAGCAGAGGGGGCCAGGATTCCCTGCTCGCCTGTGGGAGCAGAGCGGGGCCCTGGGCCCAGCCCCCAGCGCTGGGGGGCCGAGGCCCCCATGCCGCCCTTCCCGGCAGGCTATTTTTAGTGGCGATTAACCTCCTGGCTCCCAGCCCCGCGCTCCGGGCCGCGGCCAATCGGCTTCATTAGGCGCCCCCATCTCTGCCGGCTCCGGGGCCGGGGGGGCAGCCACGGGTGTCACATGCGATTAGCGGCAGCGCCGGGGCTGGGGGGGCATGGAGGGATCGGGGCAGCGGGGCCTAGCTGCAGGCTCCGCTGCTGCCTGGGGAAACTGCGGCTGAGTCTGGGGGGCAGCTGTTCCGCGGGGTCGTCCCAGAAGGGAACCCAGGAGCCCTGCTCCCCAGACTCTACCCACCGGGACTCACTCCCCTCCTGGTCAGGATGAACCCAGGTGTCCTGACCACCCCCCCCAGGGGAACCCAGGAGTCTGGCCCCCCTGAAATGCCAGGAGAGAAACCAGGCATCCTGGTGTCCCCCCCAGCCCCAGAGATACCGGGTTCCTGGGGCTGGGCAGAGGTAGTGGCCTTAGGACCCCCAGCGCCAGGCCCCAGGTGGGGCTGGCTGGGAGGCGCTGCCAGCTTGGAGTAATTACCGCTAACGAGCGCCATTAGTGCTAATCACCTATTTATAGCGCAGGCTGGAGCTGTTAGGGTGGCAACTGAGTCCAGGCTGTGCAGCTCCAGGAAGCATGTGTGCCCCCCCCCCCCTTCCCCTTCCCGGGATCGGGGCCCTGTTGCCCCAGCTCTGTGGAGGGGGTGGGCACATCTGGGGCAGGCATCTGGGGCTCCTCTCATCCATCAGCACCCGCGCCCCTCAGAGCTGGGGGGAGAGCCCAGGCGTCTGGGTTCCCGGCCCCCCATGCTCCACCCCCTCAAGCCTTGTGGGACCCTGGGCCGGGCATGGACCCAGGAATCCTGGTTCCCTGGGAAAAAACGACCCAGCTCTTCTGGTGAGACCCTGCCGCACGACTGGCCCCTGCCCCCCTGCAAGGTGAGGGGGGACCCAGGCATCCTGGCTCCCAGCACCCACATGCTCCAACCACGTGGCCCCACTCCCCTCCCAGATGGGAGCAGGGGGCCTAGGAGTCTGGGCTCCTGCCCCCCTGCTCTGCCCACCAGAGACCCCGGGACTGATTGGAACAGACTGTGGGGGCATTTATTGAATATAACGAGGGGTCTGGGAGGGTCGGGGGGGAAGACCTGTGCCCCGAGAAGCGCCTGCTGTCCCCTGTGCTGGCAACTGCAGCTCCAGGACCTAGTCCTGTCGATAGGAGACAAAGCCTGGTCAGCCTGTGGGTGGACTGGGGACAACTGAGAGCTACTGGGATGTCAGCCCATCCTTCCCCCAGGACTGGGCTGAGGTCTGACTAGTCAAACTGGGTCAACTGAGCGTCACTGGGATGCCGGCCCTCCTCCCCCAGGTCAGATTCGCGGCCTCTCCAGACTGCTTGCTGGTTGGAAGGGACCGGATCCTGCCTCCCTGCCTCCCTCCCTAGAAACTGGGATGGGGGCTCAGCCCCTCGTGCGTCAGGACATTGCTCCCAGGAGCTGGGGTGACCCTGGTGGGGCTGATGCTGACTCACTGAGGCTGGGACGTGGGACGCAGAGCTCCTGTGGCTGCTGTGGGGGGACTCGGTGCCCATCTCGGGGTCCAAGGATAAGCTGGTTTGGGGCGACGAGAAGTTGGACATGGACTCTGCCAGGGCAAAGCAGGGCAGAGCTGGGATCTGGGGGGCACAGGAGCAGGCCTCCATACCAAGGGGGGGTGCCCATGTGGTGGGAGAGCCCCATTCTCCTGCCCCGGGGGGATCAGGGCCCCCCCTACTCACCTGTCCGGAGGATGACGACATCTTCCAGGCGCTGAAGCAGCCAGGTCCAGAGGACCCGAATCTTGGGTGCCAACGCGTGGTACAGGATGTAGAGGATCAGGAGGCCCCAGAGGACAGCCATGGTGATCTGTGGGGGGCCAAACCCAGGGAAAAGGGAGTGTGTGTATGGGGCAGGCCTGTTGATGGCAGTGACCCATGGCTCTGCAGGGGGGTGGAAGGAGACCACGGGGAGGGGGAGCCCTGGTGCGCGGTGCCAGGGCTCCTGGGTTGTCTCCCCCGTGGGGTCAGCAGCGAGGTCCCCCCAGCCCCGCTCACCTTCACATAGAAGTACTTGCGTTCGGGGCTCAGGGGCAGCCCATGGACATGGATGATGAAGTCCAGGTCATAGTCACAGTACGTGCTCGTGTCCACACCCCTGTGGATGCAGGGAGCTGCGTGGGGTCGACTTCCCACAGTCCTCTGCAATGTGGCTGGCTGGGGGGAAGGTGGGAGGCTCTCTCCCCCGGGCGGACGTTTCCCAGCCCCTGTGATGTGACCCCCAAGGAACGGGGTAAAGCCCCCGGGCTGCTCGAGTCTCTTCCAGCTGTGACTTGGAAGCCCTCCAACCTGCTGGGACTCCTGCATTCCCACCTTGTGCCTCAGTTTCCCCATCTAAAATGGGGCTCTCAAGAGGTCTGTGCTCGGCAGGAGGGTATTTCCTGTGGGGCTGGTGCTCACCTGTTGGACACCTCCATCAGGAAGTAGTAATCGGGTGCGTGGAGCCCCGTGGGCAGGATATCGTGGCAGGGAGAATGCCGCCGGCACAGCCACCTGCGGGGTGGGGGGCTCCATCAGTGGTGGTGAGGAAGCTGGCTGGCTTTGGGCACTGAAGGCTTCCTGGGGTCACCTGTTAGTTGGGTGGGTCTTACAGCCCTTGATCAGGGAATGGACAAATAGACAGGTCCTTACCTGATCCCGTTGTTGGTCCCGGACAGGACGATGTGGCCACTAGGGTCGGTCCTCATGGGTTTTGTCAGATCCGCTCGGGTCCAGATCAACGAGTGCAGGGGGCTGGGGACGAGGAGTGAGAGTATCCGGGATAACCCCGCTCAAGGCGGCTGGATCCCACTGGGTGGGATGTTCTGTCCAGACCTTGCTGAACCCCCCCAGATCCTTGCTGGACACCACTGGGCTGGATTCGGCCTAGCCCACACTCCCGGGGTCCCAGCTGCTGTCTACAGGGGCTGCATTGGATCCAGCTGGCAGTGCTAATGAGGCAGCTCTCTCACCCTGGGCAGGGCTAGGTGCTGCCCTGTAGTGCCCATGAGCTGGGGCAGGTACCTGCCATTGATGTGGGGGTTATAGGCATCGATCATATCACTAGTAAATTCAGAGATGTTGTTCTCCGTGTAGGCTCCCCCGCCGACAATCTTCAGTGTGTAGCTGCATGGAGGAAGTGTGGCCATGAAAGCTAGGCCAGGCTGGGGCTCAGCTTTGCCAGGGAGGTGGACAAGGGATTGGGGCAGGCCCTTACTTGCCATGGAAGGGCCCTGACTCGCCAGTCACCATGTCCTGAATCAGGAAGAAGGGGTAAAAGACTGCGAGGAAGAGAATGTGGACATCAGACCTCTGCGCAGAGCCCTGGAGCTAGGGGTCGGGGGCTGCTCCCAGGATGGGAGCCTGCAGGACGGAGACCCCGGAGGCTCTGGGTCTGTGGTGGGAGTCTGCTCTTACTGTCGTCGAAGAAGAAGCAAGGCATGTCAGGGTTGACGGAGATGCAGTCATAATACCGGTTGTTCTTCTTGGCACTGTAGCGCAAGGTGCGGGTGATGTCGAATGCCAGCCGCTTGCCCGGCGGGCACCCGATGTAGACAGGAACAACCTCATAGCCCTGCAAGAGGCCAGGATGGAGGGTGGGGGTGAGACCAGAGGCTGAGGGGGGCCCATCTCCACCCCCCGGGTCCTGCGTGGGCTTGGCATGGATCTGCGTGGCACCAGAGATGCAGCAGTAGCCCCATCACTGCCAAGAAATGCCCCACCGTGACGGCTTGGTACCTGCAGCTGCATACCGGTTCTTGTGTAACGGTAGCAGTTCAATGCTGAGTTCATGACCTGCACAGTTGGAAGCACAGCCAGGGGGGTTTCTTGAGATGGCTCCACATCTCCAGCTGCCGTTGCAGGTGGGGAAAGCGCCTTCCCCTTGACTCCGGGGCGGGGGAGGACCCACCAGGGGTCCTGCTGCTGGGGGCAGCCAGTGGGAGCCTCTGGGTCTGGCGTGGGTGCCCGTATCCTCACGCCGAGGCCCCTCACTTACCTTCAGCGTCATGGAGCTGGTGAGCGCATTCAGGCCACTGAGCTCCTGCCTTGGGTAGTGGCCCCTGTCCCTGATGGTCACCTGGAGGAGAGAAGCCACCATGAGCTGCACAGGAAGGGCCTGGTCCATGGGGATGGGCTGGCGTCTTCTCTTGGAGCATGACAGGGTCTGAGATGGAGGGCATGGGAGCCATGTAGGGGAGCCCCCTTGGCTAGCAGCTGTCCAGGATCCATGGCCTCTCTGCTCCCGGCTCCGATAGCCCAGGGTGGGGCAATGGGGCTATTCCCTGCCCTGCCCTCCCATGAGCCCTGGGTCTGTGAAGAGCCTGGAGGACTCAGCAGGGAGGATTTCAGGCTTCCTCTAGTGTGTGGGGCTGGGACCGGGGCCATGGTGTTGACCTCACCTTGTAGAGCAAAGAGCCGCGGTTCATGAGCTCCTGGCGCTGCAGGATGGAGGCCACATGGGTGGGGTGGGCCAAGACCACAGTAAGCCACACGTACTCCAGAGATTTCTCCTCCAGCCTCTCAACTGCGGCAGGGATGGGAGAGCCTCTCGAACCTGCGCCTGGCCGCCCCTTGTACCACGGGGGCTTTGCAGCTGGGGGAGCTGGAAAGGGTAGGAGGGGAGTGGAATCGGGGAAGCCGGGCATCTCCATCCAGCACCAGGTGTGGGTTCAAGGCTCACCAGAGTGAGTCACTGGGGGAATGTGGCAGGGACCGAGAGCCCGGACGCCAGGCTTGTTTCCCAGCTTGGGGAGGGGGCGTGAAGTCCAATGGTTAGAGCACAGAGGGGTGGGCTGCCAGGACACTTGGGTTCTCTCCCCTGCTCTGAGAGGGGGAATAAAGTCTGGCGGCAAGAGTTGGGGGTGGGGTGGGGCTGGGCGCTCAGGCACCCCTCAAAGACTTGGCCCATTGGGTCCTGCTGCCCTTCCCCAGCCCCAGCCCTGGCCTCTCACAGCCATCCTCGGTGGAGGCGATGCTGAGGAAGACGGAGAAGCTGTACTCATTGTACTTGTCCAGGTAGATCTTCTCGGGCAGCTCGTTGTTGGGCAGCAGGTCGTACACCTTTGCGTAGCTGCCCGTATTCACGTAGACGCCACCCGAGGAGTTCCTGTTGCTCGCCACGTAGAAGTAGTAATCCTGGGTGGGAAGAAGGTGGGTGGGTGGGTGGGCTGGCCAAGCCGAGGCATGGGGGGGACCTTGTGTGGCACACGCGTATTCTTGGGCCTGTTTCTCCCACTCGGGTGCGACTGACTTCTGCTGGAGGCAGGGGCCGAGCGTGATGCCCCGGCTCAGGGGGTAGAGTCCCACCAGCCCTCTGCAGGGGTGGGGAAACTGAGGTGCCAAGGGAAGGGGTGGGGGCTGCGGGGGAATTCAGGTGCTTGTGACACCCACAGCTGGGCGCCGGGGTCTCTCCGTACCTCATACTGCTTCTTGTTCTTCCACCAGCGCCACGTCGGGTCGTGGACTGGGTCTGCGTAAGGCTGCAAGAGCCACAGGGGGGTTGGATGGGGCAGGGATGCCTCGTGTCCCCACCCAAGCTGGTCTTCAACCAGCCCTGGTACGGTCTGGGTTGGAGGCTGACCATCAGCTGATTGTTGGCCCCAGCTTTGAACTTGCCAGTGCCAGGGGTAGCCCGGGATCACAAGCCACCCTGGTAGGTAGAAAGGGCACGACCAGGATCTGATCTCTGATCCCACCGCGCTATTAAAGCACTGTGTGCTGGGGGCTTTCACATTGGCACCTCTCAGGCTGAGCCGGGCGAAGGAGATGGGCTTTCTTCCTTCCTGACAGTGATGCCAAGCAGCAGGTTTGGGGGCCTAGCCCCAGGCACCTAATTCCCTTCCTTCTGGGCAGCGGGAGCCTGTGCTCACCCGGTTGTAGTCGGCGTGAAGCCACAGGAGCTGGAAAAGGAGGCCCTGGTAGACACCCAGGGAGATGTTGTTGTGGAAGCCAGTCTCGTCCATGACATCGGGTGGCGAAATATGGTAGTGCTCCATACGTGTGAAGCGCTGCGGCGCTGGCAGCTCGTGCATGCGCATGACGGCGAAGAGGCATGTGTCGGGGAAGCTGATGTAGTCTAATTGCCTGGTGGGGGAGACGGGAGCAAGAGGGGTGTCATGCTAGGGGCATGAAGCCTCCCCTGTTGCTAGGTGAGCTCCTCGGGAGCATGGGGAGGGTCCAAGAGTGGCACTGATGTGGGGGGGGGGATGTCCGCAATACAGGGCATGTGTCTGCATGGGTGGTGTCTGTGTGGCTGGGTGTGTAGCCTGGGGGGTGTCTAGGTGGTTGTGTGTGGACAGGGTACATGGGAGAACCATGTGTGGGAGTAGGTGCAGGGGGGGAATCGTCCCCTCCTCTGCAGCATGGACTCAGCCTGGCTCTGTGCTCCGCTTGCGGCTGGGGGGACAGGGAGATGCCGGGCTGAGGTCCGAAGGGGCCCCGAAGCTGCCTGAGCTTTCCAGGGGGGTCTGCTGTTTGCCCATGTGAGGCCCGGCAGCAGAACTGGGACCCTGTCCTGCTCTGTCCATGTGCCCTGGTAACAGCGGACCCCGGCTCGGGCAGCCCCGCCACTCACCTAACAATGACCCAGAAGTGCTGTTGCTCGTTGAGGTACAGGGTGGGCAGGAGGGTGGAGAGAGGGAACTTCCTCTTGACCAGCCTGCCCGTGCCATCTGGGTCCACGATGTACACCAGCTGTGGGGGGAAAAAGGCAGCTCAGGGTGGCACCAGTGCCCCGTGACCTGGATCTCTTTGCCCCCGCCCACCCCAGGCCTCAGCCTCTCCATCACCTGATGCAGCCCATCCTTGTTGTAGAAGAGGCTGATGAAGGACTCGTTCGAGCCATAGTCCCTGGAGCCCATCAGGATCTTCACTGTGAGGTAGGAGCTCCAGGCTTGTGAGGGATATACCTTTCTGATGACTGAGCTGCCTTCCAGCGAGAACCAGATCTACGGGGACAGCCCCCGTCTCCCAGCTCAGCCGGCCCTTGAGGTGCTCCCACTAGCCCGGGTAAGCCCCAACCCTCTTCCACCCGCTCGCAAAGGAATTGGGGACCTAGTTGTTCCCATTTCACAGACGGGCCAACTGAGGGACGAGACACTTTGGCTGCCCTCAGCCACGGCTGGGTCTGGAACCCGGGTGTCCTGGGGTGAGGCTGCATCCCATCCGGCCGCCATACCTCCTCTGATTCAGTCACCCAGACCAAGTCGCCTCGGTAGGACTGCACAAAGTACTTGATGGGTGACTGGGAGGGGAACTCGGAGAGGTAGATGTAGTTCATTGCGTCATAGCTGCAAGAAGCACAGGGTGACATGCCTGGCAGGGCTGTCCCAGGGCCTTGTTCTGCCAAGCCTGAACAGCTCTCCGCTCCCAGGATCAGGGCCTTGGTGTTTCCCAGCAGCCGGCTGCCCCCTCCAGCCCTGGGGATGGGGAAGGATGCTAGGCTGGGGTGCCCATGGCACTCACCTCTGCAGGATGACATTACCCCAGATGTAGAAGATGGTGCTGAATGGGTTGTAGGACAGGCCGCGGGGCACCAGTGGGGTGGTTGTGTACTCCTCCAGCCCCACCAGCATCACGAAGCCCTGATCGGTGTCTGTGGGGGGAGGATATGGGGCACGGGCAGTTTGCTGGGGTTGGTGGGGGGCAAGGTGGGGGTGGGTGAGAGTGAGAGCTCCCCACACACAGATGGACATACCTTTGGGCACGAAGGGAGGCACGTGGTACAGCAGCTTGAACGTAGTGGTATCTGTTCCGACAAAGGCAGGGATGTGGACGTGAGCACGGACCCCGCTCCCAGCCACCCCACTTCCCTTCCCCCTGATCAGGGCTCCCAGGATCCTGGCCTGGGATGTCCATATTCATGCAATGCCTCCACGGCTGGGATGGCTGTTCCCTGCCAGACAACCGGTGGGGAAACCGAGGCACGGGGCAGCTATATGACCTCTCCAAGCCCAGGGTATGACTTTAAACGTGGCATCTCTCTTCCTGTTGTTGGGGGGATGGGAGGGAGCTTTGTCTCCCCAAATGCTGACCCACAGCAGCCCAGGAGGCTCCAGTGTTGGGGCAGAGAAGTTCCAGCTGTCTCGGAGTGGTGGCTGGGAGCTGGCCCGCGCCCCACAGCCCCACACCCTGCTTACTTGTGCTGTAGGACACGATGGAGTAATTGGACTGGTTGCTCTTGGTCTCCTGCACCAGTAGGGTCAAGCAGAAATCCTCAGTTTGGTAGATGGCCCAGATGACACGGCAAGAAACTGTGAAAGGGAGCTGAGCTGGGGACATGGAACTGCTGGATCAGGCCCCAAGCTTCCCAACGGCAGCGAGCCGGGGGAGATGCTGGGAGGCTGCTCCTTGGGGGACCCTGGCTCCAGAGAGGATGTGTCTGCTGGTGCCTGGGTGACCCCGGTGTGTTGGGCCTTGGGCCTAAATTCCCTCCCCTGTGCTCAAAGGCAAGTCAATGGCAAAGCTGAAAACACAGCCAGGACCCCCTGGCCACCTCCCCCAGACTCCTGTGGAAAGTGCTAGCCCCTCACTCCCTGCCCCGAGCTGGGGAGAGAACCCAGGAGCCAGGGCTGCCAGCTCCCCCGGATCTGAACCACTAGACCCCACTCCCCAACCAGCATTGGAGAGACAGCCCAGGCATCCGGGCTCCCAGCTGCCCCACTAGAAGTCCCCGCTTTCGGGGACCCTCCGGCCCCGAGGCACTCACTCTTCAGGAAGGTGCACACGTTTTCTTTCTTTCTGGATAAGAGAGAGCTGAAGGAGATGATCGTATCTACGGGAGGAGGGAGGCTGTCACTGGGGGGAGGTCCCATCTGCCAGAGACATGGCAGGGGCTGGGCAAGGCAAGGTGGAACAGCTTTGAAAGCTGGGACGTGGATGCACTGGGTTCGAGTCATGACGGCTACAGAGCCCACCTGGGGACTTGGACAGCTGTGGCGAGGTACGGCTGGTGCCTGGTTGGGGGCATGGAGACCTCCAGCCAGCCAGCACAGAGCACTAGGAACCTGGAGGAACGCAGGGCCCCAATTTCCCAGCTCTGGGTGTACCTTGAATACTGCCGATGTAGACCTCACCCTCGTTGCTGCCACCGCCTAGGGCAAGGATGTACTCTCCGCCATAGGAGAAGGGCACTGGGTTCAGCTTGGCCACGCACACGTTGTTCAGCACCCGGTTCCAGACAGCTGGGGAGGAGAGAGGTGCCTGCTGTCAGGCCCCTGCACCAGGCATCCCCAGCCAGAGAGCAAGAGTGGGTGGCAAGCAGGAAGCCAGGTCTAGTGGGTGACACCCCTGCCCTTAGACCTGCCCCATGCCTACGATCATTGGCTTGAGGGCAGGGTGATGAGACCTGAATCCTCAAGATTTAGGCTCCCACCAGGCATTGAGACCATTGCGATCCAGCCTGCAGGGGTCTCGGAGGAGAAGCCGATGGCGGGGCACAGCAGGAGCCTGGGTACGGGTCCCCAGTGCTCAGGGATCTGCATTCCCAAAGATGCTTGGGAGATGCTGCTGACACATCAATTGAAGCCGGCGTTACCAGGGACCCCCACGGAGCCCGTGAGCACAGCCGGGGCTCCCCCCAGCTCTTACTGGATGCGTATCTTGTGTTCTGGAGGACGGCATAGTGGCCAGTGAAGTAGTAGACCAGCTGGTTCTGGCGGATGAAGAGTACGGACTCCAGGGAGATGGCGTCCGAGATGGTGGAGGAGAACTTCTCCTGGGGGCAGCCCAAGGACCCAATCCAGCAGCTGTCGATGGCCACCTGGGATCATAGAGATTGACACTGCAGCCACAGGAAGGCACCAGGTTTGGGCCCCAGAGCTGGAGCTGAGCCATGGACTGGGCAGCTGGACACAGCGCGGCCAGTGCAAAAACAGCTTGGTGCATCCCGGCCAGGACATCGCTGAGCCTCAGCTGCCCTTGGAGGAGGCCCTGCTGTTTCTCAAGCCGCTGGGGAGAGAACCCAGGAGTTCAGGACTCCCAGGCTGCTGTCCTCACTGCATTGCCCTGCCCAGGAGAGCCACGGCCCGCTACAGTAGGCGTACAGCCTTGAGTCTGAGCTCAGCCCCACTGGCTCCAAACCGCGGTGCCTGCCCAGCCATGCTGTGACCGCGATTAGGCCCACGGTGTCTGCCTCGCTCCCCCCACAGCCCTGCTGGGGCTTCAGCTACCTCAATGGCGGTGAAGTCGGAGAACTCTGTGTTGGACAGCAGGATGACCTTGTGGTCGGGGAACTCCCCGAGGATCCGAACGGGGGCTTTCTCATACGTGCTCCAGATGGGCCGCGACGGCTGGCCCAGCGCCAACATCCTTCCCAAATCGGGCACCTATGACACAGGGGCCGTGGGGTGGGGGCGCAGCTGAGAGGCTCCAGAGCAGCCAGGACCCAGCCCCTATTTCAGAGGGGAAACTGAGGCACGGGGCAACTCACTAACTTGCCTCTTCCCCTCCACCAACAGCTGCTTCCAAATCCTATGCTAGTGTTTTTGCTCTGAGCACTTCCCAGGTTTTCATCCAGTGCCAGCCCTGTCTCCCAGGTGGGGAAACTGAGGCACGTACCTCTTGCCCGATGGATGTCCGCAAGCCTTTGCGGGTGTTCCTCACGTATCCATTGATGTTGATGAAGAACCTGAAGGTAAAAAGCAGGTCTCTCACTTATTGGAGCCAGCAGTAAAACCTCTGCTGGGGCCAGGGACTACCCCTGGGGTGACTCTTGGTATGGGAGAGTGGGGCAGCAGTGGGGGTCACCCCCCACCTTCACCTCTTTTCCTCTATGTCTAGGCCGAGACCATTGCTTTCCACCAGGACGTCCATCACGACACTCCCATTCATGATGGGCATGGGTGTGAACCAGCTCATGTGACATACCTCCTCGCTGGCACACGGCCCTGCGGACAGTTCACTGAAAACATCAGCTCCAAGCTCAGCCACGCTCAAAAAGGCCAGTAACACGTCCAGGGGAATGAAGAAGGGAATTGGGAACAAAACAGAAAATATCACAACACCCCTTTATCAATCTGCGGTGTGTCCACAGCTCCAAGACTGTGCCCAGGTCTGGACCCCGCACCTCCAAAAAGATGGAGAAGAGCTGGAGAAGGTGCAGAGAAGGGCAGTGAGGGGGATCGGTCCTGCGGTAGGAGACTAACGATGCCAGGGGGTTAGGAGAGAGGTGCTGGAGGAGACGGGATGGGGTTTACACCCTACTAAAGATGGAAGAGATAGTCCCAGGGGATCAACTCCTGGCCGTCTCTCACCAGACCAGGATGAGGGGTCACAGCATGAAATGAGCAGGCTGGCAGTGTAACACCGACACCAGGACAATCGTTGCCCCCGTGTGAGGTGAAAGGGGGGAGCTCGTGGGGGGAGCAGAGAGTTCAGCCAGCTCCACCCTGGGGCTGGGCCTATGCTGGAAGAAAAGGGGCATCGGAGGTGGGAGTGGGGGGCACAGCCTCAGGGTCACCATGTCCTGGACCCTCCATGGCTGCAAGGGGGAGAGGAATGGGGTAAAACCCTGGTCAGACCCCATCGCTCTCCCTTCCAGCCTCCACGTGACATGGGAGACCAGGCAGGACGGACCTAGGGTCTGACCCCATCCATGGTAGCTCTCACGTTCTTATCTAAGTGCCTGGCACAGGTAGGGTGACTCTCAACTCCTGCTCCCCACTGTGTCAGGCCTCTTTGGGCCCCAGGCAGTAAGGGTCCAGCAGGGTAAGTGGATGCTCCAGATCCCCCCAGCCCAGCCCAGCCCAGCCCAGCCCAGCCCTATGGATGCAGCACCTGGGATCCTGTAAGGGGCACCTTCCATCTCGATTTGCAGCTGCTCGGCTTTCTGCTGCAGGTTGTTGATGGGCTCTTCGAAGGTCACAGTCACCACCGGGTTCAGTCCGTTGAGGAAAGCTTGGCGGATGATGATCTTAGTGTCCTGGGACCAAGGATGCTCTTAGTGCAGGGGAACCAAGGGAACAGAGTCCAGCTTTGATCCCTGCTTGCACCCTGCCCACGGCAGCCTGGAGACCCCAATCCGACCGGAGCCGGAAGGCCTATGAGGGAAGGAGCAGAGCATGCCCTTCTCTGAGAATGCAGATGCTGCTTGGAGCTTCTGCTTTGCTGATCACTTGCTATGCAGCCCTAAATACCTTCTGGCTCCATGCCTCAGTTTCCCTTCTTTAGCTTGGAAGACAGGCAAGGTGCAGGCTTATAGCTGGAGACCTTGTGTTCCCCCCTCCTCCCTGGAGGCACATTGTGCAATTGCTCAGGCCCTCAGTTGCCCACCTCTGGGCTCACTGCTTCTCTGGGAGGGTAGGGTGGGTTAGGAGGGTGAATGAGTTAGGGCCTGTGTTCAGATTGGGATAGAGGCATTTCCATTGGGACACGGTGTATTTGGGGTCTTGCTGTAGCCCGAGGCACAGGGGTCCAAGCCTCTGTCCATGCAGTTATGGGGGTCCAGGGTGGCCAGGTACAGCGGTTGCCATGGCACGTACATGTGTGCTCATGGCCAGGGAAGCTGGCGTGGCTTTACCACAGCAGCCAGATTGACCAGTGAGATGGGACAGACCTCTTGGGAGGGCATGGAGGACAAACAACACCCCTAGCCCCATGCCAGTACCTGTTTGGTGCAGGTGAGGTTGATCTTCAGGTAGTACGGAAAGGACAAGTAGTGCTGTTGGGAAGGGAGAATGGGGAGGCTTCGAACCCAGACTCCAGCCCCCGGCTTCCAGCCTGGGCTGCAGCCACCCTCCACCATGCTGCAGAGGTGAGAAACCCCCCAACCCTGATTCTGTAGTGACAGGAGAGGGAAATGAATTTCTTCCCAGCTCCATGTGGCCACCAGCAAAGCCCATGGGACAGCTACTAGGGAGAGAGGATTGAAACCTTCTGCACTTTACGAGTGCCAATTCTTCTGCTTGAAAGTCAGGATGAGGCCCCTGGGCAGGCAGCAGCCAGGTGCAAGCCGGGCTGCGGGCTCTATCCCCAGTGGCCACGGGAGGGGACGGGGACTCACGGAGTTCTTGTCGCTCAAGTCGATGGGCGAGTCAGTGAGGTTGTGAAACACAGTGATGCCGCTGTGCACCGGCAGCTGCTTGTGGAAGACTTTCTTCTCCCCGCCCAGGTCATCATAGCTATTGAGCACCACGTTCCACTCGCAGTCCTGGACCACCAGCAAAGCGTGCGTGGACAGCAGCATGAAGGCCAGGAGATACCACTTGATGATCTGAGACACCATGAGGAGCCCCTACAGAGCCTGCCGGTGGGTGGGGACCCCAGATCCTGAGGTGCCCTGTCCTCTCTGACGCTCTTTGTAGGTCTGCTTGGGGAAAGATGCGCAGACAGGAGTTACAGCACTGAAATGCGGCCACCTCTGGGGTGGAACGTAGCAGCTGTTTGCACAAAGACTGCACCCATGGCAAGAGCTCTGGGGAGGAAACGGGAACAATGCCCAGCATCTTGAGGGCTAGAAATGAGGAGGAATATTCTCCTACCCTGCCGAAGCCACGCCGGGGTCCACGTGCCTGAGTTGGGCTATGACCTGGACTCTGTTTCAGAGTGAACTGGATGCTGAATGGGGATGGAATCTGGGCCAAAGCCTCAGCAGGGGATTCACGCCTGCCACCTCCGCAGCTGTCAGAAAGACAAACAAAATGTCAGGGATGATGATAAAGGGGATTGTGAACACAACAGAGTGGGTCGTGACGCCCCTCTGGTAATCCATGGTGTGTCCACAGCGCTAATACAGCGCCCAGCTCTGGTTCCTGGGGATGGGGAAGAGCTGGGCAAGGTGCAGAGAAGGGCAGCAAGGGGCAAGGGGGATCGGTGCTATGGGGGGAGACGAATGAGGTCAGGCCTGGTGGGTTTAGGAGAGAGGCACTGGAGAGGGGACAGGACAAGGGTTTATAACATAAGAAGTGGCAAAAAGACAGTCCCAGGGATTGATTCCTGGCCGTCTCTCACCAGGCAAGGATGAGGGGTCCCGGCACGAAAGGAGCAGGCCGGCAGTGTAACACTGACACTGGGACGGTCGTGTCCCCCTGCGTGGGGTGAAAGCAGGGAGCTCGTGGGCACCGGGCGCGGGGGGAGCGGAGAGTTCAGCCAGATCCTCCCGGGGGCTGGGCTTGTGCTGGCAGAAAGGGGCATTGGGGGCTGTGGGGCATGGCGTTGCCGCATCCTGGACACTCGATGGGTACAAGGGGGAGAGGAACGGGGGGAAACCCTGCTTGGACCCTGCCCCTCTCCTGTCCAGCGCCGCTCTTTGCTGCCCTGGCACCCCCAGGACCAGGCAGGATGGAGCTGGGGTCTGACCCAGCATGTAGCAACTCTTATGACCTTAAATGATATGCGCTTCAGGTTAGCAGGCATGTATTCAGTGGGTGGGAGGGGGGCAAGCAGCCCGGCCCCACCAACAGACCCCAGCAGCTTCAGCTAGACCCTTGTGAACTGTGTGAACCTTGATTTGGGGTGGGGGGACCCCAAACTCCCCAAGTTCCCATGAATCGTGGTGGGAAGGATCTCAATGGAAGGTCTCTAAGCCAGGGCTTCTCATCTTGCCTGGCAGCGTCCACAGGTGGTGGATGAAGGAACGACCTTAGCTGTGAAATAAGCAGGGGGATCTCTGCCGAGTAAGCTGCCGCGGACCAAGCAGCCCCCCTTGATAAATACCAAGTATTAGGTTTATTATTATTATTTACTAGAGAACAACAGCAGGGAGATTCTCCTCTGGCAAAGAACTCGGGTCAGAACAGGGCAAGGGAATTTGGGACGCTCCAGCTTAATGTATTTCTTACAATTACTTTATGTGACAAAAATTTGCTGGTAGCACTTAAGGTAGTATCGTTTTAAATTGGTGGTGTGCAATCCGTCAGATTTTGGGAACCGCTGCTCTAGGGTTATCTCGAGTGTTTAAACCGCTGGCAGCATCTTGCAGCACCCTTCACAGGGTTTCACAGCTCCCCGGGTGAGATCCAAACGGTAAACCAACCATGGGAGCTCCTTTGAGAGGATCGGACACAAAACTTCTGCTGTGCCATGGGATCACGAGGCAGTGCGTCGGTGTGTGTGGGATCCACCTGAGACTGAGGTGGGGTATTTCTCGAGACCCCTGGTCTCGAGAAATACCCCGCTAGGTATATTTCTAGAGGCCCCCAGTATAGACCACAGGCCCGCTTGGAAAACACCAGCTTAGGGAAAAATAAGAGTTGCTTTCCTGTTGCCGTGAATGAGACCAGAACTGGGCAGGATGTCCGTGATCCTCTGGATTCCCTCCCGGGTGGATTGGGTGAATCGTGCTTGCCCACTTAACAGTGCGTGGCTGGCCAAGGTCCCCTGGGAAGGATCTCCGGGTGCCGCAGGGTGCTGGATCACCCTGGTTGAGAGTCACTGCTCCAGGCACCACCGTTGGCAATCCCATGCCGTCATGGGTGATGGCCGTTCATGACCCCCGGTTGAGAGTCGCTTTCCAGGAATCACCACCCCGTCACGGATGACGGTTTTCCACGATTGCTTCACCTGCGGGGCTAAAGCCACTTCCATGCCAGGCAGAACGGGACCTGGATCTGAGGACGGGGAGGCCAAAACGGTTGGAGACCTCGTTCTGCTGCCGACGCTGACTTCTCCTGCCGCCTGCCCCACCGCAGAGGTCTACAGACCCACATCTCGGCACCCTCAGAGGACATGTATGGCTTCTCTGGAGGGACAGCATTGCCCTCTGCCGTCCCCGCCACCACCTGCGCTGCTTGACGGCAGGTTTGGCAGAGATCCCCCTGCTCTGCGCGCTGCGCAGGTCGTTTCTCCGTTCGCCACCTTCAGGCAGCCGCGGATGAGAGGGTGCCTCGCGTGCACCCGCCCAACGGTGCGGGGCCGCCCGGGGAGGGGTCTCCGGCCTCCCCGGAGGTGCGAGACAGCCCCGGTTGAGAGTCGCTGCCCCAGACAAGGCTCCTGCCCCCGCACAGGTTGCGTTTGCCTGCCTCCTGGGTGAGCCCCGCGCCCCCCGGCCCGCCTGGGGAAGCGACTCTCAACTGGGGCCCTCCAGCACCCCAGGGGTTCACATCGCCCCGGGGGGACGGATCACCCCAGGGAGTCCAGATCACGGGGGGGGGCACGGATCATACTGTGAGGACCCTGGATTACTCGGGGGTGGGGTCCAGACCACCCTGGGGGGGCCGCATCACCCCGCGGGTCCAGAAAACCCTGGTTGAGAGTCGCTGCAAGTACAGGACCCGTGGGGGGGGGCGGGCCTGCCCCGTCACGCTCCCTTGGAGGGGGGGAAAGCAGCATTCCCGTGACGTCATCGCCCTTCCGTGACGTCGCAGCTCCCCCTTTGCTGCGTCACGCCCCCCACCCGCGATGATGCCGTGCCGTCACGCGCCCGTCAAAGTTGTCCCCGCCCCGGCGCCATGTCGTCACCGGCTGCGGCTTAACTGCCTCCTCGGCGCGCGGGTGACGCGACCGAATGACGGCTCGATCCCCCTCCCCCCTCCGTTCCCCCGCTCCCTGCCCGTTAGGAAGCTCGGGCACTCCCATTGGCTGCGGCCCGGCGTTGCCAGGGCGACCCCCTGAGCCGTCGCGCGGCGGCCGGAAGCCTGGGGCCGCGCGTTGCCATGGCGAGCCGCCCTCCAGCCGCGCCGTTGCCGTGGCGGGCCGGAAAGCGGCGCGTCGCCAGGGGGGACGGCGGGGCCGTAAAGCGTGCGTGTCGTGCCGTGTGGCGGGCGGGCGCTGCCGACTCACGGCGATGGCGGCGGCCGGGCTGGTGCTGAACGGGGCCGAGGCGGCGGGGCGGGCGGCGGCCGGCATGTACGAGCAGCTCAAGGGCGAGTGGAACCGCAAGAGCCCGAACCTCAGCAAGTGCGGCGAGGCGCTCGGCCGCCTCAAGGTGCGTTCCGGGGTCTCGGCCGCGGGGGAGGGGCGTGAGGGGGTCCGGCTGGGGTCTGCGCCGGGCGGGGGGAGAGTTGCCTTGCTCCTGTCCTTGCAGCTGGCCCTGCTGGAGCTGAACTTCCTGCCCACCACGGGCACCAGGCTGACCAAGCAGCAGCTCGTCCTGGCCCGTAAGTCTCCTGCCCGCCGCCCGTTGCTTCCTGCGGGGCTCTCGGGACCCCCCCGGCCCGGCCCGGCCCGGCCCGGCCCGGCCCTGACGCGTCTCCACCCCTTCCCCCCGCGCCCAGGAGACATCCTGGAGATCGGTGCCCAGTGGAGCATCCTGAAGAAGGACATCCCCTCCTTCGAGCGCTACATGGCCCAGCTGAAGTGCTACTACTTCGACTACAAGTGAGCGTGGGGGGGCCACCGCCCCGGCAGGGCGCCGAGCTCCCCCGGCGGCCCCGGCCCTCACGCTGTCTCTGCCTCTCCGCCCCAGGGATGAGCTGCCTGACTCGGCCTACAAACACCAGCTGCTGGGCCTCAACCTGCTCTTCCTGCTCTCCCAGAACCGCGTGGCCGAGTTCCACACTGAGCTCGAGCGGCTGCCGGCCAAGGAGATCCAGACCAACGTGTACATCAAGCACCCCGTCTCCCTGGAGCAGGTCGGGCCCGCCTGGCCTCCCTCTGGCTGCCCCCCGCCCCCGCGCGGCACGGCACGCAGGGTGCTCCGTGGGCAGAGGGCTGCCCCTGGAAGGGCGTGAAGGTCGTGTCTCTGAGGGAGAAGCTAAGCTCTGCTTTCCCTGGCGACGGGGGCGGGGGGCGGGCGGCTGCGTCTCGGGGGCGAGCGACCAAGCGGTGGCGTGAGCCGGCGCTCTCCGCCCCGCAGTACCTGATGGAGGGCAGCTACAACAAGGTGTTCCTGGCCAAAGGCAACATCCCTGCTGAGAGCTACACCTTCTTCATCGACATCCTGCTGGACACCATCCGGTGAGTGGCGCCCGCCTCTGTCTGCGCCCCACAAGGCTGGTAGCTTCCTGGGAGGTGGAGAAGGGGGTTGAACCCATTTTCTCTCCCTTCTCAGGCAGGGGTTGGGGGTCTTTGATCTGCTACTTGGGGGTTGGGCCCCCGCCACAGGCTGATGGCAGGGGGGTATCCCTGGGGTCCGACAGCGGCAGGATAGGGTCATTCTGGATTCAGGGGCACAGGGGTGGACCTAAGAGTCTTCTGTCCGCTTGGGTATTGAGTCCCAGTACCATGCCCGGCCGTCTCTGGGCATGGGTGAGACCATGTGTGTGCCCCTTTTTTTGCCCGTTCCCCCCGGCAGGGACGAGATCGCGGGCTGCATCGAGAAGGCTTATGAGAAGATCCTCTTCAATGAAGCCACCAGGATCCTCTTCTTCAACACCCCCAAGAAGATGACAGAATACGCCAAGAAGGTGCGGGGCCGGACAGGAGGCCTCAGGGGAGGGGGTTGGGGTTCCTGCCAGGGGCAGCCTGGCAGCTCACCGTGCCGCTGCCCGTCTCTCTGCCTCCCCTCAGCGTGGCTGGATTTTGGGCCCCAGCAACTACTACAGCTTCAGCAGCCAGCAGCAGAAGCCCGAGGACACCACCATCCCCTCCACAGAGCTGGCCAAGCAGGTCATCGAATACGCCAGGCAGCTGGAGATGATCGTCTAGTGCCTCCGCCGGCCTGCCCCCCACCCCCCCGGACTCTCTCTGCTTCCCCCTTCTCTTAGCATCTCCTCCTCCCCGTCCCGCCAATCCATGGGCCCTCGTTTGGGGTTTTTTTTTTAATTATTTAAACATGGGGCTGGGGCCTTGCAATACAGGCGCCAGCTTCCTCCTGTTCCCTGCTGCGGGGGGGAGGGGGGGGGCTGTGACTAGCTGCTGGTCCCCAAGCGGCAGGGGCAGGTGTGGGGGCAATGCCTCCTGGAGCAGCCTCTGGGCTCAGGCTGCCGTTCCCAGGCCCTGGCTTGGAGCTGAGCGGCGGTCACGGCCCAGAGGCCCCCCGGGGCCGCTGGCAGCTTCCAGAGCAGGGACCAGGCCGCAGGCGGGAACCTCTTGGGTTCGATTAAATGGTGGTTTCTTGTACGAACGGGCTGCCTCCGTTCCCTTATTGAGTCCTCACAGGCTGGGCCAGGAGGGTGCAGGCCCTGGAGCTGCCCTGTGAAGGGGCACTTGCGCTCGGATTCGCTGGTTGGGGGAGGATGCTGCCCTGACCCTCTGGCCTAGCTCCCTGCCACCTCTGTCCCCCCCGCCCCTCAGCCCTGCTCTGCGCCTGCTGCTGGTTCGAGCAGCCTTGGGGGTGCTTGGCAGGTCCCTGCAGCGTGCCCAGCCCAGGGAGGTGGCAGGGGCTTCTGGCCGCAGCAGGCGTGAGGGGAGCCACAACTAGGGTTTATTGTTTTTGGAGGAGACGAAGCAGGCTCAATCCTCGTCTCCGGCCGGCTGCTCGTAGGCGTCCATGAGGAACTCGGTGCCAGCTACCAATGACCCAGCCAGGATGGCAGTGGACACCCAGGGGGGCTCGGCCAGGTGGTTGGTGGAGGGGTTCAACCTGCAGAAAGGGGGTAGCTGAGCTGGGCATGGAGCCCCCTAGCCCAGAGGGGGGGCTGGGAGCCAGGCCCCCTGGCTTCTCACCCCAGCTGGGGGGTGAGAGGGGCAGTCAGGGCACTGATGCCTGGCCCCGGCCCCGGGCCCTGCTCGCTCGCTCACTCACCAGGCAGCGACATTGGGGGGCAGCCTCCTGCGCGCCTGGTGCTTGCAGTGGCACCGGCGGGTGCAGGATGTGCCCACGTGGAAGGGCGGCCAGCGGGACATGGGCGGCTCGGGGGAAGGCACGGGCGGCTCCGGTGCCTTCTCTGGCTCTCTGTCACCTGGCGGCTCTGGCCCCTGCCTCTCGGCTTCGGCGCCTTTGCTCTTCTTCGCAGCCTTACCCTTGGGCGCCGGTGGCTTGCGGGGCTTGGCGCGGCCGCGCCCGCGACTGCTGTTGCCAGCACCCTCCTTGCCACCCTTCGGCGCGGGGGCAGGTTCGGGAGCTGCTGGCGGCGCCTCTGTGGCTGGTGGCTCCGGCCCCTCCACCTGCAGCCCCAGGCAGGCGGGTGCCGACGGGGTGCGGAGCTCCTCCGCCCAGGGCCAAGCCTCTGGCGCGGCTGCCAGGGCTGGCAGGGACCCGGGGGCCGGCTGGCACGGCTGCAGGTCAGGGGTGACTGCCCAGGGCATGGTGTTTTCCTCCGGCGTGGGCGCCGGGCTGGGGCTCTGCTCCGCCAAGCTGAGCTGCTGGAACTGGTCCAGGAAGGCCTGGGTGAGGCAGCTGAGCTCTTGCTCCAGCCCCGGCAGCGGGGCGGGGGGGCCTGGCTGCAAGGTGACCTGGCAGAAGAGGCGCAGGACCTGCTCCACCACCCTCTGCACCCCTTCGGGCGCCCGGCTGGGCTCCGGCGCCTGCGCCCCCGGCTCTAGGGGGCTCCGGGGGGCGGCGATGGCTTTCAGCAACCCCCGTAAGGCCGGGCCCGGGGGGTCTCCCTGGGCGCCGGAGCGCAGGGCCGGGGGGGCCAGGGCTTGGCCCGTGCCCTCCGCGCCTGCTGGCTTCGGGGGCGGCTCGGCGTGGCCCCGCGGCTCCCGGTCACCGTGGCCAGGCTGTGGGGCCACGCTGGAGCCCCCCATGGCCGACAGCTTCAGCTTGGGCTTCTTGGTGCCGCTCTTGCCTGGCGCCGGCGCCTCCCTGCTGCCCGCGGGCGTGGGGCCCGAGCCCCCGGCTTCGGGCTTGGTCTTGCCCTGGCGTGGCTCGAGCTCGGGGGGGGGCTCCGACTGCAGGTTGCCCATGGTGCCACAGCGGCCTGGCGGGGCGGGGGGAGGTGGATGAGCAGGGGCCGCCTCAGACCCCCGGGTTCCCCGCCACGCGGGCACGTGGCCTTGGCGCTTCCTGCCTGATCCCCCCCGCTGGCTCGCTGAGCCCTGCCAGGACCCCTGGAGCAGCCCCGCTCTGGCTGATGGTGCCATCTCCCCATTTTACAGGGGGGAAAACTGAGGCCTCTGCATTGGGGCTAGGGGGAGCTATGCCCTGGGTGTAGTAGCAGGGCTCCCCTCATGGGCGGGCTCGGGAAGGCCGGGACAGCCTCCGTGCCTCAGTTTCCCCCCACTCGCTGAAGAGGGCGGGGCCGGTAACGCCCCCCGGGGGTGAGCGACGAGCCGGCGCCTCCTGCGGCCCCCCCGGGCCGGGCTCGGGGCTGGGGGCGGCGGAGCCGGGAGGGAAACTGAGGCAGGCGCGGGCGGAGCCCCCCCCGCACTCACCGGGCCGGGCCGGGCCGGGCCAGCTCCGAACCGGCGGCCCGAGCCCAACGGCCGGGGCTGGAACACGCGCCCGCCCCTCCGGGGCAATACCTCGCTTATAGCGCCCCCCAAAACCCTGGGCCTGACCCCAACCCCCCCAGGCTTACTGCCTAGAAGTGCCCCCCAGGCCCTGTCCTGTTCACCCCCCAGATGGGCCACCCCCCGTGCCGCCAGTGCCAGATGTGCAGCTCCCCCCAACCCCGCTTTGCCCTCTCCGCCACCGATGTCCTCTGCGGCCTCAGGCAGGTCCCGTCCCCTCGCCTGCGCCTCAGTTTCCCTTTCTCTCAAGCTGGCTTTCCCCGGCGGGGGGGGGGTGTCTAGAGACCCAATGAAAAGGGGGGGGCAGGGAGGTTTGCAGCCGGGAGAGAACAACTGCCCCCCCGCCCCCCAACTGCCTCCCCAGGGGAGAGCTCCCCAGCCTCAGCTGCCATGGGGGATGTAATGGGCTGCGCAGGGAGCTCCGGCACCCCCGTCCCCTGGGCACTTCTGGGAGGGGTGTTACCCAGGGGGGCAGTTCTCCCCGTGGGGGCATTACCCCCAGAAGGGACATTCTCCCCCCAGTGGGGTCCACTCCTGGGTGGGGTATTACCCCAAGGGAGCACTTCTCTCCCAGGGGGGCAGTTCTGCACGGGGTATTACCCTGGGGGGGGGAGTTCTGGGGGGGTATTACCCCCAAGAGGGACACTTCTCCCCCGGCGGGTCCACTCCTGGGTGGGGTATTACCCCAAGGGAGCACTTCTCTCCCGGGGGGCAGTTCTGCACGGGGTATTACCCTGGGGGGGGAGTTCTGGGGGGGTATTACCCCCAAGAGGGACACTTCTCCCCCGGCGGGTCCACTCCTGGGTGGAGTATTACCCCAAGGGAGCACTTCTCTCCCGGGGGGGGCAGTTCTGCACGGGGTATTACCCTGGGGGGGGAGTTCTGGGGGGGTATTACCCCCAAGAGGGACACTTCTCCCCCGGCGGGTCCACTCCTGGGTGGGGTATTACCCCAAGGGAGCACTTCTCTCCCGGGGGGCAGTTCTGCACGGGGTATTACCCTGGGGGGGGAGTTCTGGGGGGGACACTTCTCCCCCGGCGGGTCCACTCCTGGGTGGGGTATTACCCCGGGGGGAACACTTCTCCCGCAGGGGGGCCCTTCTGGGAGGGGTGTTACCCAAGGGGGGGCACTTGCCCCCCACGGGGCCGTTCGGGACGCATCCCCATGAGCTCCGGGTCCTGGCTTGGAGCCGCAGGTGGGGGCACCCCAACCACCCCCAGCTCGGGGCCCACGCCGTGCTGCTCCGGGGCCGGGGGGTTACCCAAAGGCGTGGCCTTTCACCCCAGGCCTCTCCCTTCCCGAATTTAAGCTCCCCTCCTCCAGGGGCGGTAGGACCAGGAGGTGGAAGCCGCCCCCTCGCCTGCATCCCCGGCCCTCGCCGCCGCCGCAGCATCCCCGCTCGCCGCGGGCCGGCGCCGGGCGCGGGCGGAGGAGGCCGGGCCGGGCCGGGCCGGGCCGGGGGCCCCGGGAAGCCGGGCGAGGGGGCGGCACGAAGCGGGAGGCGGGCTCAGCCCGGAACATGGCTGCGGGAGCCGCGCGGGGCCCCGGAGGATGCTCCGGGCACCGGCGGGCGCCCGCGGCCTGGCGCCCCTGAGAGCCCGGGGGGGCAGGGGCGCGAGGGCGAGCAGGCGCCGGGGAAGCAATGGATTGCAAAGCCCGCGGCCATCCAGCACCCGCACACGCCGCCCGCACACGCGCACACGCGCGGCCACAGCCATGGAAACAGAGTGAGTCGCTCCCCGGGTCCGTCCGTCCGCCGCCCCGGCCCCCCCGCCGCCGCAGGAGGGCCCGGCTGCCCCCGGCCGCCCCCACCCCCGACAGACCCTCCAGGAGAGGCCAGAAGCGAGAGCGGCCTCGGCGGCCCCCCCGGCTCCTAAATGCGCCCCCGCTGCAAGAACGCCCCCCAGCCCAGCCAGCCGGGGGCTTCTCCTCTCTCCCTTCAGGGTTTTCAATGAACTGGACAGCGCCCCCCCCCCGCCCCAGCCCCAGTCCTGTCTTTTTTTTTTTTTTTATGAATGAAATCCTCCCCCTTTCCACAGCACTTGGGGCGGGGGGAGCGGGCATGTGTGTGCACGCGAGCCTGGGGAGGAGACGCCGGTGGGATTCAAAGGGGCGGGGGGCTGGGGTTGGGGTGGGGGGGAGCCCTGTGTTATTTGTGAATCAATCCCATTTGCATCGGGTTTCATTCATAAAAAAAAAAAAAAAAGCCTCCCGGCCCCTCTTTCTCGCGCAGGGCGGGGGGGCTCATTGCTTGTCTCAGCCTGTGGGGGTGGATATAAGGAAAAGAAGTGCGGGGGGGGCTTGGCTGTATACCCCCCCGTCCCCAAAACAACACAGGCCAAAGCAGCTGGATCATCCAGGCTTCTTTCCACCTCCCCCCCCAGTCTGGGTGCCACATAGAGAGTGGACTAGAGATGGGTGGGTGAAGACGGACATCGCCCCCCCCCACCATGGTTCACCTGTTGTTTATTGAAGAAACCAGGACAAAGAGCTCCTGGGGGGGTCACGTGACCCTCCATTCACAAAAATCCAGCCCCGGGTTTCCATTGAGATGGGCTGGAGAGCCGCAGCCGTGTCCCGCTCGCCGCCCGCGTGCCGTGGGGAGCCGGCCTGGCGCGGGCCGGGGCGGGGGTGAGAGGTCATGGCTGGGGGCAGGAGACGGGAGGGGGGGCCGGACCGCAGGGGTGCCATCGATCACGCCGGGGGGGCTGGCATGGGTGCCGACGGCCTGGGTTGGGTGGCGGGGGGTCGACGGCGTGTCTTTGGGGTGGGTTTGGCTTGTTTTTGCGGTCCCGTGGGGGGGGGTCGACATGGGGGTGGATGCTGTGTCTTTGGTGGTGCTGGAGGGTGGGGAGTTGACATGGGTATCCAGGCCGTGTCATTGGCATGGGGGTGGGAGGGGGTGTTTGGCATGTGTGTCCATGCCGTGTCTTTAGCAGGGCTGGTGGGGGTTGGCATGGCTGTATATTTGGAGGGGGTCAACATGGGTGTCGATGGCGTGCCTTGGGGTGGGTTGGACATGGGTGTCGAGGCCGTGTCTGTGGTGGGGGGTTTGGCATGGGTGTCAATGCCGTGTCTTTGGTGGTGGTGCTTCGGGGGGGTTGACATGGGTGTCGATGCCGTGTCTTTGGCGGTGTGTGGGGGGTGCTCAGGATGTGTGTCATTGCCGTGTCTTTAGCAGGGCTGGGTAGGAGCTGACATGGGTGTCAAGGCCGTGTCTTTGGCGTGGTGGTGGTGGGGGGGTTGTTTGGCATGCATGGTGATATCGCGTCTTTAGCATGGCTGGGGGGGGCTGACATGGGTGTCGATGCCGTGTGTTTGGCAGTGGGAGTCTGACATGGGTTTTGATGGCGTGTCTTTGGGGTGGGGTCGACATGGATGTCTATGCTATGTCTTTGGCCTGGTGGGAGGGTGGTATTCGGCATGCATGTTGATGCCATGTCTTTAGCAGGCCTGGGGGGTTGACATGGGTATGGATGCCGTGTGTTTGGTGTGGGGTGTGGAGGGGGGTGTTCGGCATGCGTGTTGATGACATGTTTTTAGCAGTGCCGGGGGGATCGACATGGGTGTCGAGGCTGTGTCTTGGACCCGGTGGTGGCGGCGGTGGGGGGTGTTTGGCATGCATGGCGATGTTGTGTCTTTAGCAGGGCTGGGGGGGTCGACATGGGTGTCGATGCCGTGTGTTTGGCAGTGGGGGTTCGGCATGGGTGTTGAGGCCGTGTCTTTGGTGCCGTCGTGGGTGGTTCATCATCCGTGTCAATGGTGTGTCTTAGGGAACCTGAGTTTGTGCATGTCGAGGCCGTGTCTTTGCTGTGAGGGTGGAGGGAGTTCAGCACGCGTGTCGAGGCCGTGACTTTACCGGTGCTGGGAAGTTGACACATGTGTCGAAGCCGTGTCTTTGGCACTGGGGGGATCGTCACAGGTGCTGTGGCTGGACATGGCAGCCAGCCCTAGTGGGTGGTGATCCTGTCCACAGGCGGTTCGGGGGCTTTCTTTGCATTTCCCTGGCCCCCTTCTGCAGGGGCCTGGACACCTGGGTTCTGTCCCCTGCCTCTCCCACTGTCCTGGCCTGGGGGCCTCAGCTTCTCCACCTGTGAAATGGGCGTAGCGGGGCAGTTCGTCACTGGCCCCCTTTCTTAATCGGTTCTGCTGCAGTTAAAGTGTCTGGTTTATTCCTAGAAATGGGAAGTATTCCTTCTGGCCTCAGCTGGGTGGGAGCCGGACGCCTGGGTCCCAGGCCCGGCAGGGGAGGGGGCGGGTGAACTTAGTCCAGTGGGTCTGGGAGCCTGGACGCCTGGGTTCTTTTTCCCCAGCTCTCCTGCTCTGTCTCCCGGGGGGAGGAGGCTCAGCTTCTCCACCTGTGAAACGGGCATAGCAAGGGAACAGAGCAGAGAGATGTGTGCGTGCATCCATGTGTGTACGCATGTGTCTCTGTGTGCTCGTGCTCACGTGCAGGCGTTTGTGTGCATGTGTGCCTATGGGTATGGGCATCTGTGCGCATGCGTGGGCATGTGTGTGTGTAATTGTGTCTGCACATGCCCCCGTGTGTATGTGCATCTGTGTGCATGTGTCATCACACATGGGCATCCATGCACGTGTGGGCATATGGGTGTATGCATGTGTACATGCACAGGTGTGTGCATGCATGTTTGCATGCATGTGTACATACGTGTTCATCTGCCTGTGTGCAGTTGTGTGTATGCCATTATGCATGTGCATCCCTGCACGTGTGGGCATCCCTGTGCAAGAGTGGTCGCTTTGTGTGGGGGGGGTACAAGGGCATGCATCTGTGTGTGTACACCCTTGCATGCATCTGTGTGTCATCCTGCATGTGTAAGTATCCATGTGCATGTATAAGTATACGTGCATACACGACTGCCTATACATGTTGTCACATGTGTGCATCCATGCATGTGCATAAATGGGTGTGTACCCATGCATCTGTGTGTTGTCCTACTCACGTGGGCCTACCTGTGCGTCCATGCATATGTGTGCAAGGCAGGGGTGCCTGCCCAGGCAAGCCCGCAGCACGGGGATGGCAGGTTACGTGCCGGACACCAAGTGGGGGTGTCACGTGAGACGCGCGATGCCCTCCGCCAGCCGTGACCCGCAGCCCTGGCGTCCCCGCAGGTACATGCTTCGGGTGCGAGCCGTGGTGATGACCCGTGACGACTCGAGCGGCGGCTGGGTGCCCGTGGGCGGTGGCGGCCTGAGCCACGTCACCATTGCCAAGGGCCACCGCGTGGACGACGGTGGCCGGCCCCGCCACTACCTCATCCGCGGCGAACGGCTCCGTGACCAGGCAGTAAGCTCCTGGCGGGGAGTGGGGGGGGGTCTGGGGGGCTTGCGGGGGGCCACGCCGGAGCCCCCCTCACCCCTGTGCCCCCCCAGACCATCCTGGAGTGCGCGCTGCGGCGGGACGTCGTCTACAATAAGGTGAACCCCATCTTCCACCACTGGCGCGGGGGCGATGGCAAGTTCGGGCTGACCTTCCAGAGCCCCGCAGACGCCGCCGCCTTCGAGACCCGCGTCCAGGCCGCCCTCGACGAGCTCGCCCGAGGTGGGGGGGCGCCAGGGCCGGGGGGTGGTATCAGGCTCCCTGGGTACCCCTGGGGGGTGGAGGGTATCCAGGGGGTAGGATCGGGGTGCAGCAGCCTGGTGAGGTACCCAGGGTGGATTTGGGGGGGATATCCGGGGCATGTGATAAGGGTGCGGGGGCCTGGCTGGGTACCTGGGGGGGCTGATTTTGGGAGGCTAGGGGCTGATGGGGCATCCAGGGGGGTGGGATTGGGGTGTAGGGGCCTGACTGGGTACCCAGGGGGTAGACTTGGGGGGCTGGTAGGGTATTCAGGGGGATGGGATTAGGGTGCAGGGGCCTGGCTGGGCGCCCAGGGGGCTGATCTGGTGGGGCTGGGACTTAGCTGTGTTTTGGGGGGGTTCAGGGTGCAAAGGCCTGGCTGGGTACCCGGGGGGGCTGGTTTTGGGGGTGCAGGGATGTGGGGGCCAATTTTAGGGGAGCAAACGCCAGCCACTTCTCCATCCACCCCAGGCTCCCTCTCGCCATCCTCCTCCTCCTCCTCCTCTTCCTCCTCCTCCTCACAGGACGATGCCAACGGCATGGACGATGCGGCCGTGGTGAGTCTGGGGGCGCAGATGCCCCCCTGGTGGGGGGGTTGTGGGGTACCAGGGTACAGCTGGGCTTGCAAGCCAAGCAGGGCTGGGTGCGGTCGGTGCC
Source organism: Crocodylus siamensis (assembly GCF_052110815.1). NCBI lineage: Eukaryota > Metazoa > Chordata > Crocodylia > Crocodylidae > Crocodylus > Crocodylus siamensis. Next base: position 1,621,937 of record NC_143400.1, read on the forward strand.
TGGATGGGAGATGGGCAGTGACGGAAGGGGTGCTCTGCCCCGGGGCGGGGGGTCCCAGGCTCACACCCTTGCCCCACCCCCAGCTGCACACGGACAGCGAGTCCTCGTCCAACAGCCGCAAGGAGATGCTGCCCAAGCCCGGCACCATCGTGACCAGCGAGTCATCCTCCAGCTGCTACGTGTGCTCGCCCGCCTCCGAGGACTTCCCCTTCGGCGCCCCTGTGCCCGCCGCGCCGCCCGCCCAGGTGCGGGGGGCCCGGGGGCTGTGTGGGATGGGGCTGGGGCACAGGCGTGTGTGTTTGCACAAGGGCGGGTGTACATGTGGAGAGGGCATGTGCACTGGCGTGCCTGAGGAGTGTGCAGGTGTGTCGGTGTGTGTGCACAGGTGTGGGCATGCATGCGGAGAGGGCATGTGCGTGGGCATGCATGAGCAGGGGTGGTGCGCAGGTGTGTGTGCATGCATGGTGTGTGTAAGCATGAGGGTGGGTGTGCAGAGAGGGCCTGTGCATGGGCACGCATGAGCGGCCTGTGTGCACAGGTGTGTGTGTATGTGCGTGCACAGGTGTGTGTGCATGTGCTTGCAGAGGTGAATGTATGTGTGTGCAGAAGGGTGTGCACAGGGGCTGTGTGCATATGCACGAGGGTGTTTGTGCAGGGGCTTGTCTGTACATAAGGGGTGTGTGCACGATGTGTGGACAAGAGTGTATGTGTGTGTGTGTGTGTATGCACAGGATTTGGGTGTGTACAAGAGGCATGCACACAAGCGAGCATGCTTATGCACAACAGGCATGTGAACCAGGGTGTACATGTGTGCACAGGTGTGAGGATATAGGGGCGTGTACATGGACATGCACAAGAGTGAGCATATGTGCCTGTGTACATGGTTTGTTTGTGCGTGCTTGCATGGGTGCATTGAGTGTGCACGGGGACGCACGAGTAGGTGTGCACTGAGTGGCTTGCATGAGGGTGAGCATGCACAGGTGCGTGTGCATGGGGGCATGCGCACACAGGCACAGAGAGCACGAGTGCATGACAGTGAGCGCTCTGTGGTGCGACTGTGCACCCCGGGGGCATACGCACGGGGGCAAGCGTGCGCAGCTAGGCCAAGGGGGTGCAGGGGCACATGCCCAGGCTGTGTCTGCAGACCCCGACCCGCTGCCCACCATCACGGCACCCCTTTACCAGCCCCCGGGACGTCTGCGGCTCCCGCACGGTGCCCCGCTCCACTCCCCGGGGATGGGGCAGGTGCAGAGAAGGGCAGCGAGGGGGGTCGGTGCTGCGGGGGGAGACGAACGAGGCCAGGCCCGGCAGGGTTAGGAGAGAGGTGCTGGGGGGGGGACAGGACAGGGGGTTACACCGTACGAAGAGGGGAAGAGGCGGTCCCGGGGGCTAGACTCGCCCCAGAGACCCTGAGATGGCGTGTAGGGGGGCAGGGGGTGTCCTCCAAGCCCCAGCTCCCGGAGTCACGGGACCCTCCTGTTCCAGGTCCCGCTGCAGCCACTGTCGCTGCCCGCTGAGGCCGAGCTGCTGGAGACGCTCCCGCCGTGCCCGGCGCTGTGGGGCACCAAGGGCTACGAGGACTACCGGCGGGCGGGGGGGGACCAGGCACGCGCGGCGCCCCCCCCCGCCGCCCCTCCCGGCCCCCCGCCGGCAGCCCACTTCGCCAAGGCCCCGCGCCCGGACCCCAAAGCCTCGCCCGCCTGCCGCATCCGGGCGGCGCCGTCGCCCCCCAAGCCCCCCAAGGAGCCGCGGGCGGCGGGGCCGGGGCCGGCGGGGCCAGGGGAGGACGACGCGGCCCCCCCGCGCTGCGTGTACTGCCGGGACGTGTTCAGCACGGAGGAGAACGGGCGCGGGCGCTGCGCGGACGCCCCCGACCCGGCGGGGCGCTGCGTGTACCAGCTGAGCTGCCTGTGGTGCGCCGAGAGCCTGCTCTACCACTGCATGTCGGACGCCGAGGGCGACTTCTCGGACCCCTGCTCCTGCGACCCGGGGCACCCCCACTTCGCCCTGCGCTGGCTGGCGCTCGTGGCCCTCTCGCTCGCCGTGCCCTGCCTCTGCTGCTACCTGCCCCTGCGCGCCTGCTACTGGTGCGGCGGACGCTGCGGCTGCTGTGGCGGCCGGCACAAGGCTGCCCGGTGAAGCCCGGACCGGGCCCCGGACTCTGGACCTCGGGGGCGGCGGCCGCCGTCCAGCGCCGAGCGCAGCTGGAGGGGGGGTCCCGGCCGTTGTACAGCGCCGAGCGCGGCCGGCAGGGAGGGGGGTCCCGGCCGCCGTCCGAGCGCGGGGCCGGCAGGCAGCTCTGAGCATGCCCCCCACCCTCTCTGTGGGTCAGGCCCTGAGTGCCCGCGATTTTGGGGTCTTTTTTCCCCCCTTCTGAAATTTCCACGTTTTTGGGTCGTTTTTATACGGATCAAGAGAAAAGGACACCCCCCCATGTCCGCCTCTCCCCGCAGGAAGAAGCTGCGGGGGGCAGAGACTCCTGTATGTCCCTCTTGGTACCAAACCCCCCTTGGCACTAATAACCCCCTGGGCACCCTGGGGGCCAGGTGGTGCTGCAGGGGAGGCTTCTGGGAGTGGGCGGGGTCTGGGAAGAGCCCCGCCTCCTTATTTATATGTATTTATTTATTTATTTGTAACCCCCCCGGGTTGGCCCATGGAGGGGAGTGGGGCTAAGTTTGTGCTGCCTGCCCTGGGGTCAGGAGTTGCCATCAGCATCTGTCTGCCCTCATCCTCCTTGGCCCGTGGCAGCGTCAATCCAGAGTGACTCCAGTTCAGCCCGGTTTTGTTCCCAGGGTCAGTCTGGAGTGACTCCAGTTCAGCCTGGTGCTGTTCCCTGGGGCTGTCCGGAGCGACACCGGTTCAGCCCGTTGCTATTCCCTGCATCAATCCGGAGTGACTCCAGTTCAGCCTGGTGCTATTCCTCAGGTCAATCCGGACTCACTCCAGTTCAGCCCCCTGCTATTCCCCGGGTCAATCTGGAGTGACTCCAGTACAGCCCAGTGCTGTTTCCTGGGGCCGGTCAGAGTGACACCAGTTCAGCCCAGAGCTGTTCCCTGGCTCAGTCCAGAGTGACTTCAATTCAGCCCAGTGCCAGTCCTTGGGTCAATCCGGGGTTTCTCCAGTTCAGCCCAGTACTATTTCCCAGGTCAATCTGGAGTGACTCCATTTCAGCCTGTTGTTAGTGACCAGGTCAATCTGGAGTAACTCCATTTCAGTCTGTTACTATTCCACAGGTCAATCCAGACTCACTCCAGTTCAGTCCACTGCTGTTCCCTGGGTCAGTCCAGAGTGATTCCAGTTCAGTGCAGTGCTGTTCCCCAGATAAACCTGGAGTGACGCCAGTTCAGCCCGGTGCTATTACCTGTGTCAATCCGGAGCGACTCCAGTTTAGCCCAGTGCTGTTCCCCACATCAATCCAGAGTGACGCCAGTTCAGCCCGGTGCTATTACCTGTGTCAATCCGGAGCGACTCCAGTTCAGCCCAGTGCTGTTCCCCACATCAATCCAGAGTGACGCCAGTTCAGCCCGGTGCTATTCCCGGGTCAATCCGGAGCGACTCCAGTTCAGCCCAGTGACCTTCCCTGGGCCACAGGCCCCTCCACGCCCTGCCGCTCTGGAGACGCCTCTTTCTATGCGCCCGGTGCCTGGGCCCCCCCTCGCTCCGCCCATCCTTTAATTTTTATTTATTCCCCCTCTCCCGCCGCCTGCGTGGCGTCGGGCGGGCGGCGGGGGCGTCTCCGTCGCCCTCTCGGGAACCTTTTCACGCTCTTTTCGGGCTCCGATGCCATGGGCAGGGGAGCCGGGGGCTGCGGGCCCAGGCCCTGGGGCCCCTCCAGCCCCGGCCCCCCCTCCACCCGGGGCGGCCCCTTCACTCCCCCGTGTGCTGTACATTAAACCGTAGCCACCCTGCGTGCCCGGCCCTGTGTCTTCCTCGCTCCCGGGTCCGGCAGAGCTCTCGTGCGTCGCACGGGGCCTCGTGCGCGGCGGAGGTTCCCGCGAGGGAGCAGCGGCTCCCACGAGAACACCCCGGGCTCCTGGCAGGAGGTGGGACAAGGGTGGCCGGGGATTGGCTCAGAGGCGGGCGGAAAAGGACGGGGCCCTCCTGATTGGGGGAGGAGCGGGCGGGAATCCAGCTGGGGTGGGCGCTGATGGGCTGAGAGGCGGGAGGGAAGCTTTGATGGAGAAGGGAGGGGAAAGCCCGCTCTGATTGGCCGGGAGCCTCCTTCACCGCCTCCCGCTCTCCTCTCAGCCAATCCCCAGCCAGCGGGGGCGGGGCCAGCGAGCGGGCGGTCTGCGCAGGCGCCGCCGGAAGTGCGGGGGGGGGGGGACATGGAGCGCGAGGTCGCCGGGTAGGAGGGCAAGGGTCGGGGGGGCAGTAGGGGGTTAGGAGGCATGGGGCAGTGGGGGTGGGACTGGGGGTGCAGGGGGCACGAGGTGGGGGCTGCAGGACGGGGGCACTCGGGGGCGCTGGGAGCCTGGGACGGGGGGCTGGGGTGGGCGGGTCGAGCCCCAGGGCCGTAGCAACCCCGCCCCCCCCCCGCCCTCGCCAGGTGCCCGGGGCCGCCGGGGCCGGAGGCGCTGGCGGCGGTGGCGGCGGGCGGCGCCGGGAGCGCGGCGTTCACGGGCCTGTGCGTGCGGCTGGCGGCGGAGCTGCGGGCGCGCTGCTCCCTGGAGGAGGACGTCAGCCCCCCGCGGGGTGAGTGGTGGGCGCCAGCTCCCTGCTCTGCCACCGCTGCCCCGGGCGGCCCCGGTCACGTCTCCCAGCCGCGCTCCGCAGCGGGGCCGGGGGCCCTGGTGGGGGCCGGTGCTGACGGGCGGGGGGGGCTGCCCTGCCACAGGCCCCGAGGACGCCGAGACCTTCGCCATCGAGATGAGCGGGCTGCTGGCCGAGCTGCGCTGCCCCTACCTCGCCCTCACGACCGGGCCCCCTGCCGCCCGCCTTGCCCACCCCCAGGCCTGCCTCCAGCTGCTGGGTAAGTGAGGCGGGGGGACGGGGCAGGACCCCTGGGTCCCACTGCCGGCTGGGGGGGCTCTGGCTTAGAGCAGGGACTGAGAGCCCGGGTCCCGTGTCTGGCTGGGGGGTGGAGCAGGGCAGGGAGCCTGGCTCTGCGGGAGGACTTGGGGGCTAGTGGTCAGAGCAGGGTACGGGGGGTGGGGGGCTGGGAGAGAGCCCTGGAGCCCTGACACCTGCCCCCCCCCCCCCCCAAGGCTTCCTGAGCTCCGAGCTGCAGGCTGCGCAGATCCTGCAGCGCCGGCGCTGCCACGCACCGGAGCCGGGGGCTGTGGCCGAGGCCCGGCGGGAGTTGCAGCTGCTGTGCCAGGTGTTGGGCCTGCCCCTGCCCCCCCCGGGCTGCCCTGGCGCCCGTGTCCTGGCAGACATCCACGCCAAGGTGAGTGCCCGGCCTGCGGCCACGATCCAGGGGGCAGAGGGGGAGCGTTCCACTTGGCCACTCCACCCCAGAGCTGGCTGCATGGGGGTGTGCCAAGGGCCTGATCTGGGGATGCTGGCTAGGGCACAGGGTGGGGAAGGGAGCAGGAGGCTTTTCGCAGGGGGTGTTAACCTGGGTTGGCACTGCCCGCTCTACCCCAGAGCTGGCTGCATCGGGGCCCTAGGGTACAGCAGGGGCTGGGCCTTATCCAGGGCTGGAGGAGGGGCAGCAAGGCCTGTTCCCAGACACGGTGTTATACTCAGCCACTGCTGCCTGCTCCACCCCAGAGATGGCTGCACTGGGGCTCTGGGTGACCTGGGGTAGGTCCTTTGTAGAGGGCCCCGATCCGGGGGCACTGGCTAGGGCAGGGGGTGGGGAAGGGAGCAGGAAGATTCACCCAGGTGGTATTATACTGCCTGCTCCACCCCAGAGCTGGGTGCAGTGGGGGAGGGGGTGTTCCTGGTGTGGGCCCCAATCCAGAGCTGAGTGAGGGGAAGTGGAGCCTGTTCCTAGGTGGTGTTATACTCTGCCATTACTGCATGGTCCACCCCAGAGCTGGCCGCATCGGGGTGCAACAAGGGCCTGGCCCTGACTGCCTGACACCCGGGAGCCTCCGTTGCAGAGTAATTAAAAGCCCCCCCCACAGTGTTTCTCTTTCTAGCCCCCCCAACCTTGTGCCCACCCCCACCAGGTGACTCAGGCCCTGTCTGCTCTGCCCGGGGGCAACCAGGAGATGGCACCGTTGCTCAGAGTCCCCCTGACATCGCCTCAGTGGGTATGTGGGGGGGCACGAGGGCACCCTGGGAGTCCGGCCCCATGGATCCCAGCAGAAAGCTCCCCCCAGTAAGGGGGCCGCACTGGTCTAACGGGGGGGTCTTGTCCATGGACACCTGGGTTTTCTCCCCAGGTTTGGGGGTGAGAGCGGAGGGGTCTCAATGCCTGGATTTCTCCAGCTCCAGGAGGGGCGTGGAGGCCGGGGGGGCCCGGGCTGATCCCTTGCCCCCCCAGGAGGTGCTGGAGCGGATCCACGAGGCGCTGAGGGCCGAGTACGAGTGCCGCCGGCAGGTGATGGTGACGCGCTTCGCCGTCACCCTCCAGTCCTTCCAGTGGGCCGAGAGGGCGAAGGTGAGAGGTGGGGGGGGGTGCAGGGGCCGGGCCCCGATCCTGCGGGGGGGCAGAGCCCCAGGAACGGTATCCCCCGCTCCCCCCCAGGAGCACGGCGTGGCCCTGCCAGATGTGCTGACCTCTCTGCGGCGCGTGGGGGCTGAGCCCTCGGCCGTGACCTTGGCCCGGCTCCTGGCCGTCCGCGCCGACGCCTCCCGCCTCGTGCCCACCAGCGCCGGCGCTGCACGCCTCCGCACCAGCTGCTCCATCAACAAGGTACCCATGCCCCACCCCGGGAGGGCTCCCCCCGGTCTGGATCGAACCCAGGACGCCAGGGAGCTGGATCCCGGCCCCCCCTCACTCCCCCCCGTGCCTCCCCGCAGGTGCTGATGGGCAGCGTCCCGGACCGGGGGGGCCGCCCTGGCGAGTTGGAGGCCCCCATGCCCAGCTGGGAGCCGCGGCGCCAAGGGGGGGGTGGTGGTGCCCGCAGGGGGAGGAAGGGCAAGAAGAAGATCAAGCCCTTGGAACAGCCCCATGCAGCCAGCTCTGGGGAGCTGGAGTCGGGGGGCAAGGGCCAGAGCCCCCCGGTGCCTGGGGGGGCAACAGAGGGGCAGGGCTCCTGAGTTTTTTGCACTGAAAACGGGTTTGGGGGGGGGGGGCTAGGACACCTGGGTTCCCTGGCTCTGGGGGCTGGTGCCCATCTGTCTGCCCCCCCCATCTCACTGGATTAAAGGTGTGCAAGCCAATCCGGGCTCTGCGTGTCCGGCGGCAGGAAATGGATCCAGGCGTCCGGAGGGAAGACGCTCCCTTTATTTCCCCCCCGCCCTGCCTTGCCCCCCACCCCTGCCTGTCTGTCCGTCCTCCTAGGGCTCGGGGCCGGGGGGCAGGTGCAGGGCATCGACGCCTTCCAGCAGCTGGGCCAGGGGGGCTGGGGGGGCACCCGCCACCTCGGCCTCCCGCTGAACCACTTGGTCCTGGAGCCGCTCCACCATAGCCAGCAGCTGGTCCCGCTCCTGGGGGGGGCCGGAAGAGGGTCAGAGGGTCCCCACCCCAGCAAGGGTCATTCTGCCCCCTCGGGGGTAATATCCTCCCCTAAATCCCTGGGGCACTGCAGAGGTCATTTTGCCCCCCCCCCCTCCGGGGGTAATACCCCGCCCAGCGCCGCTCACCCGCTCCAGCGTCTGCAGCCGTGCCCACAGCTCGTAGTGGGGGGGCTCCGTCTGCGTGGCCACATCCCGCACTGCGGGGCTGAGGTCTTCATCAGAGCCTGCCGGGGGGGCGCCGTGAGTGGCGTGGGGGGGGGCAGGCGTATGCAGAGACTTGGGCCCCTGCACCTGCTGGCTGGGGAGGGTGTACTCTTGCACACACGTGTGCTTACCTGAGCTGGGGGGCAGCAGGGGGGTAGCCATGGCCCCGAGGGACGGGCGCCGTTTGCACTCGGCATCCACCAGCTCCTTGCACTGCTTGTGGCAGCTCATGCCACAGTCTGGAGGGAGTGCACATGTGCATGCACACGTGAGCATAGGTGTGCATCCGGTGGCTGGGGTGGGTGTGTGCATACATGTGTGCCAGACAGGTTTTGGGGGGAGGGGGGGCTTGGTAGCCACGTAGAAAGCACCTGGGGGTAGTGACTCATGCACTCATGTACATGCGTGTGCTAGGCCATTGGAGGAGGGGCGATTGCAGCCGTGGGCAAAGGCCTGAACGGCTCCCATCCAACCAGCACAGTGTCGGGTGTGTGTGGGGGGTCATGACCCGCATGCACGTGTGTGCACACATGCTCACTCACCTTGGCAGCGGTAGCCCTGCTTGGAGACACCCCAGAGCTGGAAGGGAAGTGGGGGGAGCCTGTGAGCTGGGGGAGCTGGTGCCCCAATCCCCTCTCCCGCCTGGCCCGATCCTGCCTGCGATGGCTGCAGGGTCCCAGCTGCTGGACCGGGGTCTGCTGCCCCTGCCCCCCCAGCCCCAAACCCAGGTGGCGGGGGTGGGGCCCTGGAGGGGCGCTGGACTCACGAGGCCGCTGCAGCAGTGGCAGAGCGTCGGCTTCTTGAAGGCGGCTGCGCAGAAATGGTGCTGTGGCGCCGGAGCTGCGAACGCCCGCAGGAAGAAGTCGGTGATCTCCTTGCGGCTGTAGGGGCTCTCGCTGCGGGGGGGCAGGGAAATTGAGGCAAGGGGCGGGGGGGGAACCCAGGCGTCCGGGCCGTTGGACCCAGAGCTGGGAGAAAAGCGGGTCTGGGTCCCGCCAACCACCCTCAAACCCCGAGCGGGGAGAGGCCCCAGGTGGGCACCTACCTGTGGCGGGAGGGGGGGCGGGGGGCAAGGGGGAAGCTGCCTACGATGCGCTCGAAGTCAAGGGGTGCGATGGAGCCGTGCTGCTCGGGGTCGAAGTGCTTGAAGACGGACTGGGGGAGCAGGTGGCAGGGGCAGCTCAGCCTGGATCTGCCCCGATCCCCCCTCTCCTCACCCTCGGGGCACTGCGTGGGAGGGCATGTGAGACCCCCCCCCCACCTCCAGGCCTGTATGCTTCCACACCATGTGCAGGTGTGTGCAAGAGCCCAGTGCCCACCTGCGTGGCTGGGCACATACCCTCCATATGCATCTGGGTGCACTCGCACACATACATGCACATGTTCATGCCTCACACACGTACAGGGCTACTACGTGTGTGTGCCTGAGGAACTGAACACACATGTGCACTGACATCTGCATGCAGGCACATGTGTGAGGCTGCAGAGTTGTGTACACCTGTGTGCTTGCATGCAGGCATATGCCTGAACATGTGCATTTGCACACTTTGTATGTGCACAGGTATTTGTTTATGCACACAGGCTGTATGCATATGTGTTTACCTGGAAGCGCATGCACTTGTGAATACATGTGCATATGCAGGCACACTGCATACATACATGTGCACTCACATGAACCATACACAGGTGAACACTTGCATGCACAGGCATCCATGTATGCATACATACAGAGATGCTGCAAGCATGCACGTGCACATGTGAACATTTGCACCTGCACTTGCACACTTTGTGCATGCATAGATATGCACGTGCGCACATACTGGCCCATGTATGTGTACTCGCATGTAAATGCACACGCCTGTATACTCATGTAGGAGCACATGCACGTGGCACATGCACTCATGTGGAACTGCATACACATGTGCTCACACAACACGCACGTACACAGGGGCAGATGTGTGGACCCCCCCATGGAGGGAAATGCATGCACACCCCTCCCAGGGGCACGCGTGTACACACTCACCTCCACCATCTGCTGCACGTGTTCAGTGATGGTACTGGGGTCGGGCTTCAGGGCCACATCCGGGAGCCAATCCCTGACCACAGGCAGCTTAAGGGGCGTGGGCAGCTGTGGGGGTCATGGCCGGGTCACAAGCGGGGTCATGGGCAGGGTCATGGGGTCATGGGGCTGCCCCCCCACCCCGTTACCTGGGTCTTGGGGCACCGCGGCTCCCGTACGTACGACAGCTCATAGAGCTCATCCTCCGTGTACACCAGGTCCAGGGAGAGCTGGGGGGGGGGGCAGCATGAGTCCCCCAGCCTTGCACTCCTGCCCTCTTGCCTGCCCCCCCGCCTTCTCGGGTGTCTCGCACACTGACCCTCTTGCGCGCCCAGCCCTGGCATATCCTTTTGCATGCTTTGCACACCTGCCGCCTTCCACACCTGCCCTCTTGCAATCTCTACCCACTTACACACCTTGCACACCTATCCTTTTGCATGCCCAGTCCCTGACCTCTTGGATGCCTGCCTTCTTGCGCACCCAGCCCCCACCTTGTAGGCCTGCCTTGCACATCCATCCTGTCCTCTTGCATGCCTTGCACACCAGCCGATCCTCTTGCACACCTAGTACACCCCTTGCACGCTTGCCTTCCTGCACACCCAGCCCTGTTCTCTTGCACGCCCTGCATACCCACTCCCTTGCACGCCCAGCCCCTGCCCTCTTGCGTGCCCACACCCAGCCTGTTCTCTTGCCCGTTCTCTTGCACATCTTGGACACCCGCCCCCTTGCATGTCTTGCATGCCCAGCCCCATCCTGGCATCTCATGCACCCGCCCTCCTCCCACCTTTGCGTAGCCCGCCCCCCCACCCCCGGTGCCTCGCACACGTGCCGGGCTGACCGTGAGCAGGTGCACGAGGTCCTTGTTGGCCTCGAAGGGTGGCACGGCCTGCTGCAGCGCCCGCAGCTCCAGCGCCTGCTGGTAGAGTCCGTGCAGCTTGGCCAGGGGGAGGCGCCCGTCGGGCAGGCGCCCGGGCAGCGCCTCGTGCAGTGCCACCAGGTCCTTGAGCAGGATGCCCACGATGGGCAGGCGGAACCCGCGGCATGCGCTGTACGCCCGGCGGTACGGCCCGAAGTTGCAGCCCGATGACACCAGCTCTGTCAGCTCTGCCAGCGCCTGTGCCCGCCCGGGGGTGGGGGGGTGAGGGTGGCATGGCGGGGGGACGGCCCACTCCACTCTCAACCCTTGCAAAGGATTCTGGGAGTGTGGGGGAGCCCTGACCCCCCCAATACCCATCGCAAAGGATTTTTGGAGTGTGGGGGGGCTCTGACCCCTTCAAACCCTTTTGCAAAGGATTCTGGGAGTGCAGGGGCCTCTGGAAGCAGGGAAAACCCGTACCCGCACCCAGCCCTTTTGCAAAGGATTCTGGGAATGTGGGGGTGCAAAGGCCTTTGGAGAGAGGGAGAGCCCATGCCCACCCCCACCCCCTTTGCAAAGGATTCTGGGGGTGTGGGGGTGCAGTGGCCCATGCGAGGGGCAGTGCCCACCCCCCACCTCTTTAAAATGACTCCGGGAATGTGGAGAGAGCCCTGACCCCACCCCAACTCCCTCTGCAAAGGATTCTGGGAGTGTAGGGGTGCAGTGGTCTGTGGGGGGGGCAGCCCCTACTCGCCCCCTACACCTTTGCAAAGGATTCTGGGAATGTGGGGGCACAGGGGCCAATAGGGATGGTCAGTACCCACCCCTTTACAAAGGATTCTGGGAGCCTGGAAGGGACAGGGGTATTTGTAGGGGGGGCACCCAGGCTCCTTGCAAAAGATTCTGGGAGCATGGGTGGGCAGAGGGCTCTGGGGACGGCTCAGACCCCCAGCCCCTTTGCAAAGGATTCTGGGAGCAGAGGGGTACCTTGGTGCTATCGGGGGGCAGCAGGGCGTGCGTGTCCTTGAGGCGGGCAATGGCGCTGTGGCACAGGCCTCCGACCACCGCCATGAGCGTGTTGAAGCTCTGCAGCTGCCGCAGGCTCTGGGGGGAAGGGGTTAGGGGTCAGAGGTCACCAGGGTCCTGATCCCCCTGCCCATAGGACCTTCCCCTAGCTGGGGCCCGCAGTAGGTTGTTATCCCTCGTGGGCCCCTGGGCGTGCCAGTGCAACCTCACCCCCCCATCACAGGCACACACGTGTGCAAGCACCAGTACATGCATGCACGGAGCTCACTCCCTTGCACACCTCTGCAGACACGCATATGTGCAGACGCTCCAGAGAACACGCGCTCATGTGCTTGCATGAAGGTAAAGGCCCTCCCAAGCACCCATGTGCATACACATGCGTGTGTCTCTGCTGACACACATAATTTCACTTTTCCTGGGGCACGTTAGCTCCTCTGGGGAGGCACACGCAAGTACGTGCCAACACATGCACACACGTATGCGCACACATACACAAACGCATGCCCAAGCATACTTCTATGGACACTCATGTGCAAAATGCTTGTGCTGGGGTGCATATGCTTATGTGCTCATGTGTGTGCAAACACACCCTTACACGCCTATGTAGATGCATGCACCTCTGAACCCTTGCATGTGCAAGGCACACAAAGTGCATGTGCTCATGCATGTGCAAACATAGCCTTACACACCCATGTACATGCATGCACCTCTGAGTTACTCACGTATGCAGGGTGTCCAGGGCACATGTGCCCATGTGCATGCAAACACACCCTTGCACACCCATGTACATGCATGTTCTTCTGTGCAAACACAACCCTTACACATGTGCGCTTCCTAGGCCCCCCTTCCTGTGCTCGTGTGTGCAAACCACCCCGTGTACATGTGTGTTCTTCCACCTGTGCCCCCCCCAAGGTACCTGTGCAACACGGATGAACTGGGCGAGCACGCGTGCGCGCTGGGGGGCCGTGGGCCGGCTCAGCACCATCACTTGCACCCACTGCGACACGCTGTTGCACAGGGCGACCGCACGCTCCAGCGCTGGGGCCCCCCGCACCGACCCCTGCAGCACGTAGCACCGGCAGTCCCGGGGCTGGGGGGGGACACAGGGGGGTCAGAGCTGCCCCATGGCCTGAGGGGGTGGGGGCGGGTCCTAGGGAATCCCAGGGGGTGGAGCCATGTGGGGGGGGCTAGGGGGCGGGGCCATATCCAAGGAGATCCTGGGGGGTAGAGCTATGTCCCTGGGAAGGTCCGGGGGAGTGGAGCCCTAAATCCTGGGGCATGAGTGACGGGTGCCTCCTGAATCTGGGGGGGCACCAGCCCCTGCAACCCCTACCAGTGGCCCATGTCCTGGGGACGCCCATGGGGAGGAGCCAAGTCTGGGGGTGGGGGGCAATCCTGGGGCAGGGCTAAATCCTGGAGGAGGGAGGGGAATCCCAGAGGGAGGAGCTATATTTTGGGGACTCTCAGGGGGTGGGGCTATGTGCTGGGGGTCCCCGGCCGGGGGTCTCACCGAGATGCGGGAGAAGGCGCGGAAGTCGAGGTAGCTGAGGTGCTCGGCCAGCTCCTCCGCGTCCAGGTGGTCGAAGAGCAGCGACACCTTCCGCTTGGGCCCGCGCGCGGGGCTGCCCCTGGCCCCCGCCCCGCGGCCCCCTCCCGCTGCGGGCCTGCGGGGGTCAGGGGTCACACACGGGCCCGGCTGCCCTCGCGCACACCCCCCTTGCACGCTCGGCCTCTCGCACGCACCTTGGCACGCCCATTGCGCCTGCCTCGGGCCCGCGGCCGGGGGGGGGGGGCTCACCTGGGGGCCTCGTCCAGCAGCTGCGCGTGGCCCCGGCGCCCCTCCTGCGCCGCGGCCTGGCGCAGCTCCTCCACCGCCTGCTCCAGCTGCGGCTCCAGGCAGAAGGCCTCGGGCTGCTGCGCCATCCAGTACCTGGGGCAGGGGGGCCATGAGCACCCTGGGGGGGTCCCGGGGCGGGTAAGGGGGGTGCTGGGGGGGCCTCACCGCAGCAGGTGGCAGATCTGCAAGCGCCGCTGTTCCTGATGCTCCCGCGACGCCTCCCGGTAGGTGCATCCGAGTCAAGGCTCCATCACAGCCTGGACCCCCCCGCCCCCACCCCCCCAGGCAGGGGCTGCGGGTCGGGAGCGAGGGGCACCGGGGGGGCTCCAAGGATATAAGGCCAGGAGGCAGCGGGCGAGGTCGGCCGAGGGCACCACCCAGTCGTGCACCGTGAGCGTCATGTTCACCAGGTACTCGTTGCGGCACAGCGTCCCGTCCAGGTCTGGGGAGGCGGGCAGAGGCGAGGAAAGGGTTAGGAGGCCCCCCCGCCCCCCCTCGCGGCCCCCCCCCAGCACCCTCAAGCTGGGGCTGCCCCACGCCGGCTGCAAGCCCTGCCTGCAGCTGCAGCTGACTGGGGCAGGGCAACTGGGAGCTGCCGTAGCTGACCCCGGGCGGGGGCCGGTACCGAAGGCGTCGAGACACTTGTCCAGCAGCTGGGCGAGGCCGCAGGCGGGGCCGAGCTCGCCCAGGGCCAGGCTGGCCACGGCCGTGTGGATCTCCCGTGGCGTCGGGCAGGTCATGCGGCGCCGGCATGGGCGCTGCCGAGCCCCCCCGGGGCCGCCGCATTCTACCGAGGGCTTCCTGGAAGAGCCAGCCGCGGGGGGGTTGCCTCTTGCCTTCGGCCCTGCAGCCCCCCGCGGCCCCCGCGGCCCTCGTGCCCCTGCCCGAGCTGCAGAGCAGCCGGGCTCCCCCCAGGCCCGTTCCCGGCAGCCCGTTGCAACACGGCCCGGCAGCCCGTGGAGGCCACTTCCCCTTCCCCGGCCCCGTTGCCCAACCGCTTCGGCCACCGGGGCCCACGGCCTGCAGGGATGGGACCCAGGCGCCCGGGACCCCGGCCCTGCCCCGTCCCATGCCCCGTGGCCCCCGGCCCCGACACAGCTCTATCCCCCCCGGCCCCAGGGAGACAACCCCGGCGTCCGGCACCCCTAGGCCCCGCTGCCTCCAGGCACGGGACCCAGGCGTCCGGCACCCTACAGTCTCCGGAGAAAGACCCGAGGCGTCCGGGGCCCCCCACGAGACCACCTGTGGCTCACCCTGCCCCGTCCAGAGGCGAGAGGGAACCCAGGCGTCTGGGGCAGGACGCAGGTGTCTGGGAGCACCAGGGAGCTCGAGCGGAGGTTCAGATCCCACCCCTCGCGCGCCTGCCCCGCCGTTCTAGCGCGCCGTGCCCGCTCCTCCCCAGAGCTGGTCGCATCGACTGCGGCATCGTCTCTCGGAGGGGGAGCCCCTTCTGACTCACCTTTTGCTCTCCTTCCTATTCATGGCGCAGGGTGGGGGGGGGGTCTCTAGCACCCCCGGCAGGGCCCCCCCAGCCCCGGGCCCAGCTGTGGTGCGGCGGCCGCACGCGACAGGCGGCACTGGGGCCCAGCAAGGAGGAACTGTGATGTCAGGGCCGCGCCGGGGCGGGGGCCGCGGGGGTGTCTGGCCCCGGGAGCACCCGGGCTCCCACCACGGGGCTAGCCGCCCCCTGGCCAGAGCCCTGGCACCCAGCTGGAGCTGCCCCCGGGCACGGCGCCCCCTGTTGGATGCCCCCCCCCCCGTGCTCCAGCCCCCTCCCTGGGCCAGGGCTCACTCCGGCCGGGCTGGGCAGAGGCCGTGCATGCAGAGTGGGGGAGGAAGGAAGGAAGAGACAAGAAATGCTGTGGTCTGCGGGGAGCGTCACCCGGAGACGGGTGCTGCAGGAGGCCGCGCGGGGGGTGGGAAGGGCCTGGCGGGGAGGGGTAAGTAAAGGGGTGCTGGGGGGGGGATCCCTGGGGCTTCCCCATAGCCTTCTCCTGCCATAAGGCCTGTTGTGCCTTGGTGTCAGCTTGGGCTATGGATGCTGCCCCCCACCCCCCAGCTCTAACCACTAGGCTGCAGGGGCTGGGCCCCAGGATGCTGCCAGCCTGCCCCTTCTCCAGCCGGCGCGACGGGAACGGGGAGCTCCGCAGGCCACACCGCATGAGAGCCTGCGGGGCTGCCGGGGGTGGGACGCGGGACCCCCGCAGCCACTCCCAGCAAGCCCCAGGCCCCAGTGCAGGAGGGAGGGAGGGAGGAGTTGGACAGGTGGAACAAGGGGCAGGATGGATGGGGGTGGGGGAGGCGGGGGCGCCTGCTCCAGGCCAAGGCCCCTGGGCCGGTTCCTCCCCCCCCCCAAGCTCTGCTCAGCATGGGGGTCAGGGTGGGGGGTTGCTCGAGTCCTGGGGACCCCCAGGGTGCAGCTGAGCACTCCGGGGTGGGGAGGGGGGACAAGACTTGCACTGCTGAGGGGTCTGGTCCCAGGTGCCAGGCACTGCATGTGCTCTTGCACACGCCCCTTGTTCTGCAGGGGGAAGCGCACACGCGCGTGTGTGTGTGCGCGCGCACCCCAGACACCTAGGTTCTGTGCCCCCCCCAAGCACCCTCAAGCCGGGGCTGCCCCACGCTAGCTGCAAACATTGCCTGCAGCTGGAGCTAATTGGGGCAGGGCAATTGGCAGGGGCAGTTAGCAGCTGCGTCCTCTCACCTGTCCCCTGGAGCAGATAAATAGAGCAGGGGGTGGGCATCATCCCCTCCTCCCCCCGCCCCTGCCACATGCTCTGTGTGAACGTGAGTTTGAGTGCGTAGATCCAGATGCCTGGGGTGGATGTGTGTGTGAACGTGCGTGCGTGCGTGCGTGCGTGCATGTGTCCCGGATGCTTGGGTTCTGTGTGTGTTCTAGATGCCTGGCTTCTCTGGGTGGGTGTGTGCACACGTGTGTCGGATGCCGAGTTCTGGGGCTGGTGGGGGTGTCTGGGTGTGCCCTGGACGCCGGAGCTCTGCGGCCGTGGGTGTTTCCTAGACACCCGTTTCCCTGAAAGCGCGTGCGTGCTGGGGGGGGCGCTGCAACTTGCAGCTGAGTCTGGGGCAGCCCTGGAGGACTTGGCTGGGGGGGCTCCCCCAACCTGAGCCCCCCGGCTCTTCCCAGCCTTCCCTGCCCAGTGGCTGCAGTCTCCAGCTGGGCGGGCGGGGGTGGGGGGACGCCTGGGTCCCAGCTCTGGGGTCCCCGTCCTGCTCACCGCCCCCCTCTCCCAGGAGCCCGCTGCCTCCTCAGCCACCCTGGACCTGCCTCGGTAAGTGGGGGGGCCTCCTGGATGGACCCCGGAGGGTGGGGGGATCTCTGGCCCCGCCCCCTTCTGGCAGCTCCTCCTCCTGCTGTGGCTCCGCCCCCTGGGAGCATGGGTCACAGGCTGGCCGCAGACTCAGGCATACTGCAGGGTGAGGTGAGTGTGTGTGTGTGTGGGGGGGGGGGGGGCTGCACTAGCACCCACTGGTGGTTGCCCCCCCAGGTTCCTAGCGGAGGCCTGTGAGGCCCTGCAGCCGCACCTGGGCACCCCGGGGCTCTTCCGCACCGCCGGCTCGGTGGCCAGGATCAGGGCCTTACAGGTACGGGCGCCCCTGGGGCGTGGGCAGGTGTGCCTGGGGGCGAGGTCTTCTGGGGGTGGGGGCGCCGGTGTGGGGGGCCGGACGCCTGGGCTCTCGCCCGCAGGCCCGGGTGGCAGGGGGGGCGCCCTGCCTGGGGGTGGCAGCGCCCTGCGACGTGGCCGCGCTGCTGAAGCGGTTCCTGCGGGAGCTGCCGGAGCCCCTGGTGCCGCCGGCGCTGCAGGAGCCCCTGTGCCAGGCCCAGCGCCAGCCGGACCCCCACCGTGCCCCCCTCACCCTGCTGCTCACCGGCCTGCTGCCCCGCGCCCGCGCCCTGCGCTACCTCTGCTGCTTCCTGCGCCGTGTGGCCGCCAGGTGCGTGGGGGCCCCTCGTGCCCTGCGGTGCCCCCCACCGCAGCCCTGGGATGGCGGGGCTCAGCTCTCCTTTGCCCCCCCCCAGGTGTGATGAGAACAAGATGGATGCCGCCAACCTGGCCGTGATTTTCGTGCCCACCCTGTTCCCGGGGCCGAGCTGGGGGCTCCGGCTGCAGCTGCAGGCGGCCGCGGTGCAGACCCTCATCCAGGAGGCCCCCAGCATCGGTGGGTGCAGCAGAGGGGCGGTGATGCAGCTGCCCTTGGGGGGGTGTCCAGGCTCTGACACCCCCGTCTCCTCCAGGCCGTGTCCCCCGGGCCCTCCTGGACGAGCTCCTGGCCCCAGAGGTGGCGGAGGAGACCCCGAGGCCTCGCTGCGGCGGTGAGGGGGGCGTTGAACTCGCGCTCCCGGAGCCCCCCTGCCCTTCTGGAGCTGGGAATGGCCCCCCCATCCTGAGCTGGGGAGAGAGCCCAGGCATCTGGGGAGCCCCCCCAGCCCTCTCCCATGCCTTTTTGCAGGGGGGGGCTTCTTGGGGTGCACCTGAAACCTGGCCCTGCTCTCCCCCCAGATGGCCCTGCCCCAGCGCTGCCCCCCAAGAGGAAGGCATGGGGGGCACCCTCCAGCTGTGGGAAGCGGTAGGTACCCTCTGGGGTGTGGGAGGGGGGTTGGGGGGGGTTGCAAAACGTACCAGCTTCTTGCTCCTGCAGGAGGCCGGCAGCTGACGAAGCCGTAGACCACTTTGAGGAGCCCCTGGGGGCAGGTATGGGCCAGGAGGGGGATGGTTCCTATTTGAGGATGGACCCCCCCACACACACTAACGTAGACCCTGCTCCCTCCCCAGAGCCAGCGCCAGAACCCAGGAGTCTGGGCTGGGACCCCGAGCAGGAGCCTCCCGGTGGGATGCAGCAGGTGAATGAGAGGAGACTCCCCCTGGCTGTCGTGATGGGGCCTATGACATGTGGTGGGGCAGGGTGTCTGGGTGCAGCTTTAAAGGGGCTAGCCCTGACCCCACTTCCACCCCCCAGCTCCCTGCCAGTGATGATAATATTATTATTCCTAATATCTAACCTCAACTTTTCCTTGCTGCAGCCTGTGCCCATTGCTCCTTGGGATACCTGGGTCCCAGAGCCCAGCAGCTGGTGCCAGATGAAGAAGATGGTGGCCAAAGCCCTGTGGGCCCCTGGGGTCCCCCAGTGCCCCCCCTGTGGTATGACACCCACCTCACATCCCAATGCAGAACTGGGTGCATCTGTGTGCTAGGCCTGGCTGACCTTTTTTGGGGGGGAGGGGTGTCTATTGCAGGGCTCAGTGGAGACCTCCGACCTGAAGCCCAGGCCGCCCCCCTGCACAGGCGGCCGCGGCGCTCCCTGAGCTGGCCAGAGGACTTGAGGCGCCCTGCGGCCCCCGCTCTCCCCTCCCCGTCCCAGGGGCCCGAGGTGGGCCCGTGCCCCAGCGGCTGCCTGTGCAGCTCCTGGCGCAGCCGGCGCTCCCGCAGCCATGAGGGGACCCAGGGGGCCAGGGCCCGCCGTGTGCGGGCGGTCCTCCGGGCCTGTGGGCGCCTCCTGCCCTGGCGGCGGGGTCGCAAGCCCCGGGGCCCCCCCGGCTGGGCAGGCACGCCGGGGGCTGTGCATGTGATGCTGCGGGGGTCATGTATGTTCCCGGTGTGATTTAGGGGCGGGCGGGAGGGAATCCAGTTCCCTTGCATTTTTAGCTTGATGTGTCTAGTGGTGCTAATAAACTCCGGAGTTTCCACCCCAAAAGTTGCATTTAACCTCTTCCTTAGCTGTGCCCCCGCCCCTGGGGCTAAAGGCATGATTCTGGCCAAGGAGGGTAGGGGTCCTTGCAGGTCCTCCATGGAGGAACCACTGGGGGTGGGGGCGCTTCTAGCAGCTGCCCTTGGCCTCCCTAGAGGGTTTGGGAGGGGGCCAGGCCTTGTGCCCCCCTGTCCTGCACCAGGCCCTGGGCTGGGTGCTCTGTGGCCCTGAGCAGCCAGGCCTGGGCTGTGCGTGTGCCATGGGGCAGTGAGCTGGACAGGAGCCAGCAGTGCACCTGGGTTGTGAGGAAGGCACCAGTATCCTTCAATGCCTCTACACACGCTCGTAGTAGGGGGAACGAGCAGGAGGAACTCGCCCTCCTCCTGGCTGACCCCAACCTGGACACAGTGGGGCTTGCCAAACTGTGGCTAGACCCACCACGACTGGGGGGCGAGTATCAGGGGCCATGGGCTGGACAGGAGGGGCAGGACGGGGAGGAAGGGGGGGGGGGGCTCTACATCACGGAGGAGTGCACATCCCCGCCAGGTAGCACAGGGTCAGAGGGGGACAGAGAAGTGCTCTGGGTCTGAGTGCAAGGCAGTTGAGGGGAAAAAGACCTAATGGTGAGACCCTACTCGAGACCCCCGACCACAGGGAAGAGCTCAACCAGGAGTTCTCACGTCAGCTCACGGAGGCCGTTGGGTCCAAGGACGTGGGCGCCACGGGGGCCCTGAGCTTCCCAGACACCTGCTGGGAGGAGCAGGCAGCCAGGTCTGACCGCTCACGTAGGGCCCTAGCCCGGATGCAGGACCTCCATCGAACCCAGGAGGGGCACAGCCCCACCGGGGGGACGCCTTGTTGGACCTGGCGCTGGCCATGGGGATGGCCTGCTGCGGGGGCTCGACCCCCTGGGCGACAGCGGTCATCGCCTGCTGGGAGTCACCGTCCAGCACGGGGTGTCAAAGGCCGGCAGCAAGGCAGCGGCCTTAGATTTCAGGAGGGCGACTTCAATGAGCTAAGGGGAATAGTCGGGGAAGCGCTGAGGTCCCGGAGGGGAGGAGGGGGAGCCGGGTGTCCAAGGAGAGTGGTCGCTCCTCAAGGAGACGATCCTCCAAGCCCAAAGGGAGTAATCCCAATAAGAATCAAAGGGGGCAGGAGGGCACGTAAGCCTCTGTGGCTCAGCAAAAGGATCCGGGAACGTCTCCTAGCAAAAAGGGAGGTGTACACACGATGGCGGGGGGGACATCCCCAGGGAGGACTACACTGCAGTTGCTCAGGGCTGCGGGGGGGGGGGGGGGTCAGGAAGGCCAAGGCGGAGAAGGGACTGGGTCGAGTGACCCGGATCCAGGACAACAAGAAGTCCTTTTTTAAATGCACAGGGGGCAAAAAGAAGGTCCCGGGTAACGTGGGGCCCTGCATGACACGCTAGGGAATCTGGCCGTCACACCAGACGACAAAGCCGACGTGTTTAACGACTTCTTTGCCTCCATTTTCCTGAGCAGGGACTGGATTGGCCCCCCACACTGGCCCCCCACCGGCCCCCGGGGAGGCGCACCCAGGCCCAGGGTCCGGGTGGATCTAGGTGGGGAGCATCTGGAGGGACAGGACGTGTTCAAGTCAGCCGGCCCGGACGATCTCCACCCCCGAGTGCTGAGGGAATTGGCTGTGGTCATTGCGGGACCCCCGGCACGGCTGTACGAGCACCCGTGGGGCTCTGGGGTGGGGCCAGAGGCCTGGAAGAGGCCAACGTGGTTCCCATCTTCAAAAAGGCAGGAAGGAGGACCCGGGAACTATAGGCCGGTTAGTCTTACCTCGGTCCTGGGTGAGCTTTTTGAGAGACTTATCCTGGCACGTGTCCCCGAGGGGCCGGGGGAAGATTATACTTAGGGGCGACCCACACGGGTTCATTAGCAGCAGGTCCTGTCAGACCAACCTGGTGCCTTCTACGGCCAGGTCACCAAAGCCTCAGACGCAGGGGGAGCAGTGGACGTCGTCTTCCTGGACTTTCGGGAGGCCTTCGACACTGTCGCTCACCCCGTCCTCATTAAGAAACTGGGGGCTGTGATGTCGACCCCACACAGTCAGATGTGTCGCCAACTGGCGGGAGGGCCGCACCCCGAGAGCGGTGGGGGACAGGTCATGTTTGCCCTGGGGGGACGTGGGCAGTGGGGTCCCCCTGGGCTCGGTCCTTGGGCCTTCACTGTTCAACATCTGCATCAGCGATTTGGACGAGGGGGTAAGAAGCACCTGCTCAAATTTGCTGATGACGCTAAGATGTGGGGAGAAGTGGGCACACTGGAGGAGAGGGACAGGCTGCAGTCGGACCTAGACAGGTTACAGGGGTGGGCGGATGAGAACAGGATGGGATTCAACACTGACTAGTGCAAGGTGCTGCACCTGGGGAGGAACAACCGGCCCCATACCTACAGGCCGGGGAACTCCCTTCTCGTCAGGGCAGAGGCAGAAAAGGATCTGGGGGTCATCATTGACTCCAAGATGAACATGGGCCGGCAGTGTGGGGATGCGGTCAGGAAGGCCGACCGCACCTTGTCCTGCATCCACAGATGCATCTCGAGCAGGTCCGGGGAGGTGACCCTCCCCCTCTGTGCGGCACTGGTCAGGCCGCAGCGGGAGTACGGCGTCCAGCTGTGGGCCCCCCCCACTACAGAAAGGAGGTGGACACATTGGAGAGAGTCCAGCAAAGGGCAGTGAAAATGGCTGTGGGCTGGGGGACAGGACTGGTGAGGAGAGGCGAGGGAACTGGGCTCACTGAGTCTGCAGAAGAGGAGACCGAGGGGGATTTGATAGCAGCCTCCACCTCCCCGCAGGGGGCTGCACAGAGGCCGGAGCTGGGCTGGCCGCAGCGGGGGCAGACGACAGGACAAGGAGCAATGGGCGCAGGCTGCAGCAAGGGAAGCTGAGGCTGGAGATGAGGAGAAACGCTTCGTCTAGGAGGGTGGCGCAGCCGGCTCCGCGGAGCGGTGGGGGTAGGCAGAGCCCTGGCCGGCACGATGCAGCTGGCGCGGGGCTCCGGAGCTGCCTTCTCACCGCCCGCTGTGCACGTGCACGTGCCCGTGTGTGTGCACGTCCACACACACGCACGCGCGCGTGCAGGGCGGTCATGACCCCGGCTGCCCCCACCCCGCGTCCTAGCCCCTGCTGTGCTGTGCCGCGGGGAGCCCCGCCCCCCGGCGCCCCGCCCCCCGGCGGCGGGGGCGGCGCCGGCGCCGGCTCCGGCTCCGGCGGCGCGGGGCGCTCAGTGCCCGCGGCCGCGACCCGGCGCCGCCCCGCTCCGCTCCGCCGCCGCCGCCATGGCCGAGGCCGGGGAGGGCGAGGACGACATCCAGTTCCTGCGCACCGTGAGTGCGGCGCGGGGCAAGGGCCACGCGGGCTGGGGGGGCAAGGGCCCCGCTGGCGCCGCGCTCCGGTGTCGGAGCTGTCTTGAGCCCGGTGACGGCCGGGGCCGGGGGGTCGTGCTCCCTGCCCTGCCCCGCCCCGCCCGCCGGCCCCCAGCCCCGACGGGGGCAATTCCCAGCCCCAAGCTTTGGGGCGCGGGCGGGCCGGGGTGCCGCGGGCCGGCGCGTAGAGGGGCGCAGGGCGACGGGCAGTGGACGCCCGGACACGCGAGGCCGACAGCCCCCCGCGCCCGGGGGTCGGTACCCGCCCGCCCGCCCGGCCTCTCCTTGCAGGGGGGGGCCTGTCGCCAGCTCAGCGAAGCGGGGGCGCCAGCCATGGGGTCCTTCGGGGTGTGCCTGCCTGGCGGGGGGACACACCCACGCATGTGTGCCCACGCGTGTGCCTGGGGCTCCCCCTCCCCCCAGCAGGCCGGCCCGGGCCTGCGAGGAACGCGGCCGACAGGTGTAGGCTCCAAAAATACCCCTGGCTTTGCCCCGCCTGGCCTGGGGGGCTGGTGGTGCCAGGGGGGCCGCTCAAGGTCACGGGGCGGGGGGAGGGGGGCATCTCTGACCCATTTTCTGCCAGTCTGTCCCCGGAACGGGGGGCCCTCGGGAGCAGGGGGGATAATTGCTTTGTCAGGCTGCTAATAGCATGGAGGGGCCCTGGGGACCCGGGGCCTAATTTAGGCATTTTTTTGGGGGCGGGGGAAGAGCTTGGGGGGGAGCTGTGTCCCATTACCCCCTGTTCTGGGGGTCTGGTGAGGCTGGGGAGGGGTCCTGGTGCCCCCCTGTGTCTTAGGGGTCCCCCCTTCCAGCATGGGGGGTCCTCAGCTTGGCCGGGGGTCGGGGTCACCGCAGCCGTGCTACCTTCCTGATGCTGGGGGCCGGGCCTGGCCCCCCCTCCCCCCGGCCTGGCCAGGCCTGGGCTGACGCAGCGCGTTCCTGGGTAGAAATAGCCCCCGCTGCGAAACCCGAGCTGGGGGGTGGGGGGGTGTTTGAAACCCTTGGTTGCTCCTGTGTGCCCAGCCGGGGGGGGGGATGCATTGGGGACCCCCCCCGACCCCTCATCTCACCTGCTGGACCCCTCCCAGAGGGGGAGAGAACTGGGGGGTCTGGGCTGCCCCCCGCCAACTGTTGGGGTGTGACTCTGGACAGCGTAGCCAGCATCACGTGTGTGTGTGGGGGGCCATCTAAACCACCCCTGTGGGGGCAGAGCCACCCCCTCCCCAGCCCGGGCGTGGGGGCGAGTCCACTGGCCCTTTAAGTCCAGCTGGAATTTGGGACCCCCCTGGGCTTTGGGGGGGGGGGGGGGGGCTGCCCCTGATGGACAGGGCCAGGTTCCCTCGGCCGGGACAGGTGGCTGCTCCGGGGGCTGTTTATGCCTGGCTTGGGGGGCGCAGAAACCCCCCACCCCATGGCGCTGGGTCAGGCCTGGGCCGGGGCGTGGCCCCCATGGCTGTGGGCCTGGGGGGGTGATGGCCGGGGGCCGCTCATGCCCCTGCCCCCCCGCAGGAGGACGAGGTGGTGCTGCAGTGCACGACCACGGTGCTTAAGGAGCAGCTCAAGCTCTGCCTGGCGGCCGAGGGGTTCGGGAACCGCCTCTGCTTCCTGGAGCCCACCTCTAACGCCCAGGTGAGCCTGGCCCCGCCCCGTCTTAGTCACGCCCAGGCGAGGCCCCGCCCCCTGCCCCAATGGCCACACGCCCAAAGCTGAGGCGAGGCCCCACCCCACTCTGGCCACCACAGCGGTCAGGCGAGGTCCCACTCCTGCCCCAATGGCCACATGCCCAAAGCTGAGGTGAGGCCCCACCCCACTCTGGCCACCACAGCGGTCAGGCGAGGCCCCGCCCCCTGGCCCAATGGCCACACGCCCAAAGCTGAGGCGGGGCCCCACTCTGGCCACCACAGCGGTCAGGCGAGGCCCCGCCCCCTGGCCCAATGGCCACACGCCCAAAGCTGAGGTGAGGCCCCGCCCCACTCTGGCCACCACAGCGGTCAGGCGAGGTCCCACTCCTGCCCCAATGGCCACACGCCCAAAGCTGAGGCGGGGCCCCACTCTGGCCACCACAGCGGTCAGGCGAGGCCCCGCCCCCTGGCCCAATGGCCACACGCCCAAAGCTGAGGCGGGGCCCCACTCTGGCCACCACAGCGGTCAGGCGAGGCCCCGCCTCCTGCCCCAATGGCCACATGCCCAAAGCTGAGGTGAGGCCCCACCCCACTCTGGCCACCACAGCGGTCAGGCGAGGCCCCGCCCCCTGGCCCAATGGCCACACGCCCAAAGCTGAGGTGAGGCCCCGCCCCACTCTGGCCACCACAGCGGTCAGGCGAGGTCCTACTCCTGCCCCAGTGGCCACACGCCCAAAGCTGAGGCGAGGCCCCACCCCACTCTGGCCACCACAGCGGTCAGGCGAGGTCCTACTCCTGCCCCAATGGCCACACGCCCAAAGCTGAGGCGAGGCCTCGCCCCACCCTGGCCACCACAGCGGTCAGGCGAGGTCCCGCTCCTGCCCCAGTGGCCACACGCCCAAAGCTGAGGCAGGGCCCCACTCTGGCCACCACAGCGGTCAGGCGAGGCCCCGCCTCCTGCCCCAATGGCCACACGCCCAAAGCTGAGGTGAGGCCCCACCCCACTCTGGCCACCACAGCGGTCAGGCGAGGCCCCGCCCCCTGGCCCAATGGCCACACGCCCAAAGCTGAGGTGAGGCCCCGCCCCACTCTGGCCACCACAGCGGTCAGGCGAGGCCCCGCCCCCTGGCCCAATGGCCACACGCCCAGAGCTGAGGTGAGGCCCCACCCTGGCCACCACAGCGGTCAGGCGAGGTCCTACTCCTGCCCCAGTGGCCACACGCCCAAAGCTGAGGCAAGGCCCCACCCCACTCTGGCCACCACAGCGGTCAGGCGAGGTCCCACTCCTGCCCCAATGGCCACAGGCCCAAAGCTGAGGTGAGGCCCCACCCCACTCTGGCCACCACAGCGGTCAGGCGAGGCCCCGCCCCCTGGCCCAATGGCCACACGCCCAAAGCTGAGGCGGGGCCCCACTCTGGCCACCACAGCGGTCAGGCGAGGTCCCACTCCTGCCCCAGTGGCCACACGCCCAAAGCTGAGGCGGGGCCCCACTCTGGCCACCACAGCGGTCAGGCGAGGCCCCGCCCCCTGGCCCAATTGCCACACGCCCAAAGCTGAGGTGAGGCCCCGCCCCACTCTGGCCACCACAGCGGTCAGGCGAGGCCCCGCCCCCTGGCCCAATGGCCACACGCCCAGAGCTGAGGTGAGGCCCCACCCTGGCCACCACAGCGGTCAGGCGAGGTCCTACTCCTGCCCCAGTGGCCACACGCCCAAAGCTGAGGCGAGGCCCCACCCCACTCTGGCCACCACAGCGGTCAGGCGAGGTCCCACTCCTGCCCCAATGGCCACACGCCCAAAGCTGAGGTGAGGCCCCACCCCACTCTGGCCACCACAGCGGTCAGGCGAGGTCCCACTCCTGCCCCAGTGGCCACACGCCCAAAGCTGAGGCGGGGCCCCACTCTGGCCACCACAGCGGTCAGGCGAGGCCCCGCCCCCTGGCCCAATGGCCACACGCCCAAAGCTGAGGTGAGGCCCCGCCCCACTCTGGCCACCACAGCGGTCAGGCGAGGCCCCGCCCCCTGGCCCAATGGCCACACGCCCAGAGCTGAGGTGAGGCCCCACCCCACTCTGGCCACCACAGCGGTCAGGCGAGGTCCTACTCCTGCCCCAGTGGCCACACGCCCAAAGCTGAGGCGAGGCCCCACCCCACTCTGGCCACCCCAGCGGTCAGGCGAGGCCCCGCCTCCTGCCCCAATGGCCACACGCCCAAAGCTGAGGTGAGGCCCCACTCTGGCCACCACAGCGGTCAGGCGAGGTCCCACTCCTGCCCCAATGGCCACACGCCCAAAGCTGAGGTGAGGCCCCACTCTGGCCACCCCAGCGGTCAGGCGAGGCCCCGCCTCCTGCCCCCCACGCCCCAGTCCCCCCGGCTGGCCAGGCAAGGCCCTGCCCTAGCTCCGCCCCCAGCTGCAGGTGAGGCCCCTGGTGGGGGCGGGGGGGTACTCCTGGGAAGCTTTCCTCACCCCGTGTCCCCCCCAGAATGTGCCCCCCGACCTGGCCGTGTGCTGCCTGGTGCTGGAGCAGTCGCTGTCGGTGCGGGCGCTGCAGGAGATGCTGGCCAACACGGTGGAGGTGGGCAGCGAGGTGAGTGGGGGGCCGCGCTGGAGGGGGTCTGTCCTGCCCCCTGCCCCAAGGCTCTGGGCGGGGGGGCGTCGCTGAGCTCCGGGGGGGGCCCTAAACCCTACCGCCCAGCCGGGGGGTCCTACCGAGCCTCCCGCTCCGTATCTGCGGGGGGTCCTCTCGCTCGGCCGTCTCATCTCTCTCTTCTCGCTCTCTCCCTCGCTGGCTCCACCGCCCGCGCCCAGGGGATCGACCTGGACAAGTGGGTAGGTGCTGCCCGGACTGCAGTGACCCCCCCATCCTGTGTGCCCCCACCCCCCATGGGGTTCCCACCTTCCCCGCTCCGGCTCTAGCAGGATCGGGCCCCTTCTCCCAGGATCAAGGCCCTGTTTGCGGACACCCCTCGCCCCAGTACCCTGAGGATGGAGGGGGCTGGGAGGGGAACCCAGGTGTCCTGGACCCCCCTGCCCCCCCTCCCCCCCTCACAGGAGCCCCATTTCCTGCTGCTCCCAGCCAGGGGACCCCGTTATACCCAGCTCCCCCAATTCTCCACCCCAGAGGTGGCTGCATCCTGGGGCTGAGCCTGGCTGTCCCGCCCCCTCCTGCCACATGGGGGTGGGGGTCTGCTGATGGGGTCCTCAGCAGAGGATGGGCAGGGGATCCCCAGGAGCTCCCCCCTCCAAGAAGGTGGAAACCCCCCCCGCCTGCCCTCCCTCCCCACCTTCCCGGCTCCTCGCCCTTGTTTTCCTCCTCCTCCCTACTCGCCGGGTGTGCTGTGAGCCCAGATCCTTCATCTCAGATTCCCGATCCTTCACCCTGGATCCCTGACCCTTCATCTCAGATCCCAGATCCTTCATCTCGGGTTCCAGACCCCTGATCCCAGATCCTTGATCCCTGATCCTTCATCTCAGATCTGTTGTCCCAGATCCTTCATCTTGGATCCTGGGCCCCGATCCCAGATCCTTCATCCCAGATCTTTCATTCCAGATCCTTCATCCTTTATTCCAGATCCCTGATCCATTTCCTCATATTCCAGACCCCTGCTTCCAGATCCCTGATCCTTCATCTTGCACCTCAGACCCCGAATCCTTGATCCTTTATCCCAGATCCCTGCTCCTTCACTTAGTATCCCCGATCCTTCATCTCAGATCCTTGACCTCTGATCCTCGATCCCAGATCCCGCCTCTTCCTTCTCTGCATGGTCCGTTGATACGCACAGACCTTGCTTGCAGTGTTCCCACTCCCCTGCGTGGGGGCATCGCTGGATCTGGGGGGCTCCGCTTAGCCCATGGGGTCGCCCCAGGCCTGCTAGATCTGCGGGGTCTGGAGGGGGCTTGGAGAAGCCACCCCCAGCTGGTCCCCCACCCCCAGGCGGGTCTGCAGCCTGTGCCGGGGGGCCCAGGTTATGGCCCCTGCCCGTACGGTCCTGGTCATACGTGGCCTTGCACCCCATGCTGTACGGCCCACAGGACATGACCCGTGTCCCTGGGGGCTGAGCTTGTGCAAGGCAATATGGACCACGCCGCTGGGAGCCTGGGATATTGCCTGCAGCATCATGCCCTTGCCCGTGTCGCTCTGGTCATACGTGGCCTGGAGCAGGTGGCCTGCCCTGTGGCTGTGGTTGGGAGCAGGGCTTGTATGGGCAGTATGGGCCGTGCCATGGTGAGCCCCGGAGGGCACTCGGGCAGCGATGCCCATGCCATCTTGGTCATACATGGCAGCGCAGCCCATCTGAGAGTGGTTCCCCCCCGCAGCCGGCCGTGTAGCAAAGCTCCGGTGGGTGATGCGCCCCATCTGCCTGTTGTGCGACACAGCTCGTGTTATAACAGGCACGCGTGCTGCATGGACCAGGCCACGTGAGATCCGGTGGCCCTGGGAGCCCTGTGCGATCGTCATGTGCCACATCCAATATCATAATAACCATGAGTGCTGCGTTGCCTGGGCAGCCACGGGACTCTCGTGTAATTGTCACATGACATCCCGTGTCGTTGCCTGGGCCTTTTAAGGCTCTATGGTTATGGAAGCTCCATGTAGTCATCATGCAGCACATCCCATGTTATAACGATCACGTGTGCAGTTGCCCAGGCTGCTTAAGGATCTGTGGTCATGGGAGACCCATGCAATCATCACGTGACAGATCCTATGTTATAACAGTTATGTGTGCTTGTTGTACGAGCTGTTTAAGGTTCTTTGGTCATGGGAGCCCCATGCAATATTCATAACGATCATGTGATCATGTGTGCTGTTGCCTCAGGCTGTTTAAGACTCTGTGGCCATGGGAGACCCATGCAATTGTCACATGATGAATCCTATGTTATAATGATCATGTGGGTTGCTGGGGCAACTTAAACCTGCATGGTCATGGGAGACCCATGCAATCGTCACATGACACCTTCTACATTATAACGATCACACGTGCTGTTGCTCGGGCCGTTGGAGTCTCTGCGGCCTTGGGCCCGTGCAACCATCGTGTGATACATCCTGTGTTATAATGATCATGTGTGTATTGCCCAGGCCATCTAAGGCTCTCTGAGCCCTGTGCGATCATCACATGGCACATCCCATGTTATAATGATCACGCCTTGCTCCTCGCGATCCACACCGGGGGGCAGGACCCAGAGCTCACATGCGTGGCTGTGTGTGTGCGGGGATGAGGGGTGGGGGGATAAGCCGGCCATGGGGCCGGTTCTGAGGCAGCTCGACTCACCCGTGCCACGAGCTGGGCAGGTCTCAGCCCGCAGGACCCCGGGTTGGGCCCTGGCAGCGTGTGGTGGTGGTGGGGGGGGGGTCTGTCCAGCAGGGGCCTGGCTGGGCTCCCATAGCCTCCACTGACAGCTGCGCCCCCCCGTGCTCTTACCCCCAGTCCTCACAGGGCGGCGGGCACCGGACCCTGCTGTACGGCCACGCCATCCTGCTGCGCCACTCCCACAGCGGCATGGTGAGTGCGGGGGGCCGGCGGGGAGCCCCAGCGTCCGGGTTTGCCCCCCTTCCCCGTGGAGCGGGCAGAGAGCTGGCGTCAACCGACTCCTCCAGCCCCCTTTCTCCCTGGAGCCGGGAGAAAACCCGGGCGTCCTGGGTCACCCCCCGCCCCAACCCCTCCTGCCCCTGGAGTGGGCAGGGAGCCCCGGCGTCCGGCTGACCCCCCCCACCCCTTCCTGCCACCCAGTACCTGAGTTGCCTGACCACCTCGCGCTCCCTGACCGACAAGCTCGCCTTCGATGTGGGGCTGCAGGAAGATGCCTCTGGTGCGTGTCGGGGTGGGCGGCTGTGTCCTGGGGGGTCCCCAAGGCCTGGGGTCAGAGTGGGGCAGTCCATGAGCCCTGGGCTGGGGGTAGGGGGGTCTCCAGGGCCTGGGGAGTTGGGGGTCCCTAGAGCCTGGGAGAGCAGGGGTGGGTGTCTGAGCCCTAGATCGGGGGGGTGGAGGGTCTCTGGGGGGTGGGGGGGGGTCTGTGAGCCCTGGGGTGGGGGTAGGGGGTCTCCAGGACCGGGGGGAGGAGTCTGTGAGCCTTGGGTTTGGGGGGCTGAGAAGGGGCTCTAAGGTCTGGGGTGGGGGGAGCTTGTGAGCCCTGGGGTGGGGGGTCTTCAGGAGTGGGAGTGGGGGGGGTGTCCCTGGAGCCTGGCGTGGGGGCAGGTGGGGGTCTCCAGGCCCCGGGGTGGGGGCTGCCCCCCTAGTCACGGCCACGGTGCCCCCCAGGTGAGGCGTGCTGGTGGACCATCCACCCGGCCTCCAAGCAGCGCTCGGAGGGTGAGAAGGTGCGAGTGGGCGATGACCTGATCCTGGTCAGCGTCTCCTCCGAGCGCTACCTGGTGAGAGTGTGTGCAAGTGTGTGTGGGCATGTGTGCATGCGGGGAAGTGGGCGGGCAGGCTGTGCTGGAGTACACGTGTGCATGTATGTGTGTGTGTGCACAGGCACGCGTGCCTCCCGGGGGGGGGTGGGACCAGGCTAGGGAGAGGGGTGTGCACATGTGTGCACGGGGGGGAAGGGGCGGGTGCTGCATGTGCACACATAGACGCACACGTGCAGCGGCACACGTATGTGCCTGCATGCGGCGAGCCAGCAGGCCACGCTGGGGCATGCATCCACGTGCGTATGCAGGCAGGGAGCTCAGTTGGCACCTATGTGTGTGTGCACAGCAAAAGGGCCCCTCCGTTGTGTGCATGGACGCGTGTCCGCCAGCACGGGCGCACACATGTGCAGGGAGCAGGCAGGTCGTGCATCTGTGCCTATGTGTGCGTACAGGTGTGGGCCCTGCTGGTGTGTGCACGCGTGTGGGGAGGGGCAGGCCATGCTGGGCTGCATGTGCACGTCCCTTGGAGCCTCCTTCCTGCTCAGGGAGTGGTGGGGGGAACAGATGGAGCTCCTCCTCCCCCCTGCCACGTCCCACCTGCCCTGGGCCCGGACTCCTGGGTCCACGCCTGGCCCCCTCATGCTTTCCCCCCCCGCCCCCCCCAGCACCTGTCCATGGCCAGTGGGGACCTGCAGGCGGATGCCTCCTTCATGCAGACGCTCTGGAACATGAACCCCATCTGCTCTGGCTGCGAGGAAGGTCCGTGCCCCCCGACTCCCACCCCGGGTCCTGTCCCTGTCCCTGGGAGGGGGGTTGGGGCTGGGAGCCCGGACGCCTGCAACCCCGGTGTCTCTGCCCTGGCCAGGCTACGTGACCGGCGGCCACGTCATGCGGCTCTTCCACGGGCACATGGACGAGTGTCTGACCATCTCCTCCGACCCTGGTGACGACCAGCTCAGGCGAGTCTGGCGTGGGGGGGCACAGGGTCGGGGGGAACCCGGGTGTTCTTGGGGGGCACCTGGGTTGTTGGAGGTGTGTGGGGGGGTCTCTGATCTCAAGGTCGCCCCTCCTGCAGCAGCATGGTGAACTACGAGGGGGGGCCCGTGTGCACCCATGCCCGCTCCCTCTGGCGGCTGGAGCCCCTGCGCATCAGGTGAGTGTCCCCCACCCCTCTTGGGGGCAGCTGGGGGGGAGCTGCCTCCTCTCTCCTCTCCCAGGGAGAAGCAGGTTCGAATCCAGCCTGGGTTGGGTGGGGGTGCGGCATGCGGGGTGGGGGTGGGGAGGGGGAAGGTTCCTGGGATATGGGGGCCTGATCCTGCTCCCCCGCAGCTGGAGTGGGAGCCACATGAAGTGGGGGCAGCCATTCCGGGTGCGGCACGTCACCACGGGCCGGTACCTGGCGTTGGCCGAGGACAAGGGGCTGGTGGTGCTGGACGCCCAGAAGGCCAATACTAAGGCCTCGGCCTTCTGCTTCCGTGCCTCCAAGGTGAGTGCGGGGCTGGGGACAGCAGGGGGTGCTGGGCGGGGGGGGGGGCGGGGGGCAGGATGGGGGGGTCCAGCAGGGGATGCTGCTCTGCAGGGGGAAGCAGGAGGAGCTGTGCACCTTCCCTACACTCAACCCTCTCCCCTACCCTGCCCAGGAAAAGCTAGATGTGGCCCCCAAGCGGGACGTAGAGGGCATGGGGGCCCCCGAGATCAAGTATGGGGAGTCCATGTGCTTCGTACAGCACGTGGCCAGCGGGCTCTGGCTCACCTACGCTGCTGCTGATGCCAAGGCCCTGCGCCTGGGGCTGCTCAAGAGGAAGGTGCCGTGAGGCGGGGGGTGTCCAGGAGGTTGGGGGGCCAAGGTGGGGAGTCCTGGAGGGGTCTAGGGGCTTGGTGGGGTTGAGGGGGCAAGGTGGAAGCACCAGGAGGGGTGTCTAGGGAATTGGGGAGACATGGTGGGAGCTTCTGGGGGGGTCTGGGGGGTTTGGTGGGGTCTAGGGAGTGAGGGGGAAGAGTGTGGCCCCGGTCCCGCTCCCGCTCTCACTCCTCGTCCATTTGTCCATTCGTGCCCCCCAGGCCATCCTGCACCAGGAGGGACACATGGACGACGCGCTGTCACTGACGCGCTCCCAGCACGAGGAGTCGCAGGCGGCACGCATGATCTACAGCACCTCCGGGCTCTACAGCCATTTCATCAGGTGCAGTCCGGTGGGGTCAGGGGTCATGGCCGGGGTGGGGGGGTCGGGCCCAGGCTGAGTGTGGGTGGGGGCAGCTGAGCCCCTGCAGAAGTCAAGTGGGGGAGACTTAATCATCCCTCAGGGCTTCCACCCCACCCCGGGGGGCCGAGCTGTGGGTTGGGTGGGCCAAGTGGGGGGTCCAGTTTGG